>NC_138199.1:32002470-32307473 GCF_964194105.1 Spermophilus citellus | reverse complement strand
CCACCATGTCACTGCCTCTGTCACTGCCTGTCGAGGTTATTTCTAATTTGACCTTTATGGTAATATTCAGAAGGACGTCCTTGTGTAAACCAGAGTGTGTGAATGTTATATCTGGGGAAAAAAAATTTTTTTTATCAAGTTCTCCTGGCGACCACCTGGGTTCCCCTTCTGCACACTTAGCACCTTGGAACAGAGCATCAGAGCTGGATGGGGGCCACAGGAGAGGCAGGGCTCAGGTACAAGTCAGAATCATCTGGCAGCTTTGTAAATACACCAGGGTCAGGGCCTCCCCCACAGGAATACGGATTTAATCAGCCTGGGATGAGACTAAAGTCATAGTTAATTTATTTTTATTTTTTAGAAAAGCTCCTCAGATGATTCTGTAGCATAGCCAGTGACCTGAACTAATCGGAAGGCTTTCTTTCAGTGATGAGGGATTGGTACTGTTGGTGAGCAGCCAGGGTCCTTCCCGGAGAAGCGATCCTGTCCAAATATTTTGCACTTGAATCTGATGACAGACACTCCAGTAGAACAAAGTAGATCAAATGCAGTGTCATTTTAAATGAGCATCTTCAGATGCCTGGACTAATTGGAAGGATTTCTTTTAGACCAGAGTGTAGAAGCTTTCTAAGAACATAGATTGAAGCCAGGTGCAGTGGCGCATGCCTGTGTTCCCAGCTATTCCAGAGGCTGAGAAAGGAGGATCATAAGTTCTAGACCAGGCTTAGTAATTTAGCAAGGACTGGGACTGTAGCTCAGTGGTAGAGTCCACCTGGGTTCAAGGCTGTACCAAAAAAAAGGTGGGGAATTAAAGCCAGGTGGGTGGCACATTGGGATTACATTTTCTTCTTTGTGGGCCTAGCTCTTGCGCTCCATCGATTCTCAAAGGCTCCCAATTTTATTGGCTTCACATTTGGACCATGACTTTCCTGTGAAATTTTAGGTTTTTCCTGAAGTTTTTTTTTTTAAGTTTTTTTTTTTTTTGTAGTTGCAAATGGACAGAATGCCTTTATTTTATTTGTTTATTTTTATGTGGTGTTGAAGATTGAACTCAGTACCTCATGCGTGCTCTGCAAGTGCTCTGCCACTGAGCTACAGCCCCAGCCCCTCTTTTTTCTTTTTTGTAGTTGAAGATTGACAAAATACCTTTATTTTTGTTATGTGGTGCTGAGGACCAAACTCAATGCCTCACATGTACTAGGCAAGCTCTCTACCACTGAGCCACAACCCCAGCCCCTCCTGTAGATTCTAATTGCTTTTTTACTCTCCCCAATGAGGATTCCCTGTGTAGTCTGTGTAGTCCAGGCTGACCTCAAACTCCTGGGATTGAGTGATCCTCCTGCCTTGGTCTCCTGAGTAACTGAGACTACAGGCACCACCGGGCCCAGCTTCTTTTTTTCTTGTTGAAAGAACAGACAGTTTTACCATATTCCTGAGGGGTTTCTTTTTGAGGGGCAGGGTACCAGGGATTGAACTCAAGGGCATTCGGCCACTGAGCCACATCCCCAGCCCTATTTTGTATTTGATTTAGAGACAGGGTCTCGCTGAGTTGCCTAGCACCTTGCTTTTGCAGAGACCGGCTTTGAACTCTCGATCCTCCTGCCTCAGCCTCCCGAGCCACTGGGATTACTGGTGTGTGCCACCATGCCCGGCTCCTAAGGTCTTTGTATTCCTTCTGCCTTTATGGTTTATTGACTGGCCTCTGTACCATACTTCTCTTTTTTTAATTAATTTTTTAAATTTATATATGACAGCAGAATGCATTGCAATTCTTACTATACATATAGAGCACAATTTTTTTTTTTATTGGTTGTTCACAACATTACAAAGTAGAGCACAATTTTTCATATCTCTGGTTGTACACAAAGTATACTCACACCCATTCGTGTCTTCATACATGTACTTTGGATAATAATGTCCATCGCATTCCACCATCATTTCTAACCCCCTGCCCCCTCCCTTCCCTCCCACCCCTGTCCCATACTTTTCTGATGATTGTTTCTGATTATTTAAATCGATGGGATTTCAGGCTTGCTGCAATGCCATGGTCCTTCTGAGTTTTTTGTTGTTGTTGTTGTTGTTGTTGTTGTTATTGTTGTTTGTGATTCATTTCTGGGTCACTTGCATGATTCTTCATCGATCATAACTTTCCTCCTTTATTTTTCCTCCAGCAAAATGAGAGTGAAACTGAAAGACACTGCCACATCTTTAAATCCTTGCGTGCCTAAAAAAGTCCTTATTTTCTCTGCACGCCATGAGAAGAATTCTAGGTTCACAATCATTTTCCCTCAGAACACAAACGTTTGGCTCTGCTGTCCACTCACACCCAGTGCGTTATTGAGAAATCTGCTGTTGGGCTGATTCTCAACCTTTTAGAGATGCTCTGTCTTGTTCTTTCTAGAATCATCTAGGATCTTTTGTGTATCCTTGCTATTGAAACATTTCATAAAATTTTTTTAAGGGAGATTTTTCTGTTGGGCCTTTTCAGCTGAAGATTCCTGTTTGCTTTGAATGTTTCTGGGAAATTTTATGTTTTTCTTTGATAACTTCCTGCCCTATTGCTTGTTTTCTCTGGTGGAAATTCCCATTGGGTGGAATTCGGTCCTTCTCAATGAGTCTCTGTCTTTCATACTTTTGGTCCCTTCCTATCTAAAAGTGTCCACAGCCTGGGGAATTTCCTTGCTTTTGATTTTCTAACACTGCTCCTATTGGGGTTCAGAAATGATGTTTTTGCTTTTAAGCACTTTTATTTTTATTATACCCTAATCGTTTTAGTTGCTGATCTTGTTAAGATATGCATGACAGTAGCGTGCATTTTGACATAGGATACATACGTGGAGTAGGACTTATTCTAATTAGGATCCCATCTTGTGGTTGTCCGTGATGTGGAGTTTCACTGGTCGTGTGTTCATATATGAACACAGGAAAGTGATGTCCAGGTCATTCCACCGTCTTTCCCATTCCCATCCCCCTCCCTTCCCTTCCTTCCCCTTTGGCTAATTCTGTGAACTTCTTTTCTTCCTGATATTTGTAAATGGGTAGAGGACCTTCCTTACACGTACACTTCTGGAAGGCAGGGTTTTGTTCTGATTGTCTCTGGTCTTTCTCTGGAAGCACCCCATGGGGTCTGCTGTGTTTTGGATCACACTCCTGCCGTGCTGACAGCCTGTGTTGCTATGTTGAGTGTCTGTGTCCTGCACTTGTGTGGGCCTGTTGTCCCACGGGGGCATTTCCTGAATCACAGGCTGTGGGTGTGCTGTGCGTATACGTGGATCCAAATGCCACAGTGAGAAGGGCTTTCCTCTGCTGGCTCTTAGCTGCCACATGTGTATTAGGCCTTCTTGGGGACGCCAAGGCTCCTGCCTCAGTTGTCTCCATTGCAGCCCACCCTGCACAATATTCCGAGCACCTCGCGTGTCACCTGTGAGCACTGTGCCTTCCAGTTTCCATCTTCCAAGAACCAGCCCCTGACCCTGCCACTTCTCTTTCCCACCACCCCACTGTTCCCCTGTTATTTCAGGAGTGGGGGGTCTAAGAAGGGAGGAGAGAGCTGTCAAGTTCATGCATTTTCTTTTAAACTGGAAGTCTAAGAGCTCTTCTGAAATACGGTTATTTCTCAGCACTCCATGTCACAGGGTGCTGGGGGCGGGAGGATACCAGCGAGGTGCTTGAGAGCATTGGAGGGTCCCTTGGTGGAGGGCCCTGGCCATGCCCCCTCCCCTCCCACCAGCTCCCACAGCACTGAGGGCAGCTCCGTTTGCAGGAGATCCTGTCTGCCTGCTGGGCATTCGACCTGCAGGAGAGACCCAGCTTCAGCCTGCTGATGGACATGCTGGATAAGTTGCCCAAGCTGAACCGCAGGCTCTCCCACCCTGGGCACTTCTGGAAGTCCGCTGAGTAAGTACCCCTCACCGAGCCAGACCTGCCAGCAGGCCCCGGGCCTCACCTGGGGTCCCAGCAGGCACTTTCTGCTGGGCCCAACCCCCTGCTCTGGGAGGGGTACAGAGCACATTAGCCCCAGGGATGCCAGGGTTTCGTTTGCCAACTTTATGTTGAAGACTCCCTTTGACAGGCAAACTCCCCCAGTTCACACCCGGGAACATCCACATACCACTATGACCAGGTGAGGCCAGGAGAGAAGGTTCTGCCCTGGGAGGGGCAGGAGGGCGGGTTGGAAGTCAGAGCCACGTGGGTGCTGAGTAACCCCACAACAAGCAGAGCCAGGATCCTTAGAATGGCGTGACTCAGACCTGGTGCTCAAATCAGAGGTGTTGAGCATCAAAAACTGGCCCCAGGTCACTCAGCCTTGTGCCCCAGCCTTGTGCAGTACCTGGATGCCTGATGCCCTTCCCCTCTTTATGTAATCACAGGACCTTTGTACCCCGGGCCTGAAGGTAGTCCCTGCAGGGCAGAGAAGCCACCGTCACCTCTCTTGCATTCTGTTTTGTTCCCTTCCTTCTCTCTCTCTCTCTCTCTGGTGGCCTTGCCCAGAACACTCCAAAAAAGACCTCTGCCCTGCCACAACCTTTGTTGTGGGGATCTGGGGCCTGAATTCTGAGCCTCATTTTCTACAACTATAAAAAGTGGAGGCTGGATAAGATCCAGGGGGCACAAACTTTTGCTGAGAGGAGTCATCTGGTCAATATTTTAGACTCTGCAGGCCAAGAAGGAAGTTCAGATTCTAATCTGACATTGGCATTCGCAGTGTGCAGAGCGTCTCTGTTACCACGACTCTAGGGCAGGACCCCCCATTGTCAAGATGGAGGCCAGCCAGCTAGCTGTGGGCCAGCTGCTCTTGATCATGGAAATCTGAGTTTATGTCATTTTCATACATCGTGAAATATTCTTTTTCCCCCCTTCTACCAACCATTAGAAAAGTCAAATCTTCCTTGGTGGGTGGATTATATAGAAACAGGTGGCAGGCCATAGTTGACAACCAGGCTGGGCTCCTGGATTGAGATGAATAGTTTTAGATCTTTTTAAGGCCAAAGACTCTTTCTAAAAGTGAACCCTTCCACAGAGCCCCAATATTTAAAAGAAATAATTGCAGGTTCAAAGCCAGCCTCAGCAAAAGCCAGGCGCTAAGCAACTCAGTGAGACCCTGCCTCTAAATAAAATGTAAAATCGGGCTGGGGATGTGGCTCAGTGGCTGATTGCCCCTGACTTCAATCCCTGGTACCAAAAAACCAAAACAAACAATCGATAGATAGATAGATAGATAGATAGATAGATAGATAGATAGATAGATAGGAGCGCCCTAGATGGGGAGTAGAGGGCAAGAACCTGGTGGCTAACCCCCCTGCCAAGGCTGCCCTGGCCCCCAGCCCCTGTCTCCACCTAGTCCCTGGAGAAGCTGCAGGCCCAGAGCTCACCCCTGGTGCCCAAACGTGTGGTGGTAGCATTCCTCTTTCTGGAACAGGTCAGAGAGGCCTGCCAGGGATAAGTCTGTCGTATGTTCTTTTAAAACCCCTTGGCTGGGCACGGTGGTACACACCTGTAATCTCAGCAGCTCCGGGGGTGGAGGCAGGAGGATTGCAAGTTCAAAGCCAGCCTTGGCAAAAATGCAGAAGGCACTAAGCCACTCAGTGAGACCCTGTCTCTAAATAAAATACAAAGTAGGGCTGCGGATGTGGCTCAAAGGTCGAGTGCCCCTGAGTTCAATCCCCAATACCTCACCCCTGCCAAAAAAAAAAAAAAAAAATGAATAAAACCCTTTCATCAAAACCTTAGCTCATGGCTCTGTTTGGCTTGCCCGTAGTTGGCCATGTCCTCTTTTGAGGAAGCACCAAACTGATTAGGCCCCAAGCCTCAGGTGAGGATTGGTCCCAGCATGAGTCACCCCAGCAGGGTACAAGTGAGAGAAATTACTGAAGAAAAGCAGTGAACTTGGCTGCTTTAGGCCAGAGGTGGGGGTGCTCTGGAGTGGGCGGCGATTGGGCATCTGGGAATATCACATCTTGTAATGCATTAGGTTCAACATTTTGATCTTAGGGTGGGTCAGGGCCCAGTACAGGTTGGGCATCTCATACCTGAAGTGCTTGGGACCAGATATATTTTAGATTTTGGCATTTTTCTTTTTCTTTTTTCATTTTTAATATTTATTTAGTTGTAGATGAACACACAGTATCTTTATTCATTTTTATGTGGTGCTGGGGATTGAACCCAGTACCTCACACAGGCGAGGCAAGCACTTTACCACTGAGCTACCTCCTCAGCTAGATTTTGGCATTTTTCAGATTTTGAATTATTGGCACAGACTTTACTGGTTGGGAAGTTTCAGATTCTGGAGCATCGGTGATTTCAGATGAGGGGTGCTCAGCCTGTACGGGTGGGGGTTACAGTCTAGCCGTTGGAGGTGTGAGCTCGAGCCCACCCTTGCTGCACACCTGAGGATGCACAGGTGGCCCAGGCTGGGCCTCCACCAGTGAGCAGTTTAATCATCTCATCAGATAAGACAAGCAGATGTGCTCCAGAGAAACCTCTATGCCACAGGACTCTGTCTTGTCCTTGTCCCGAGTTCCTAGACCAGTCGCAGGAACAGAGTAGCTGAGCAACATATGTTTAACAGGTGCCTGAATGAATAAGCAGATGGTCTTATCAGGCCAAGTGACGTGAAGGCACACAGGGCCCTGTAGGAGCGCCCCCTGGAGGACTGCAGGAGGGGTCCCAGAAGACAGTCATCAGAGCTGGGTCTGAGCGGGAACCAGCTGGGCAGGGCACAGCGGCAGCAGGGTTGAGCTCTGATCCACTCCTTCAGACCTGGGGCCTCTCTGCCCAGCCCGGGCCCTGGCTTTCTCCTCCATGGCACAGAAGGCAGACTAGGTGGGCTCTGGCATTCAGGGGATGGTTCTTATTCCCTGAAAAGCAAATCGCTCCCCCTTTTCATATCATAGATGGGAAACTGAATCACAAAGGGGGGAACTTAACTTGCCCAACGCTGTGAATTCCAGCCCTCGGAAAGGGAGGTCCAGGACCCCAGTGAGCTGTCCGACCTTCCTGTTCACCACGGCCATTCTGCACGGACAGCCTCTAATTCTCATTCTCTCTCTTCTTTCCCATTGGCCTTATTGCTTTTTTATTTTGGGGGGATGGCGGATGTGCTGGCCGGTCCTGGCCTCTCCCCCTGCCCTGCCATCCTGACTCCTCCTCCTGTCTGCCATCCGCGCTGGGCTGGACCGCGCTCTCCCCACTCCTGGTGAATGGCCGTGGGCACTCCCAGCCGCTGGCGGAGCCGCTACTACGGGAAAGGACGTTACGGCCACCCTGACTTTAAGAACTCCTGTCCAGTTCTGGAGGAATAGTGTGTTGCTATCGTTTCTCTCGGTCCCCGCCTGAGTGTGGCTGCCCCTTTGTACCCCTTCTTCCTGTCTCTGCATCCGGCCTTCTGCATCTCGGCTTCTCCTAACCGTGTCATTGTGTCCCCATAATCCAAAGTGACACCCCACAGCCGAAATGGCCTCCAGCCAGGGCCCTGCAGACTTGTTTCTCCCAGTGGAAGAGAGAGCCCCACCGCGCGTGACCTGTCCCTGGGTGGGAGAGAGCTTGGATCATTGACCTCCGCTCCCAGGGCCCCTCCTCTGGCCAGAGGTCAACAAAAGGGAATCCAGTGAGCGGAAGTGGTCAACGCCAAGGTGTCAGTTTTGATAGTCAAGGGCTAAGAAACCTCTGTGGACCTGGCCTGGGACAGTTGAGGAAAGGCTCCTTGTGGCCAGGGTCCCTTCCAGGCTTGCCCTGCTGCCGGCCTGAGGGATGGAGTTGGAGGGGTCCCTTTCTCTGCAGGGAGGAGGATCCCCTGTCTGGCTGCCCTGGGGGTCAGCTCCCTGTGGGCTCTGATTCTGACCTGCTCTCCCTCTTCTCTGTCCTCTAGGTTGTAGGCCTGGCTGACTTGCATGCCCAGGGCTTCCTTCCTCCTAATCGACCGCTGGGCTCTGCGACACTTCTGCTAACACTCAAAACGCCCAGCGGGCACTAACCCAGGGGATACCATCTCTGCTGCTCCAACTTCTCTCTCCAGACTTGCTCTGTTTGTTTTTAAAACCAGCCCCCTTCCCTTTCCACGTGGCCTGTGTGTGCCTGGGTAACTGTTGGCGAGGATCGAGGATCTCACTAACCTGGCTCCCCGCTCGGGGTGGCCCAGCAGCTTCTAGCCGCTTTCTTGGACGTGGTGACTCTTCCTCTTGTCCTTCAGAGGGCTGACTTGCTTCTGTCTGTCGGGTGGCCCTGTTCTCTTCTAACACCTGAATGAGCCTCCTGCTGACCGGTCACAGCACAGGGGCGGCGGGGTGCTTGGCTTCTAACCCATGAGGATCCTGTCCTACAAGGAGTGGAATGACTTCAGAGCTGCCCCAAGACCAGCGCCAAGGAGTCCTCTCTGGGTTCCTGTGTCCTCTGTAGACTTGGGGCAGTAGACACTCAAAGTCCTGTTGCCTTGACAGACTCCTGCTCCGAAGGGCTGGGTCCTCAGCAACACACTCTGAAACGTTGTCCTAAAGCAGAGCGGAGCCTGTCTCCAAACAACTCCACTACCCGAAACAAAGCTGCTTCCCCAGCCCAACCCCACATCTTCTCCCTTCACATCTGCGGGGAGCTATATAGATGGACCCCAGGTCAGCATTCGTCGGGGTGGGGAAGACGGGCCACTGTGCTGCTCACTGGATACAGATGGCCCCCACCCTCTGTGCAAGGCTGTTCATTTTGGATCTCTGGAATGGGTCTCTGGGAGCCTTCACCTCAGTCTGCCTCCCAGGTGGCCCTAGTGGACCCAACATTTGGTCACCATTTGTAGAAGGAGCTTTTGTGTCACTCCTGGTGCTGGGGCTTAGGTCTCTCTTCTTTCCCAATTCTGCATGGACCAAGGGTGTTCTCGGGAAGCCAGTGAGGAGCTGTTCAAATGAGCCCACAGCAGTTACGGCGCACCCCAGGTACCAGGGAGTCAGAGGTGCATGAGCCACGTCGCTACCCCCAGGAGGGAAGTGTGGCCGAGGCCCAGGACTTGGGGGACCAGGGGCAGCTCTGCCAAGGCTTTGGGCTGAGCAGTCATTGTTGCTCCTTGGTGGGGGCTGGGTCCTCTGCTAAGCTTCTGGAACTAGCCTGTTCTTTAACCAACACCCCAGTGTTGGACAAGACCAGCAGGCCGTAACCCGTGTTTTTGTTCCTCTTCGCAGCATTAACAGCAGCAAAGTTGTACCCCGCTTTGAAAGGTTCGGCTTGGGCGCCCTGGAGTCCAGTAATCCAAAGATGTAGCCGGCCGTGCGGTTTTTCGACCACCCATTTCTTTCTTTTGCAAATGTGTTTCTAAAACACACCAACAACCACCACGACAGAAATAAATAAATAAAAATCAAAACACTCCACCTGCCCAGCGCTGCACACGAGGAGCACGAGTCCTCCATTCAGACTGTTCGTCACCAAGACGCGTGGGCCCTGGAGATGGAGCCACACACCTGCTATTTGAGATGATGCCACCAACAACCAGATCTGTCTGACTGACAGTGAATGTTTACACGTACGTCTCTGCGGAGCGGACTTGAGGTTTTACAATAGGTAATAATAAACAGTCCATGTGTAGGGGCGCTGGCACCTTGGGGTGGCGGAAGTGGCTGTCCCTTGTGGAGGACTTGTAACGGTGAGGGGCCCAGGGTTGGGCCAGAAGGAGGAAAAGCATCGTGATTATAGCTGTTCTGGGGGAGGCGGCCCATGGTGTGACCTGGCCTCTGCCTTGGCCCTAACACCCATCCATAGGGAGTCTCCATCCCTGGGATTCCCCCCTTGTCCTATCAAAGGGACATTATCCCTTCCTCATTCTGCAGAGGAAACCCTGGCTGGGAACCAAGCTGGATTTACAAGTGTTAGGATTCCCTGAAGAACTTGGATAGACCCTGTGACTCCCTCTAATCCAGGCTGTTTCTGTTGCAAAAGTAAAGGCAGAACCCAAACAGCATCTGGGTGGTTCCTAGCTAGGGTTTCTGCTACGTGGAGAAGAACTGTCCACACACCGTGGAAATGTGTTTCTTGAAGCCCCCAGACAGGCACTTGTGGTTTTAGACACATCCGAATGTGTGACTGACATCTGACCCCAGGGCTAGGGTCAGCCTGGTAGCTGCACATATCACGGGGAGTTGGTGAGTCAGAACAAGGAATATGGTAAAGGGAGGGGGAAAGAGACAGCCAGTGGGGGCCCGAGCCCCGCTTTCTGGCCACAGGGTGACCCTGGCACTTTAGAAACCCATCCCATCCGTTTTACTAGAAGGTTCCAGAACTGCCTGCCTCTTCCACCTTCCCAACCCTATTGAACCCCTTCACCCATCCCTGACTCCTCTCTCTGTGCTCAGAGCTGAGACGGGGGCATGAGGCAGTCCAGCCTTTCCAGTTAGACCCCCAGGGAGCCCCCACATCTGCAGAACCTTCTCTGGCAACATCAGGCCTTTTACTTGTGTCCATTCAAACCAGCGGCGGAGGGGTGGGGGGACTGGATTTGGGAACACCTTTGATGTGATTGAACCCCACCTGTCCTCTGTAAAACTATCACAAAGAAAAGTGCCCAATGGAAAAGAGGCCTTTAAGTGGAGGTTGGGTCTCATGGGGCTGCACAGACAAAGGAGAGACGAGGGAGATGGGGTGGAGATGCGACGGGATTGAGGCCTGGAACCTGTGCTTCGCTCTGAGCTCAGACAAGGGCAGCCATGTGGCTCCCACCTCTTTCAGTTAGCCACCTAGCAGAGCCCCAGGTCTTCAGAGCCTTCCCTAGCACCAGAGTCAGGTCCTAATGTCACATAGGACAGGCCGCTCTGATCCAGAAGCTAGGAAACTGCCTCCCTCTCTCCAGGCCCTCCACCCCACCCTCTTTGGGAGTATGTGACAATACAGCGGTGCAGGGTACCGTGGGACTGTGACATCCTTACTTTTTTTGGTCATTGTGGGCAGGAGAAAGAGGAACTGTAGGCCAGTTGGGGTCAGCTCTGTCATTGTGTCTGCCTCCCTGTGACTTCCCCACTTCAAAGCCATGTGGCCGCTGCCTCTGTGGCTGAAGCATACCTACAGCACCCCAGAGGGGACTGCAGATCCCCCCAACCTTGTGCTGCCAAGGGCTGGTGGACAGCTGGGTGTGTTGGGCTCAGCACCTCCCCATCCCCCTCAGAAAATCAATCTCCCTTTGTCTCGTGAATGTCAAGGTTCAGGGGGCTCCCTCGTGGACTTGTGCAAGTGCTGGGGACCCAGAGGTAGGAACAGCCACAGTCCCTGTCTTAAGGAACTGACCATCTTCCGGGAGCCTGGTATCCACCAGGAACCCAGAAGCCTCTTGGCTCTGATGGTAAGGCTAAGGTGCTGGGGGTCCTCCTCTTCCCCGCCAAGGCCTGGACAGCCTCTGGCTCTCCGCCAGCCCCCTCTGCACTGCCTGTTGTTTAGGAAAATCCTCCACAATGGTCCCCCTTCTCCCTTTTTTTATTTAAGTGACTGTGAATTGAGGTTAGGAAGACGAGCTCACCCTTCTGCGTGCCCTCCCCGTCTGCCTTGGAAACGCATGAAGGATGACAGATACTGTGAATTCAGTGCTCACGGCCCACTGTGAAAGGGATGGAGAAGGCCGAGGGCTCCCTGGGGCTGCAGAGGTCCCCACTGGGGTCCAAGAATGGAGCCCAAGAAACTTTGGCCCTTCCAGGCACCCCTAGTTCCCAGCCTCGTCTCCGAGGCCTTTAACCACCAGTCTCTAGTCTCCCCAGGTTTCTTTGTGACTCAAAGGTTGAATCCTGGCTAGTCCTGAGCAGCGTGTAGCAAAGTTGACCTCTCCATGTCACCAAATCAAAACACCCTGTGCCATCTCCTGGCATTTCTTCCTGTGGTCCCTGAAGGGAGTGAAAAGCCCTCTCAGGCTGTTGTTGTGGAATGACTTGGGGACACAGCGTTGCTCAGGATGTCATCAGTATGTATGCACCTGGCGTCTTCCATGGCCACAAGGCACACATTTTACTTTTTTTGTTTTTAATGTGATGTAAAATTTGTACAGTAAAAGTTTTTATATTTTCTATCAATTGCGTTTGTCTTCCAAAAATGCTATTAATTTAAATTAAAATGGTTAGTATTAACAAATGTGCTGTCTCCACGTTTTGATTTTTCCCGTCTTTGTTTTGCCACTGGTAAGAACACACCCTCCGTGCTGAGCCAGCCCTACAGGTCTGCAGTTTGTGAGTGAAGGAATACAAGGAATCCTGGGGCTCCTGTGTGCTTTGATCAGTTCCAAATGAGAGTTGGGGACCTCTCGTATGATGGCACAGGGTGACAGGAATGGAAGGGTCATGGGTGTTTAAACACCTCACACATCAAGGAGCTCCTTCTAAAGGAAGAGAGAAGACTTACGCTTGGACCCCAAGGGCAGGTGTCTCTGGAGAGGGAGGTGTCGAGGCCCCTGATGCACAAGGAGAATCACCCAACCCCACAGTAAGAAGCTCTCAAGTAACCTGAACCCAGTACGTCTCCCCGGGGCTGAGGTGACCTTTGCCTTAGAAGCCTTGGATGAAGGGAGCAGCCTTTGTGTTCAGAGAGGTGCTTGGAAGCTTGGTGCAAGGATAACAGGTAGAGGAGTGGAGGAACCATCATATGTGGGGCCCCTAATCTGAGCTGGGGAGTTGTTCACTGAGCGTAATCGTCCTTTATTCTAATCCTGATGACAGGGCCTTCAAGTAGGCATTGTGATATTTTCACTGGGCAAACAGGTAAAAGAAGGTAAGGTAGTCACCTGAGATCACACAGCTGTGGGACAGCCAGTCCAAGTCTCGGCTTTGACCTCCTCCTTATCTGAAGTCAGGGAATTTACTAGCCAGATATTTATTGAGCTCCTAAGGTGTTCAAAAGATAGTGCTGGGCTGGGGTTGTAGCTCAGTGGCTGAGCACTCGCCTCACATGTGTGAGGCACTGGGTTCGATCCTCAGCACCACATACAAAAATAAATAAATACAAAAAGATATTGTGTCCATCTACAATTTAAAAAAATTTTTTTTAAAAAGAAAGTGCTAAGGGATGGAATGTTTTTCAGAACAGATCGTAGGATAGACCACAAAATTTAGTCTCAATAGATTTAAAAAGTTAGCAAAGTATTTTACCTGACAACATGGTATGAAGTGAGAAATCGATAACAGAAGACTGGAAAATTCACAGACTTGTAAAAATTAAAGAACATGCTCTTTTTCTTTAATATTTATTTTTTAATTGTAGTTGGACACAATATCTTTATTTTACTTATTTTTATGTGGTGCTGAGGATCGAACCCAGGGCCCCACACATGCTAGGTGAGTACTGCTAAGCCCCGAGAACATGCTCTTAACTAATGGATCAAGGAAGAAATCACAAGGGAAATTAGAAAATACTTGGAGACGAATGAAAATTAATACAAACATACCAAAATTGATACGATGCAGCAAAAATAGTGGTAAGAGGGAAATTTATAGCCATAAACACTTAGAGCAACCTAACTTTACAAATTAAGGAACCAGAAAAAAGAAACTGGGTCAAAATTAGGGAAAGGAAATCAAGATTAGAACAGAGATATTAGAGAATAGAAAAATGTTAGAGAACATCAATGAAACCAAAAGTTGGTTCTTTGAAAAGATCAACCAAAGTGGTAATCCTTTACACTGGTGGGGGCAGGGGGAGAAGACTAAAATTAGTAATAAATGTGGAGACTACAGATTCTACAGAAATAAAAAGGAATATGAGGCAGTATCATGAGCAATTGTATGTCAATGAATTAGATAATAGATGAATTGGACAAATTCCTAGAAAGACAAAACCTATGAAGACTAAGTCACAAAGAAATATACATGTGATAGACCTATAACTAGTTAGGAGATGAGATCAGTAATCAAAAATCTCCAGGTAGGGCTGGGGTTGTGGCTCAGAGTAGAGCACTCACCTAGAACATTCAAGGCCCTGGGTTCGATTCATCACCACATAAAAATAAATTTTAAAAAGGTATTGTGTCCAACTACAACTAAAAAATAAATATTAAACCAGGTAAAAGTTTTGGACCTGATATCTTAGCCTGTGAATTCTTCCAAACATTTAAAAGGCTAATGCCTATGCTTCTCAGTTTTTTTTTAAACTGAAGAGTAGGAAATAATAACATATTTTGTAAAGCTACCATTACTCTCATATAAAGCCCATACCAAAAAAAGAAAAAAGAATAGTCCAGTATTCTTTATGAAAATTGACACAAAAATTCTCAAAATACTAACAAGCCAAATTTAGCATGCTAAAAGATGAGTCACCATGACCACATGAGGTTTATTTCTGGAATCCAATAAAAATTGGTCAGTGTAATGTACCACACTAACAGAATGAAAGAAAAAAACACATGATCATCTTATCACAGAAAAAGAGCATTTGGCAAATTTCAAAACCTTTTTACTATAGAAATAATGTAAGAATAAAAGGAAACAACTTCAACATAATGAAGTCATATTTAGAAACCCACAGAAAAAGGGCTGGGTGCTTTCCTCGAATGCACAAGGCCCTGGGTTTAATCCCCAGCACCACAAAACAAAACAAAAAAACAGAATTCTCACTGGTGAATAACTAGAAGCTGTTCCTATAAGGTCAGAAAGTGAAAAGGGTGCTCATTTCCAACATTTCTATTCAGCTGCTGGGAGTTCTTGCCAAAGCAATTAGGCAAGAAAAAGAAAAGGCATCCAAAATGGGAGGGGGGGGAGCAGTAAAATTAACTCCGGTTATAGATACTATGTTATATGTAGAGAATCCTAAAAATTCCATTTGAAAAAGTTGATAGCACTAATAAATAAATTTTTTCAAGGTAGCAACATACAAACAAAAATGGACTGCATTTTTTTAATATTTATTTTTTAGTTGTAGTTGGACACAATATCTTTAATTTATTTATTTTTATGTAGTGCTAAGGATTGAACACAGGGCCTTGCCCATGCTAGACAAGTGCTCTACCACTGAGCCACAACCCCAGCCCTGGACTGCATTTTTATGTACTAACAATGAACAACCTGAAAAGGAAGTTACAAAAATATGATTTCATTTATAAAAAATTATTCAAAAAATAATTACAAAATTATTCAAAAAAGAATAAATACTTAGGAATTAAGAAGGTAAAAGAGGGGCTGCGGTTGTAGCTCAGCGGTAGAGCGCTTGCCTAGCATGTGTGAGGCACTGGGTTCGATTCTCAGCACCACATAAAAATAAAATAAAGGTTATTGTGTCCACTTACAAGTAAAACAAATAAAAAAAGAAGAAGATAAAAGACTTATACAATTAAAACTACAAACATTGCTGAAAGAAGTTAAAAGGATATAAATAAATGGGAACACATCTAATGTATTGATTGGAAAGATAATGTTAAGATGTCACTAGTGTGATTCGGATGTGTGTTTTTGTTTTGTTTTAATTTTCTGGTGCTGGGGATTGAACCCAGGGCCTTGTGCATTTGAGGCAAGCACTCTACTAACTGAGCTATATCCCCAGCCCCAGATGTGATCTTAAGGAACTCCATAGCCCAAACAATCTTAGGGGGTGAGGTAAAAAGAAAAAACAAAGCTGAAGAACTTGTATTTCCTCATTTCAAAACTTATGTCAGGCTCCTTATCCCTTATCCAAAATACTTGGGGCCAAAAATACTATAGATTTCAAATGGTTCTGGATTTTGGAATACTTGCTTATGTGCAATGAAATATCTCAGAGATGGGACCCAAGACCGAACAAGAACTTCATTTATGTCTCATATGCATCATGTATGAACACATAGCCTAAAGGTCCCTTTACACAATAATTTTGTGCATGAAACAAAGTTTTATGGTGTGGATTTTTTCATTTGTGGCATCACAAAAGCACTCAACTATCTTCAGAAGATTTCAGATTTTCAGATTAGGGATGCTCAACCTACAAAAAGTTACAATAGTTAGCACAGCATGGTACTGGCACAAAGACAGACATGTAAGCCAATGGGCCAGAACAGAGACCCCACAAAGAAGCCCCAACATGCATGGCCAAGTGAATTTTTTTTGGGGGGGGTGAGGGTGTGTACCAGGGATTGAACTCAGGGACACTCGACCACTGTGCCACATCCCCAGCCCTATTTTGTATATTATTTAGAGACAGGGTCTCACTGAGTTGCATAGTGCACACCATTGCTGAGGCTGGCTTTGATCTTGGTATCCTCCTACCTCAGCCTCCCAAGCCACTGGAATTACAAGCCTGCACCCCAGAAGGGAGGGAATTTCCTCTCCTTTAGCATCACAGTTGCACTGTGGGGGATGTCAACCTACCTAACAGGGAGACTTTCTGGAGGAACAGGGAATTAGAATCCAAGATATGCATGCCATAATGGTTAATGGGAAGATCTGGGGAGGTTGAGACAAGATGATACTTTTAAAGGAAAAAGGAAAAGTGTATGTATGTGTGTGTGTATGTGTGTGTGTGTGTGTATGTATATAAATAATGGTAGTAATAACTATAAGGTCAGGCAGCAGTGACCAAAAGGAGGCAGATTTTAAAAGGCCGCTGAAGGAGGCTTTATTGAGATTTCACTCCTGGGCAGGACCCTTAGGCCAGCAGAGTGGGTCCAAGGAGAAGCGCACCAGGGCTGGACAGGACTGGAATTTTATTGGGCTTAGGGCAAGAAGGAGGGCTTGGGACAGGAAAAGGGTGTTTTTAGAGTCCCTTGTCCTACTGGGGTTGGTTGGGGGTAGCTGGCTAAGATCCAGGATTGGCTAGGAGACCCCACTGATTGACAGGCAGTTCCATCAGTGCCTGATCGGTGTTTCTTTCGTGTGTGGGTTGCTTGGTGCTTTGTTCCTGAGCCACCTCCATCGACCTAACATTTTTGCAGTGAATTTCATCTGGCTACTTCCTGCTGCTAGGGGCACTGGGGGGAGGAGGGTGGTTTGGGTGTCGGTTTGGTGGGTAGGCAACTATAGGGGTGTAGGAGCATCTGGTTGTAGGTCACTCTGGCAATTTCACCCATGTGCTTTTGGGTGAACCTGAGGAGGCAGGGAGTGATCATTCATAGAAGCTCTATGACTAATATAGGAGTGAGAACGGGAGTCAGCCATGTGGTGAGGGTTGAGTTTAGCCAGCCTGGCCAAGGGTCATTTGATTGTTGCTGTTTAAGCCTTTCACCCAATCAACAGAGGGTGTCGACATTCTTTTTGACCAATCCAGTTTCATTGATATAATAGCAGCATTCTTCTTTCAGGAATAGACGGGTTCCTCCTTTGTCTGCTCTCAGGAGGTCTAGGGCTCCACGGTTCTGTAATGAAACTTGGGCAATAGATGTTATTTGCCTTTGTAGGGAAGTGAGACAGGCAGCCAATGCCTCTACCGCTTCCCGAAGTTGTTGTTCAAGCTTCTGAGTAGTCATTACTGAATAACCAAGTCCTCCTGCCCCGAGTCCAGAGGCAGCAAGGGAAGAGGCCAGGGAGAGTCCAACTACTACTGGTAGAAAGACGGCCCTTCTTTTCCTGGGAAGGGAGGTAGTAACAAGCCATGTTAACTCAACCTCACTGTACAGAGTTAATTGAGGGACCACGTTGGAAAGAACACAAAACGCAAAGGGCATGTTGAGGCTAGGATTTTTTTTTTTTTTTTTTGTAACGGTACCATTGCACCAGAAAAAAAAAAAAAAAAAAAAAAAACCTGGAGGAGCAAAGATTGGGGAAGAAATTTGAATGATCTAGTCAGTCACAGGGTGCTAAACCAGAGGAAGTGTAGCAGCAGAGGAAATTCCCTGATGGGTTACGAAAAAGGGGTATTTTCACCAGATCTCAGATAGGAGGAGTCTGAGGGCCCTCCTCAGCTCGTTTGAGCTTTTTCCAATATCAGGGGCCGATTGAGTAATGAAATGGGTTGCTAACACTGTAGCCCCGGAGGGAGACTCAGGATCCAGCTTAGTATATTTGGCGAGGGCCTCTGTAAGGCGGTTGAGAAATAAGGCTGGATTCTCCTCTGGTTCCTGGGTGATTTCTCTCGGCTTATTAAAGTTAACCACCTTATTGGAAACCGCCTACTATAAGATATTGGACCATGTGAGTGCAGTGACGGCGACCTTGTTGGCCATCTTGATAGTCCCAGTTGGGATCAGTTAGGGGAACGGCGGCTTCACCGGTGGGGAGAGTCAGATCTGTTAGACAAATTTGATCAGCATGATCCTGTGCGGCCTGCTGGATGCAAGCTAGATCAGGAGTGAGGGTGGAGGACAGAACGACATAGACATCATGCCAGGTTAAGTTCATAAGTCTGGGAGAGGTATCGGAATTCCTTAATATAAGTTGAAGAGTCAGCAGAGAAGGACCCAAGGTGCTTTTCAATCTGGGAAAGATCTTGAAGTGAGAATGGGATGTATATTCGGATGATCCCTTCGGCCATCATGCACTTCCCTGAGAGGACAAAGGAGCTTTGGGTTAGCTGGTAAGAGGGTCTGGTGGGACCCGGTTTGGGCACTGACAGGAGAAGAGAGGAGTGAGTGGGGGGAGGGGGAAGGGCTTCTCAGTAGAAGAGGTGGGCGGAGGAGTCAGGGCTGCAGGAGAGGAGGAGGGAGAGGAGGGGGAGAGTCCTGGAGCGGGGGAGGAGGGGCTGTGGTAGCAGGAGGAGGGGCAGGGGAGGAGGGAGAGGATTGGCCTGGGTAGGGAGGGGGAAGGCAGGAAGGTGGGGCTGAGGGCAGCTCAGGTGGATCTGAGAATGAGGAAGGAGAAGTAGAAGAACAATGGGAAGGGGTTCCCTAGGAAGGAGAACTTGAGCAATTTACCTAGAGCAGAGGGGAGGATGGAGCAGACCTCAAAAAGCCTGAACGTTTCTGCCCACTTCCCTGCCCACTTCCCTTTCCGGCGACAGAAATTGTCCAATTCAGTGAGGCTTTAAAAATCAAAAGTTCCTCCTGGGGGCCATTGTGACCCATTGTCTAAGTCACACTGGGGCCAGGCCACAGTGGAGTAAAAGAGCAGGTGCTTATGGAGGCGTACATCTGGAGTGAGTCTTAACCTGGCAAAATTTGAATATAGACACCCAAGAGAGTTTGGGGGTCTAAGGAGGACTCAGTGCTTCCCATGACCTTCCGACACCCTCGGGGGTGGGTGGGATCAGAAAAAGGCATCATGCCCAAGTTCTGATGGCACTCAACCGAGGATAAGGGCCAGGCGGGGGGTTGAGGTGTCCCTACAACCCACCAGGGGCCCAAACGGATCAGAATGGCTCACACAAGGACTGGGCCATCTCACAGTTCCCGGGGCAGACAGGGTTCTATGGTACGTGTGTGACTTATGGATAGACCCCTGGGGACAGAGAGGGGCTGGAAGGTCAGGGGAAACAAGGGAACTTACCCCACTCCTGTCGGCCCCGGATGAAGGGAGAGGGAAGGAGCAGTTTAGGAATTTCCTGGTTTGTTTGAAGTGGGGAGGGTGGACCTCAATCCCCAGATGGAAGGTATGGAAGAGGCCCGAAAAGCCCCCCAGGGTTTCGGCATCAGATGTAAGGTCAGGCAGCAGCGACCAAAAGAGGCAGATTTAAAAAGGCCACTAAACGAGGCTTTATTGAGATTTCGCTCCCAGGCAGGACCCTTAGACCAGCAGAGTGGGTCCACAGAGAAGTGCACCAGGGCTGGACTGGACTGGAATTTTTATTGGGCTTAGGGCAGGAAGGGAGGGCTTGGGACAGGAAAAGGGGGTTTTAGAGTCCCTTGTCCTACTGGGGTTGGTCCAGGGTTGCTGGCTAAGATCCAGGATTGGCCAGGAGACCTCGCTGATTGACAGGCAGCTCCATCAGTGCCTGATTGGTGGTTCTTTCACGCGTGGGTTGCTTGGTGCTTTATTCCTGAGCCACCTCCATCGACCTGACAGTAACTTTTATATTATTTGTATCTTTTTTATTTGTTCTAATTAGTTATACATGACAGAATGCATTTGGATTATTTGTATCTTAACAATAACAAAATTGGACAAAAATGTGCCAGGCAGGGTGGCACAGGCCTGTAATTCCAGCAGCTCTGGAGTCTGAGGCAGGAGGATCAGGAGTTCAAAGCCAGCCTCAGCAACGACGAGGCACTAAGCAACTCAGTGAGACTCTGTCTCTAAATAAGATACAAAATAGGGCTGGGGATGTGGTTCAGTGGCCAAGTGCCCCTGAGTTCAATCCTTGGTACTCCCCACTCCCCAATAAAGGGGGGGGGCGATGCTGGGGATGAGGCCAGGGGACAAAAAACTACAGTCAGTACAGGTCATAAAGGATAAGGTCAGAAAGATGGGGGTTGATTCAGGAGGAAATGAAATGCTAATACCTTCAGGATGCCCCGCCCCCACTGTTGCCACGGTGACCAGCCTTCAGGTAACCAGGGGCTGTTAATGAATGAAGGCCTCCTGGGCCCCTCCCTTCCTTTCTAGCCCAGGATCACTCCACCTTTCAGGTCCTTGCCCACCTTTTGGGTGGTTTGTCACAAATGTACACTGGATGGGGGGAGGAGGAGAGCAAGAGAACAAAACAACTCTAAAATGTATAAAAGGGGCAGGTCATTCCCACTTCCTGGGCCACCCAGCTCTGGAGTCTCTGCAGAGAGCCCTGGCATCAGGGATGGGGCTCAGTGGTTAAGTGCCTCTGGGTTCAATCCCTGGCACAAAAAAAAACACACACACACAAAAAAAAAAACAATAATCAAGACAGCAGCTACTTGAATCTGTCCCCAGAAGAGTGGCTCAGCAGCTGGGCAGCAGGTTGCTGGTTGCTCAGGCAATTGCCACAGCCGGCCCCTTCACTGACCAAAGCCGAGGGGTGCTGCTGGTCAGAGGACACACGGGGAGCCGGGCTGCTCCTGGTGCTCTAGGTTCTGCCCGACATGGGCCTGGGTGCTCCTCTGCTTCTTAGGTTTGTCCCTTACTCAGCCGGTGGGGATGGGGGAGCCCTAACAGAAGCACCAGCTGCAGAATCCCCGGTGCCCAGGGCGCAGCAGAGCGGAATGGATGCCCTTTCCTGGGGAGTGTTTATGGAGCAGAGGATCTTTGCTCCCTGAGAGCAGGAACACAGAAGAGCATTAGCTGATGGACCCTGACAAGGAGGGAGGAGTGGCCTCCCAGGGCAGGCGTGACCTCCCTGTGCAAACAACACCAGCTGCCCTCAGCTGTGACAGATTCTTTGTGGCTTACGTGAGAACTGAACCCAGAGGTGAGTTCCTCTGAAAGTTGCTTCCCTCAGGGCGCCTTAGTGGGTTCACAGCCTCACCAGCTCTTCTGAATGAGCTAACAGAGCTCTGCTGTCTCCCCACTAGTACCCCCCCCATCACGCATTTCCGCCCCAGTCACTTGGTGTGTGAGCCCCCCCACAGTGGTTCTTTTTTTTGGTGGGGGTTAAGGGGGAGTTAAGTTGGAGGTGCCTCTCTTGGGATATAGTGCAATATGTTTGTGGGGTTCACAGCCACTTCTAAGAGTAATCCAGTTATCCCCAGCTGTCGGCTTAGGACCCCCTACTGGACACGCCTCCTGCCCACAGTGCCAGTTCACCTGAGTCCAGAAACAAAGGTGATCGACATGAAGGATGGTGTCCCATGGCACCCAGCACCCAAAAAAGGATCTATTTTCTCTCCAGAGAAGAGGTCTGATCTCCATCACCTGAAGAAGCAGTCAGAGTGTGCAGCTAAAGAAGTGGTATTGAGCAATTCATGAAAAAAAAAAAAACCATGTTTTTTCTGGGTTGTAGGATACATGGGGTATGGTCAACTTTTGAAAAAAGTGTAATCTATTTTGATTTCTTTGCTTATTCAAATAAATATTCACTTTAGTATCTGGTTTTGCATTCACCATTTTGTACATTTTTTTTCTAAAGAGAGTCACCCAAATTATAAAAATTTGGGGACCCACAAAACCTAGAAATGCCCCTAACAGAACCCCCATTTTGTTTAGAGTGGCAACAGACCCAACGAACAGACTGTTTTTCAGTCTCCCTTGCCGATATGAGTAGTCCCATGACTAAGTTCTAGAAATGGAGTGAGATAGAAGTGCTTGGGGCCTCCGGGAAGTCGACTGGGAGAGGGGGAGCCGACTGATCTGAGAGGAGTGCCCTTTGGCTTCTCCCTTCATGCTCCTTTCTGCTGCCTGGAATGTGGTTGTGATGGCTCACTCAGACTGTAGCAGCCCCTGTAGTTCAAGAGGTAACACACTCAGGACGGTTCAGATGCAATTAAAAGGAGCTGGAGTCCCGAAGGGTAGTGAAGCCGCCTCCCCAGTTGTAAATTACTGATATCCAGCCTTTTTCGTTGGAAAGAAAAACTTAATCTCCATATTGGATGTTTTTCTGTTAACGGCTGCCAAAATTGATCCTGAATTGTCCAATCTTGAGAAAGTCACGTCCCCTTTCTGTACCTCGGTGTCCCCATCGGAAAACTGAAACGAGGCAGATTTCCTAAACTCGTGGTTTTAATATTTCAACCATGTATTACATTTCTAAATCTTCCCATTCCGTGTACCACCAATACTATCATTTAATCTGTTTCTTTAAATCGATCTGTACTTTAAAACATTTATTTCATACTTTGAACAAAATGCCAGGCTCCTGTAATAATTCTGTGAAGATTATGTTTTCAACTTTTTAAATTTTAATTATTGGTGGTGATACTGGAGATTGAACCCTGGGATGCTTTACCACTGAGCTACATCCCTGGCACTTTTTATTTTTTTGAGACAGGGTCTCACTAAGTTGCTGAGGCTGGCCTTGAATGTGCCATCCTCCTTCCTCAGCCTCCTGAGTCACCGGAATCACAGGTGTGCACACCACACCTATCTCTGAACATTTCTTTTTCAAAGAGTGCATGAAATGACTCTTTTATTTCCATTTCATGTGTCTTTCTTCATTAAAACAAAAAAAAATGTTTAAAGTGATTTGACCCAAATAGCCCCATGGGGTCTGCCCTAGCCACACATGGGTGCCATCTGGACAGGTCCCACCTCACCCTGCTCCCTGTGTTTAATTTCAGCTATTTCAGAACCACTTGCACACGGAGAAAGGGCCGATGGGACTGGCCAATGAGAAGGGATTAATTTAGAGATGCTTGAGATGCTTAGAGATGGGCCTGCGGTGTCCCCCCTGTGGCTGCCACAGATGGGTGTCTGCTGGGACCTGGTAGCACATCAGACCACCTGCTGTCTCGGCCAAGTCAAATGAGCTTGGCCGGCTCTAGTGCAGTTCTTTATCACGAATGATAAAAATTTGTTTAAGAGCTCTTCCCATAACACCAGTGGCCAGTTACCCAACCTCTCTGTCCCCATGTCACCACCCAGGTCAAGCTGAGTTCCCACCTCCCAGCCCCCTGCTTCTCGGCTCAACTTTTCCAGTCTGTTCTCCTTTATGCTGCTTGAAGAATCCTTCTAAAACACAAAGCATGTGACCTCATGCCTCTAACTCCTCTCGGTGCTCAGGAGAAGATGCTAGCTACTTGGCCTGGTGCAGAGGGCTTCCAGATTGGGAGCCCCGGGTTCCCCAGCACCTTCTGGCCAAGTGCCTCCCCCAAGCTAAAAGCTCGGTCCTTGTCCCTGATGCCAATCCAATAATGAGAACATGGTTTTGAGAACAAATAAAAAGGTTTATTGCTTTGTAGGCAAAGGAGAAACACAGGGGACTCCTGTCCCAAAGGCTGGGATTCTGCCCAGCCGCAGGAACAGGGGGCTTTTAGAGAGGTGATTCAGAAAAAAATGAGACTAGGGAGGAGAGACAGAAGATCAAGGAGGAGAAAGTCACGGAGAAGAAGTTTGGGAAAAAGGCAAAAATGTGTAAGTTTCCAAGTGACAAGGGATTCAGTCAAAGCATCAAGTGAACCCCTGTTACATCAAGACCTCTGCTCCGCAGTTCTTCTCAGCTCCACCCCGGCCTCACCCTCCATACTAAAACAGGGAGGTAGACATAATCTAGGGAGTGCTCAGACCACCATTCCACCAGCTTCTTCGTGCCTGACAAGCATTAGCTCATTTCCTGCTCACAGCGACCTTATAAAGTAGGCCTGTCATTAGCTCCATTTCACAGATGGGGAAAGGGAGGCTTGGAGTGTGAATTAGCTTTCCTGTGTTCACCCAGCTGCCACAACCCCCTCTTCCCCACTTTGCATAATAGAACCTAATTTGCATAACCACCAACCCTAATGGCTCACAGCCCTCTGGAGGGCAAAAACATCAACCTGATCTCCAGTCCTCAGAGCAGAGCTCAGAGCCTGGCCCCCAAGGGTGCGCCCAGCCAGTGGCCACAGCACAGTAGCTGTTTCCTCAATGGAGTTTTGCTTTCCTCTTGCATTAGAATCCCCCTGGGCCCTAAGGAGGACTCATGGGGATGTTGCTGAAAGCTAAGTCCTTGTCCCCATGCCACTCCAATAATAAGGACACGGTTTTGAGAAAAAGGAAAAAGAAGCTTTATTGACTTACTAGCA
The DNA here is from genome assembly GCF_964194105.1 of Spermophilus citellus. Lineage (NCBI taxonomy): Eukaryota > Metazoa > Chordata > Mammalia > Rodentia > Sciuridae > Spermophilus > Spermophilus citellus. Next base: position 32,283,070 of record NC_138199.1, on the reverse strand, counting down.
AAGGAGAAGCACAGGGGACTCCTGTCTCAAAGGCTGGGATTCTGCCCATCTGCAGGAACAGGGGGTTTTTAAAGAGGTGACTCAAAGGCTACCTTCCACGTGTTCTCTGCTGGAGCTGTGATTCGCTTGATCACTTGGGAAAGTCATTTCTGAGATCTGCTGCCCTCCCCAGAGTCTGGATTCCTTGTTCCTGTGGTGAGGGTGCACTCAGGGACAGATAAATCTGCCTAAAATGGGGAAGAAAGGGAGGAGCAGGGAGATGAAGAGAAAGGAACATGAAGCATAAGGTGGGCCACTGTTGCAGGAAGGCCTGTGAGTGGGTGCAAGGACTCCCACTTGTGTGGTCCCAAGAGAGTCCCCAGCCACATGTCCCTGTGGCCATCTATTTTTGTAGACTAGGGCTCTTTTTTCTTTAAGATGTACCCCAAATCTGTCATCTTTGGGGCCCCCAAACCTGAGTCTCTATGGGATGTTGGTTAAAAATGCAGATTCCCAGCCCTGTCCCCAGGGCACCACATCATGGGCGATTCTTAGCTTGTTCCTCTTTGAGTCCTGCCAGGCTAGAGGCTCTTCCCGATTCCCAGCTGGCAGATTTGCAGGAGGGCTCATTGGAGACTTGGTGCCCATCTGGGGTCTGATCTGCTCATATCCATCCCTCCCTGTTCCCGGAAAATAGCTGATGCCTGCAGGAGGGGCCCCGAGCTCTGAGGACTTCAGTCTCTGCCCTCCTGGCCAAGACCTGTTAATCTGCTGGGCCTTGCTGATGGGAGTTAGGATGGAGGGAGGGGGAAGGGTGGAGTGGGAAGGGCGAGGAGGCCAGCTGCGGCAGCCCTGGACCCTGCCCTCTTCACGGTCTCTGCTGTGCCCCTTAAGGGGTCCTGCCTCCTTTTTCCTCAGAGCCAAGGGTCCTCCCTCCTCCTCCTCCCTCCCATTCTGTTGGGCCTCTGATTCTGGGGGTGGGACAGAGTGTCTCACAGCTGTCAAGGTGCAGGAAAAATAGGCTACCTGGAGTTGACTTCTCTGGGTGACCCAGAGTCACTCCCAGAAAGCTGGGCGGACTTTCGATTTCCCCGTAAGTGACCCCGTGTGGGCCTTGCCGAGAGGAAATGAGGAGAAAGGAGCCTCAGGGCTGGGGAGCGGAAACCCAGTGAATTCTGTTCTTCAGAGAGGCAGTGGGAAGAGCCTGAAGCTGGAGGAGGTTCTCTGCAGTGCAGTCCACACTCTTCACTGAAGTCCCAGGGGGAGGTGAGGGTCTGGATGCTGGAAGGGGGTCCATCCAGGCTGCGGGAGGATTTGAGGATTTCTTTTTTTTTTTTTTTTTATTGGTGGTACAGGGATTGAACCCAGGTGCACTCTGCCGCTGAGATACATCCCAGCCTTTTTTTAAAAAAAACTTTTATTTTTAGACAGGGTATTGCTAAGATGCTGAGGCTGGCCTCCAACTTTGATCCTCCTGCCTCAGCCTCTTGAGTAGCTGGGATTACAGGCTGGGGCCACACGGCACCCAGCCCCAGGGACTTCTTATGGCATAGTCTGTGGTTGGTGATAGATGGTGTCTCTGCCTTCATTCACTCTCTGCTCACAAACACCAGGGCCTTTTTAAAATTTTTGAAATATGCTTGAGCCTCTCCAAGCCATTTTTTTTTAAAGCTAAGGTATATTTTACAGTTGAATTGGAAAGCACAGATCTTAAGTGTACAGGTCTTTGCTTTTGCAGTGCTCAGGATGGAACCCAGAGCCTGGTCTTGGCTAATATGCTTCAGGACTGACCCCGGGGCTGGGTGATGGCATAGCTTGGGATCTCTCCTCCAGAAGAATGGGGAGCCCTACACAGAGTGGCTAGGAGCATGTCAGGGGCAGGCGGGCAGCAGCCCAGGAGGGGGAAAGGCTGAAGAGAAGAATTTAATTCAATGTAAACAGGTGCAAGAGTCAAAGCCCGGAACAAGGCCACGTCTAGGGGACATCCTTGGGCGTTCTCAAGATGTGAAATGTAGTTTGGGACAATCTTATCTAAGTCATAAGGGACAGGGACACCTGAGGTTTGTCTGCTTACACAAGAAAGGCAGGAGAGAGGCAGCAGGCAAGATCTCATTCAATGAATTCTGTTCTGCACCAAGCGCCTTCCCCGTCAGAGAGCATAAGTCCAGGGAGCATTGACCAGGAGGGGACCTAAGGGGCCCTCTGGGTCACTACTGGGATCAACTATTTTGATCTCTTACATGTACAGAGACACATGCATAATTTAATTGCATGGTACACTTAAGATTTGGGCTGACAGAAAGTGCCTGGGTAAGGCCCAAGAGGGATAATACCTGACTGGGACCTGGCAGTGGTAGATTCTCAGTCTGAGACCATCTGACTCACATTTTTAAAAGTGTAATTTAGTAAAATACACCTAACGAAATTTACCATTGAGAAACTGATGTGACTCCATTTTTGAGAAACCAGCCTCTACCTCAGAGTAAAGCCTGTCCAAGGAAGAGGGTGTGACCCTTGTCTTTGGAAAAACCCACAGAGCACTCCTAGGCACATTCCCACCCTGCTGAGTTGTTTATCTATAAATAACAGGAGAGATCTGCTGCACCAGGTGTCCCTAACTCAGGCTAGGTGAGGACCCATAGCAATCCCCTAGCAGCCACCAGTCAGCATGAGACAGGGAAAATACCTGGGATGCCAGATGACCCCCAGTAGTTTATGGTGGTTGATAACATGTTGGGAAACCATGTAGTTCAGCACGGACTCCCTTGTGCCTTAAACCAATCAGTTCAAACGAATCCCCCTCTTGTACTAACCAATCACCCTTACCCAACTTGATCCAGCTAGTGACTGTGCTAATCAATGTTAAGAGTTGTTTTATGGTTTTCCCGCGGGGTGTGAAGACTTGCTAAGAGATGCTATGATGCATGTGAAGTCCCTGCCTTCCCCAAAGAGTGTATAAAACTGCTGCAAACCCTGGCTCAGGGCCTCTCAGTGTCACCAGTTGCTGTGTGCGTGGAGGACCGAGCTAGCTCGCAATAAATGCCTCTTTGCTGCTTACATGGATCTTGGTCTCTGGTGGTGTTTTGGGGATCCCAAACTCTAGCATAACACCCAATCTTGATTTTTTTTTTTAATTTGGTACTGGGTTTTGACCTGAGTCATATCCCCAGCCCTTTTCATTATTTATTGAAAGACAGCATCTCATTAAATTGCTTAAGGCCCTCCCTAAGTTGCTGAGGCGGGCCTTGAAATTGCGATCAGCCTGCCTCAGCCTCCCAAGTTGCTGGGAGTTTTTTCCTAGGAACCATCCTCCTGTCTTCCACAGAAGCTGTACCCTCTTACATTCCCACCCACAGTTCAGGAGCTTCCTGTTTCTCCACACCCTCACCAATAGTTCTGTTTGCTGTTGTTTGTTTGTTTAAGTTGTAGCCATCCTAGTAGGTGTGAGATGTCAGATTAGCAGTTTGAAAAGACCTGTCAGTCCCTAGTGCTGAGAAGCCAGGGCTGCAGGCAAAGACCTGGATGCAAGCTCTGAGAAGGAGCGTCCCTGAGGGCTGCCTCTCACCAAGCTCAGAGCTACCCAGGAGTGCACTGTGGCTCAGCAGTCTGGGGAGCTGCCTGGGTCAGAATCCTCTGGCCTGGCACAGTGCCTGGAAGGCATCGCCCTGATGCCTTGATTAGTCCAAGAACACCCTGGCATGTGGGTTTGACCGTGGACCCTCCCCAGGCTGCCTGGAGCAGCGCCCCGGGGCCCTCCTTGGGGACTGGACTCACCAGTGAGGTCGGTTACTGTGACTCACCTGCAAAGCACAAGGTTTTGCAAAGGTATTTGTTTTCTGGGCCTCTCTTAGGCTCTGGGAGATTTTTTTTTCTCCTAATGGTGAAGCCGTCGGACAAGGCCATCAGTGTAGGTCATAAATGATTGAGTCAGAAAGATGGGGGGGCTGGTTCAGGGGGGGAAATGAAATGCTAATACTTTCAGGACTCGTCCCCCTTCTCCAGAGAGTTGTTCCTCCTCACCAGGGGCTGTTGATGAATGAAGGCCTCCTGGGCCCCAGGATCACTTTCCTGCCCAGGATCCCTCCACCTTTGGCCCACCTTTTGGCCAGTAATCACATATGCAAGATGGGGGGAGGACAGAGCACGAGAACAAAGAAAATCTAAGAAGTATAGAGGGGCAGGACACCCCCACTTCCTCGACACCCAGCTCCCTGTGTTTCTCAGGTGCTCAGTCTTCACTTCTGAAGAAACGGGTGATTCTCAACACCAGCATCAACAGACTTTTCTTGAGATATCGTTTACCTAGTTTGCTGAGGTTTTAAGAATGGAAATGCCTGTGAGGCCACCACCCAGATAAGGTCTGGAATGTAGGCAGCCATCAGAGGGTTCATCTGTGCCCCTCCTGGGGGGTTGTTCCCCTCCACCTACTTTTTGTAGCTTGAGGGTTATTCCATTGGACAGACACCACCATCATCTCCCCTTTCTCCTGCTGGGGACCATTTGGCTTGTATCCAGTTTGGTGCTGAGATGGGTGAAGTCGTTGTGAACTGTCACCAGTCACGTAGGTCCTCCATTCTCTTAGGTATATATTTAGGAGTAGAACAGCTGGGACGAAGAAGTAGACGTTTGACTATGTCACACCCAAGCAGTTCTCCCGAGCTGAATTATTTCACTCTCCAAGTGAGAGTTCCAGTCGTTGTTGTTCCAAATCATGACCAGTTGGCAATTGCCTAAAAGTGACAAGATCCTAGTGTGTTCTTTTCTCCCTTCCTTTCTGCTCCCACTGGGCTGTCTCCTTAAATCCATTCAAAATTCTGATCACTCCAGGGGCACATGGGGTGGAAGGTTTGGGGGACACATATGCCCTCCGTCTATGGGACCAACCCTCTCCTAGAAGTCAGTCTTTGCAAACCCTGATGCATCTCAGTAGAACTCGAGGAGGAAAAGAGGTGCAAACATACATGTGGCTTGAGGCACCTTCTGCCACTCAGTGCCTGTGGGACCCGGGTCTTGGTCTCTTTCATGGCACTATAACAGAACACATAGACCAGGTGATTCATAAACAGTGGAGGCTATTTATTTCTCTGAGCTCTGGAGACTGGGGAGTACAAGGTGCTGGCATTGGGTGAGGGCCTTTTGCTATATCATCTCTTGAAAGAAGGTGGAAGGTGGGAGGATGGGAGATGGCAAGAGTGGGGACAAGGGATGGAGTTCGGGCCACAGCCCTTCATAATCCACATTAATGCATTCATGAGGGCGCCCCCCTCCTCACCCGACACCTCCCATTGGGTGCTTCTCAACGCTGGTGCCTTGGAGATGGTTTCCAGCGGGTGCTTTAACTGCTCGTCCCAAGTTTTCTTCTTCTCACTGTCGTGTTGGAGACCTGAGGGACTTCAGGTAAGTTTATGGAGATGGCTCCCCTCCCCCACTGCCTCTCCTGTGTTCTATTCTATTGCCCTTACCTGGTTGCTAACGCCAATTAAAGGCCATTTGTTTCAAATGTCCCCGTCCACCCCCTTCGGCATTGCTTGGAAGGTTCTATGGTGCGCAGGACTGACTTCTCTCCTCATTCCAAAACCCAGGAAAAAGTAGAGAAAAGATAGGAAGAAAAGAAGAAAGACGAGTTCATAGAGGAGACTGGAAGCTCTTGGGATTCTAGAATAAAAATGTCCATCATGGTATTTTTCTTGCAAAACTCTTCTTCCTGCATAATTATGTTTTTACAGAAGGAATCAAATTTAAAGAGATACTTTTTGGATAGCCTAAGAATTCTCAAGTAGTTCAGTGAGCTGTGTGTCTTTGGGCCTATCCTGAGTCTCTCTGAGCCTCAGTTGGTCTGTGTGTGTGGAGGGTTGAAACAGGCCTTCCCATCACTACCCCTGTGCTGCCCTGGATACTGCAAAGGATCTTGCTTGGGAAGATGGCCACGTGCTTCCGGACAATGTCAAGGAGAAACTCTCCATCATGTCACTTGGAATCTATGAACCAAATAGGCTTGGGCTCTGCTGGAGCCCTGGAGGAGAGAGGAGGGAGAGGTCATAGGGTTGGAAACTCCCCTTTTCTCCCAAGCCCCGAATGATGGGGACAGACCACGTGTGAGCCATGGGAACAGGAGACTAAGGGAATAATTCTCTAAACTGGGCCCACTGTGCTGCCCCCGCGTGCTTTCTCTTTTCCAAAACCATTTTCCTGCCGCCCTGGCTGGAAAATAAGCCACAGGGCTCCTTACATTCTTCAGCAAACAGCCTGCAGGACTAGCAGGCCCCAAATGCAGATATGAGGAGCACCAGTTTCCCCGAAGCAGAGACTTTAGTGACCCTTACACAGACCAGATCCCAGAACTCAGGGAGATAAGGACGATTCCCCCTAACCGTAAAATCTGTAAAAACAGGTTCCAATGAGAACCAGTCAGCAGGGGCCAAAGTGACCTGCAGTTGTCAGGCACCGTGGGGACTCAGGAGTCTGAGGTCATCCTGCTGTCAGTCAAAAGTCTGTTATACAAAATTACGTATAAGAGGAAGTGAGGGGAAAGGGGAAAAAAACAAGAGAGAGAAATGAATTACAGTAGAGGGGGTAGAGAGAGAAGATGGGAGGGGAGGGGAGGGGGATAGTAGAGGATAGGAAAGGCAGCAGAACACAACAGACACTAGTATGGCAGTATGTAAAACGTGGATGTGTAACCGATGTGATTCTGCAATCTGTATACGGGGTAAAAATGGGAGTTCATAATCCACTTGAGTCAAATGTATGAAATATGATATGTCAAGAGCTTTGTAATGTTTTGAACAACCAATAATAAAAAAAAAAGTCAAGAGGTGGACCTGGGTGGGATTCTCTGAAAACGTCCCCAGGATCCTCAGGAAAACTGAATGGCAGGAGGGGCATACTGTCCCTCTCCTCTCTGAGAGGACCCTTGAGAGTGTCCCCTTTCTCCCTTTCCTATCCCTTCTAGTAAACTCGTGCCTGTTACTCTGAGTGATATCTCTGATATCTTTCTGGAATGATTCCAAGAATCAGGATTTGAAGGGGGGGGGTCTCTGTGCTTCCTCAGTTGTCAGAAGGCCCCAGCCCTGTCACACCACCCCAGACTCCCGCCCCCTCGCCTACCTTCCTTCTGCAGACCCGCTCCCTCTGGCTCCGCCCTGTTGAAGAACTGCCAAATTGCTTTAGTTTCTATTTCCTTGTAACGTCCTGCCTGAGCAGAGGACAGCCCAGCCGCCGTGAAAGGCAGCAGTGGCCACCAAGGTGGTGGAGAAATGGCTTTCTGTGGCGTCCAGCCTCCCTACCTCAGCCCGGTGAGTACTGGGGACTGTCACAGGGCTGTCCCCAGCTGGGCTGGCTGCCATAGCCTGGGAAACGGCGGGGTGGAGTGGGTCAGTGGGAGAGAGGGGCAGAAATGCCAGGTGGGGGCATCCCAATAGAGCTCCTATTCCATGCCAGTCTCGTCTGTGCCTCTTGGGACCAGCGGGTGACAATCACCATGGTCCATGCATTTGACAGACAGACACTCTGAGCTCCCGCTGGGTGCCTGCTCCATCTGAGGTGCTTGAGCTAGACAGGCCTAGTAGCTTCTAGAAGGGTGATGGTTTGGGGAATGGGGATGCCAGCAGGCTTCTGGGAGAGTAGCCACCCTCACACGCAGTAGTTAAAGCACTGACTCTGGAGAGGGCCTGTCCGGATGGGTCGCTTACTAGCTGAGTGATCTCTGGGCCTCAGTTTCTCCATCTGTGAAGTGGGAATCACCCTCCAGCCCCTATCCTAAGGCTGGGTAAGCACTGAGGGAGCATATTTGAGCACTTCCTGGCACACTGTAGGTGCTTTAGGAATGTTTCATGTTATTAGGAGTCAGGGGGCATCGAGGGGTCTGTGCTCTGAGGACTGAGTCGGAGGTCATAAGGTAAGGGCATGTCCAGCATGTCTTCAGAGGGCAGCCCTGGAGGTGAGGGACTGTCTATGTGGGTGACAAGGGGCTGCCTCCCACACCTTTCCCCTGTCTGTGGGGAGCCTTGTAAGGCTATTATGCCCACTTTACTTGTGGAAAAACTGAGGTTCCAGGAGGTTGAGGCACTTGCCAAGTGTCTCCAGATGCAAAGTGGTGGAGAAAGCAGCGGCTTGGTTTGCTCTCAGAGGAGGGAGAGACCAATGCTGGGGAAGCAGGAGCGCCTATGGTCGCCCTAGGTGTCAGGGTTGAGGGGGTTGAACAGGTGCCAGGGGTAGCCTGGTGGCCTGGGCCTCACACTTGACCCTGCCGCAGCAGAGGCCCGAGGCCTGGCCTGAACTCCCCAGCAGTTGCTAATGCTGCCATCACCCCTCAGCCACCCTGTGGGGATCCTGGGGTGGAGCGTGTGTGGAGGGGCTAAACAGCACCTCTGTGGGGGGGGGTCTGCGGGGTCACAACGGGTCCCCACAGCATCTCATACCCTCTCGCTAATTCCCCATCAGACTGGAAATGACATAAGTGCTGACATTTTGTGATTCTGATTTTGAGATTTTCTGTGGATGTAGAAGCTAAACTTCCTGGTTTTCTATCAAACGAGAAAGAAAATCCTCCTGCAGGCAAGGGAGAGTTCAAATAGGACTTGGGCTGCGCACGTCCAGACAAGAAAGAGGATGTGTGCACTCCCCACTCACGTGGTGACGGCTGACCTCTGGCCGTTTGAGCCACATTTCCTCCAAATGCTAACTCCTGAAGGAGCCGAGTGACCACTGTGGTGCTAGGAAAGGCTCCTACTGTGAGGCCCTGCTGCTTCTAGGCAGCCCTCTCCAGGGCCAGGAAGGAAGCCAGAGCCACGGACAGGACAGGCCGGCAATAAGGATGTCCTGTGCTTTATCATCAGCAGCTTGTGTGGGGAAGCATGAGTTCTGGGGTTCAAATCCCAGCTCTGACATTGACTAGCTGTGCAGCTTTGGGCAAGTTACTGAAACTTTCTGTGCCTCAGTTTCCTCATCCTTAAAAGTGGCATTAACAAGGGACAACGCAGGTCTGAAATGCCAGCTACCAGCAGGACCCAAGAACTTTTGAGGTCTCAGGGCCCTGGGCTAAAGTCACATACTGCCTCCTGCTGCTGGGTAGCCTCAGGCAGGTGTAGTGGTAGCCGTACTGCTGGTGCCAGGATGGGGTGCCCTCTGGTGACGCTGGGCCGGCGGGCGGCAGGAGGCTGTCCATACTTTGGTCTCTTGGGTCCAGCCCTGCTTTCTGGACCTCCAGACAGAGGAGGGAAAAATCTCAGCCTCCAGGTACAAGCAGGAGCTCAGAGCAAGATCTGAGCCAGTGGAGGGATTTGTCCTGATGCAAACAGCTGTATTACCAAGGCTGAGCCCGAGACAGGGGCTTTCCTCATGGCATCGCATGCCACCCTCTCCCCAACACTGCCAGGCTACATTATTAGCACTGTGTTATAGTCTGAGGAGGGACTGGGGCCCAGACAGACAGAGTGACTTGCTCAATATCACAACTTCTGGCACAGGGAGCTGGGGAAGGAGCCAAGGCCAGAGGCCATAAACCCAGTGCAAGATGCTATCCTCCCTTCAGCAGGATCAAAAGTGGGTCCTGCTCAGAGCTCTCCCTCACATACAGGCCCAAATTCCATAGGAGCTTCACCTGGCGAGGCCTCACAGCATCTGTTTTCTGACAGCCTGCATGCTGTGGCGTGCTCACGGCTCCTGCTTCCATCTGTAAAGCCTGCAGTTTTGGAGCCGGAGGGATAGGGTTCAGTGGTAGAATGCTTGCTTAACATGTGCAAGGCTCTGGGTTCAATCCCCAGCACCACAAAAAAAAAATAAAAATTCAATTACATTAAATAAACCATAATCCCCGTGATTTGGGAAGCTGAGGCAGGAGGATCTCAAGTTTGAGGCCAGACTCTGCAACTTAGGGACACTCTGTCCAGAATACTTTCCCCATCTTAAGGTCCTTAACTTAATCACACCTGCAGAGTTCCTTTTGCCACTTCAGGTAACATAATCTCAGGTTCCAGGGACTCTGGACTTTTCCAAAGGTGGAGGCGAGGGGTCATTCTGCCCTCAGTACTCGATATCTTGCAGTTCACCAGCGTTATCAGGTCCTCCTGAATTCTTTTAGAGATACTTTATCTGTAATAAGTCTACACATGCTCACAGTCCCCCCACCCACTTTTTACACAAGTGGCGTCATTGAGTATCTGTGTTGAGACTTCCCTCCCTTTTCTCTCTAAGGACACATTGAATCCCTCATTTGGAAACAGTATCATTCACTTCACCTCTTTTTCCCCTTGCATTTTTAGGCTGTCTCCCATCCTTTGCTGTTATAATGAGGAAATGACGAACTTTGCTTGTAATTAGCGACACCCAGAACAATCTTATTTTTCAGAATTTGGGGACAATCATTTAAGACATTTTGAAATCTCAGAAAACTTTTTTTTTTAAGACACTGTTGCCTGAGAGATGAAGGTTCTCTGTCCTGCCCCATCACCTGTACCCTTCTTCCTCCTTCCAGAGTTTCTGTAAGATCTGAGCACTTCAGAGCCATCATACCTTGCTTTCTGTTCCTTTTTCTTTTTTCTTTTCTTTCCTTCCTAGTACTGGGAATCTAATCCAGGGCCTCACATGCTAGGAAAATACTCTATCACTGAGCTCTCTCTTTGGACACAGGATCTCCCTAAATTGCTGAGGCTGGCCTCCAACTTGAGATCCTCCCACCTCAGCCTCCTGGGCCACTGAGATTACAGGCTTGCACCACCACACCTGATAGCTTTCTGTTCTTGTGCCTCAGTGTGAATAAACTTCTGTGAAGGGTGCAGGCTTCCCAGCTTTGGCGTGTTTAAAGCGTTATCTCTTTTGATAGCATAAAAGGCTCTGATGAGAATGTTGGGCTTCAACAGACAGGGGAGGGGTTTCCAATACTCTGAACTCAATGCCCCTCAAGTCAGTTTATGCCATGCTGGTCCATAACTCTATCAGGGTGACTTTACTTCCCCCAGACCATGGACATGGGCAGGGGTGAACTCGGAGGCCAAGAGAAGTGTGAATTTCTCAAGGTCACTAAAGGATTTAATGTGAGTTCAGACCCATCCTGAGTGGCAACAAGAGACACTTCCCTGAGAGGTCTACCGACAGCAGCTTCTGCCTGAGGTCCAGGCCCTGCAGTGCCCCTGAGTGTGGATGGGCTTCTGTAGGTGCCACAGTGTCATATGCCTTCAGGACACAGGCGAGAAGTGGCCGTGGGCTGGACTTGGCAGTGGTGCTTTTGAAATCCCCAGAGAAAACAGGTCACAGAGAACCCCGCCCTTGCCCAGCCCCAGGGCTGATGGACTTTGGCCCTGCCTCGCCTCCTCCCAACCTTGGCCCACTTCCCTTTCCACCCTTGGACTCCTCTGGAGCCAGTTCAGATACAGCATTGTGTTGCGAATACTTCATCCTGTATCTCCACCATATAGGATCGGATGCACCCTTTTTGGAGAATATTTTTTTCCCCAGAAATGAAAATGTTTACTCAAAAGATAATAATAAATCTAAATTTCTGGGTTACTCTTTAATTTGGGAACTGCTAACACTGAGCCTGGGTGGAATTCATGGGTTAGAGCAGAGGAGATGCTGTCACATCTGGTGAGGGTGTGAAGTCCCCATGCCTCAGTCTCCACCGCTCCCTACTGGTCCTACCTGGCCATCTGGCTCGTGCACATCACTGCCCCTGCTCTGGGAAATACTGAATTCTTACAGGAAATTGACCTAAAGGAGGTGTAGAGAAGAGAAAGGAAAACCACCCAGGACACAGAACTGTGCTCTAATGCGGGTGGACAACAGGCATCCAGAAGTGTGCATTGAAAGTTGGGAAGTCACCAGGGTGGGGACTGTGCCCAGAGAGGGCAAGGCAGGGAGAGGAGGAGGGTAGCAGAGAGGCACCTACTATGCGCCATATTCTCCACAGTCATCCACCAAGCTGCCTTAGCAAGGGCAGGGGTTATCTCTACGTCACTGAGGAGGACACTGTGTCAAAGAGAGCTCAGTAAGCTTTCCTCGGTCGCTTCTGCATCTGGAAGGCCCTCCTCCTGGTGGATTCCTGGGTAGTCACTTCCTCTCAGACTGCCAAGGTTGGCTGCCCATGATGTCCCCTCAGACTCAGGTGGTCTCCTCTTTTTAGGGCTCAGAATGTCTGCAACCAACTGAGTCGCATCTGCTTCTGCACAGGACCCTAAGATCTGTGAGGTTGGGACCCCACCTGTCCCATTCACAGCCACATGCCCAGGCCCTAGCACTGTGCTCTCACACCCAGGTGAGTGCCCACCAACTGACATCCCATGTCTTCTCCCTGCAGATGGTCCCCTTTTCTGGGACAATCCAAGGAGGTCTCCAGGAGGGACTCCAGATCACTATCCAGGGGACCGTTCTTCACTCCTTTGAAAACAGGTATACAGATGGTGCTGCTGTTGTCTCCAGCCTCTTCCCTTAGCAGCCACAGGGTGCTGAGCATGAAGGGCTGGGCCCTGCCCATGTTTCCCAGCGCCACTGAGCACGGGTATCGACTGCAGGGCTCCCTGTCCCCAGAGAACTCAGCAAGGAGGAAAGGGGCCCAGAGTTGCAAAAGCAGAACTCCCTCGGTCCCCTGCTGGCTCCGTCTACTTTGGAGCCCTTCTTTGGCAGATGTGTGGACATATTCAAAAGTCATTTTGTCTCTTTGGTTTTCAAAGCATTTTCTGGAAAATACTAAGTCAGCCAAGATGCTGATCAGTGCTGTTTCCCACCCTCCTCAGTGAAGCGGGGGCTGTCTGCAAACAGGGAAGAGCTCACATGTACTCTCAGGCTGGAGGGGGGATATCTGACCCCCATGCAGGCGTGGCTGACCTCTGCTGAGCAACACTGTCCGGGTGGCACTGAGGTGTGTGGTTTTACAGGTTTGGTTGGGATCTACACAGCTGCTGTCTGCCACTGTCCACAGTGCCTGGACAAGCCCCTCGGGGCTCAGCTGTCTGTCTCAATCCCAGAGGCCCTGTCATCACCTTACATGGGGCACTCGGACCTTGTGGATCCTCTTCACACCCTCTGATGCCTTAGATTGGCAATCTGAATTTGATTGACTTCCTCCACCACTGCCATCCCCCATAAGTAGGGTGGACATGGCCACAGTGGACATGGGACTTGTCCAGGAGCCCTGGGAAATCCTGCAGGAGATTTACTCAAAGCCCTCCAATAGGGCAATCCAGGACCTACCCTGAATTCCCACCCCCCCCACACACACACACACATCAGTCTGACCCCCTCCCGCACCAGAAGGAATTCCTACTGTGCCACCCTGTCTACAAGACATTGTCCCTCCAGTTCTGGTGACTCTCCCTTGGGAAATGTTGCTCTCGCCCTTCCCTGGAGCAGGAATTTTCAAAACACAGGAATGAAGCTGGAGGGCTGCCAAGGGAGAAATACATCCAGAGATATTTCAAAATCCGCATTCTCCATCCAAAGAGAAATGGCTTTAATTTTGTAACTTGGATTCTTCCTTCTTAGCACTGCTAGAGTCGGGGCCAACAGGGATCCGGGCTGGGTTCTGGGCCTGCTGTCATAGAGTTCACAGAGCAACCTGGCTTGAAGGAGTACATCCCTGCTTAGCTGGCCAGAAGGTGCCAGAATGTTCTAGAACATGCCCTTTTCCAACAGAAATTGAGTGGGCTCTACAGGAAGTTAGAAGGCTGCCTCTGGGGCATGGTGCAGTACTGGGCCCTGTGAGGGACAGAGAGGAGGGAAAGCCAAGGCCCTGGCCTGAAGTCTGTGTGGGAGAACAGTGTGGCCAATGAAGCAGGCAGAAGCCGCGTTCATACAGAGCTCAGGGAAGGCTGGACTGCAGGGAGACGCCCCATCTTGAACTTGAGACTTGAACTTTGTTTCAAGGTCTAGATATAACAGAGAAAAGCAGAGAAGACATCTACCGAGCCCCCATTTTGGGAGCCAACTGCCCTGGAAGGTTCTTTGATTTGAAATGGCTCATCATTTGAAATGGCTCATGTCCCAGGGGAAAGTGTCCAGGGTGAGGGGCTTCCTCCCCAAAGAGAGGGATGAACTTGCACTTGGGGCCTCCTGAACATGACCTCCCTCAGGATCTCGTCCTGAGTGTGGCAACCTGAGGGCAGTGTCAGGGGTCTGAGTCCAACCTCACTTGACTTCAGGGTCACCACGTCCACTCCAACACACACCAACATGCAGTGAGCACCAGACTTCACAAAACTCCGCACCGTGACATTTTTATGCTGGTGAGCTGGTATTTATTTATCCCACACTTTCTCTTTTCGACATTGTCTTTGTAGGTATATGGCCACCGATTTCAAATGATCTTCAAATTTGTTCTTTTCTTTCCCAGTTGGGCAGGTGGGGGCTGGCTTCCAACACTGACCCCTGCGAGCGTTCACTTGGCACTAAGTCACATCCTTCATGGTTACCATCTTTGACATCCATTTGTAATTAGTTTCCAAGACCCAGGCTTCTTGTGGCTAATGCTAGCTCTTTCCTTACCCATTTTCCTACTTACATGTTTTTAGAAAATCACGCTGGAAGGGAAACATACAATAATTGCATGAAAAAATATTAGGTCCAAATTAGATGAATAATATCAACAAAAAAAAGATGCCAACAAATTCATGTAAACTGCGCAGGTTCTATGCAAAGAAGCCCGTGGTGCCAGGCTCTTTCATTCTGATGTTGGCAGTAACCATGCAACAGAAGACTCTTTGGTTTCCCTCTGCCTAGGTTTGCTGTGAACTTGCAGACTGGCTTCAGTGACCAAAACATTGCTCTCCACTTCAACCCTCGGTTTGAAGAGGGAGGGTATGTGGTTTGCAACACGAAGCAGAATGGACGCTGGGGGCCCGAGGAGAGAAAGATGCAAATGCCCTTCCAGAAGGGGAAGCCCTTTGAGCTCTGCTTCCAGGTGGAGAGCTCAGAGTTCAAGGTGAGCGGGAAGCCCTCTCCCTGTCCCTCTGGGCTGGGTGAACAGTCTTTAAATACATTGATTGAGATCAGGCCAGAGTGACACCACTACACAGACCATGGATCTGTGGCTTTCTAGATCGTCACCTGTGGCTAGCTAGTCTCCATGCGTGCAGTCACCTGCCCCTGCAGGTGCACCTGTTGCTTCTTTTACTGTGAAAATAGGGACTAGATACATCACCATGGTGTTTTTTGAGCTCTTACGTCTTTAAGTTCAAGATGATCCCATTCCCCTGCTGTAGCCATTCCTTCACTTCTGGAAACATCTCTTTTTTTGTGGGGGGGGGGGGGGACCTTGTTCTAGACTTTATCCAGGTTCCAGTAGCCACGTGGCTTTGTAAGTCCCTGCAAATGACCTTTGCAGCCAGAGCAGTGTCTCTGGGCTTGGGGACCCAGGTGGCGTGAGACTGTCCTCTTCTGTGCTATGTTTCATGGGGTTCCCTGCTTAGTGTGTGACCCTAGATCACCTCCCCCTGCTCTCCATGAGCATTTTTATGCATACCTAGATGCTGCCCCAGGTGAAGTGTCACCAGAAAAATGAAGATATAGTAATAAACAAAAAACTAGAGGAACAAAAAGCCAATGGGAGCTTGGGGTTGGAGACATTTGACTCACATGTTCCTGTCACTGGTGCAGCCCTGAGGGTCCCCCATGCCCCCTCTGAAGTGGGCTGGTTGTGAAAACCAGGCTCAGGCCTTTGATTCCAGAAGCGGGGCTCCAGGAGCTCTGGCGTGCTCCCGCCCTGGCCCGGGACTCCTCTCCTGGAACATGGTCTCCTTTGCCAGGTGATGGTGAACAAGAACTTCTTTGTGCAGTATGCACACCGCGTGCCCTTCCATCGCGTGGACACCATCTCTGTCACCGGCACTTTGCAGCTGTCCTACATCGGCTTCCAGGTGAGACTGAACCCTAGGCCCCTGTCCCAGGGCTGGGGCCCGGGGCCCAGGCTGGCTGTGTCTAGACTCCATGGCCCAAAGTTACCAGCCAATCTCCTCTCCAGGTGGCTTTGGGGACACATTGGTTGGGAACTAACCAATCTTTTTTTTTTTTTTTTAATTTATGAAGAAAAGAGATTTATTTTATTTTATTTTTATTTTTTTAAGAGAGAGGAGAGGGGGAGAGAGAGAGAGAGAGAGAATTTATTTATTTATTTATTTATTTATTTTAGTTCTCGGCGGACACAACATCTTTGTTTGTATGTGGTGCTGAGGATCTAACCCGGGCCGCACGCATGCCAGGCGAGCGCGCTACCGCTTAAGCCACATCCCCAGCCCCTTATTTTATTTTATTTTTTTATTAGCTACACATGACATTACAATGATCTTGGCAATTCATACATTTGAATCAGCTGGGGTATAATTTCTCATTTTTCTGATTATACAGGTTGCAGAATCACACTGGTACTAACCAATCTTGATGGTTGTCTTCCCCGCCTCCTCTGTCACTCTGCCATCCTTGTGTTGCTGTCTCTGTCTGAAGCTCCTGCCTTGGTCTCCCAGACCCCTCGGCCTCTCCTCTGACTGTCGCTCTCTGTTTCCACCTTGGTTCGCAGACCAGGTGGTTCCAGAAAGAGCCCAAACTTGGGAACCAGGCAGAATCCTGTTCAAATCCCCAGCTGTTGCCATTCTCTCCATCTGTGGGGGGGACCAACGTCACCTCTCCCCGCCTTGAAAGGACATAGTTACGGCCACTGGGTTGGTGGTTCCTCATCTGTAGAATGGATATAATCATTGCCACTGGGTTGTGTGGTTCCATGACGCTGTGTAAGTCAGGGTCCGACTCCACGGCCCACTTTGTCGTCGGTTTGACCCTCCCTGTTTTAAAATATCTAAAAGCTGAGGAGACATCATGTGAAAAAGGGGAAGGTTGGGGTGTTCTGGACCCACAGTAGGTCCTCAATAACCACGAGCTCCTTTCCCTTGGAGCTTCATCCCTCACGTCCCCTCCCTCCATGGCAGGGGAAAGACAGAGAGAAGGAGAGGGAGGGAGAGTGCCCACCTGCCACTACTCACCCAGCAGCCCCTTCCTCGCCCTGGAGCCTGAGCTGGCCTCTGGGTCCTGTGTCTGCCTGGCCGCTGCTCCTGCCTGACCTCTTTCTTCTCTTCCTTGGCTCCATGGATGCTCCGAGTCAACCGGTGGTGCCTTTTGTTTTAACAGAGGTCTCCAGTCCAGTCGGCCTTTTCCACCATGCACTTCTCCCAGCCTGTCTGTTTCCCATCGAAACACAGGGGGCGCAAACCAAAAGTGAGTTACAGATGGAGGCCGGGAGGCTGAGCAGACAGCAGGAAGGACAGAGGGCCCACAGGCCGCTCCAGCCTGTCATACCCGCTAGGGGATTCCCCATCTGCTTCCACCAGTCGCCCAGAGCTGGGGACCTGGGCAGTGTCCTGGGTCCCTATCCCCTCCTTGATGCTCAGCTCACCTATGTCCCTCTCCAAAGCCTCTGCCATGGCCCAGACCATGGTGACTCCTCACTGTGACAGCCGTGTCCAGCTCCTCACAACCCCACTGTGCAATCCCTTCCCATGAGCACACCCATCCTGGTCCAAGCCTCGGCCCTTCTGAAGGAAGCCCCAGGTCCCCAGAGGAGCACAACAGAATGTCCCCAGATTTGCCTCCGCCCACCTTCCTGCCTTCCAGCCCGGCCCACTCATAAAGAGCATGCAGCCTCTGCTGTTCCCTCGAGGCCTCTCAGGCCACCATGCTTTTGCCCATGCTGTTCCCAGAGCTGAAGCCACCATGTGCCCATCTCACCCCCGGCAAGCCTCTCACCGCACAGTGATGCTCTGCTTAGATGTCACTCCTCCAGGGAGTTTTTCCCGTCAGGAAGGCTGCCAGACGCTCCCCTCTGTGTGAGCATGAACTTTGTCCATATCTGTGCCATGCAGTCACCATGTCCTATTATAACCATGCTTATGTGTCTGTCCCTGTGCCCACAAGCCCCTGGAGCACTGGCACTGTGGCACCATTATTTGGACACCGTGCCTGGCACAAAGCAGGGACCCAAGAAATGAATATGGGCTCTGATTCCCACAGCCAAGTACAGGAGGAAGCCAGCCAGGGCCAGAGTGGCCTTCTGGGAGGGGCAGGATCAGGGAAAGGAAGGCAGCCCTTCCCCTGGCTACCAGAACAGTGGGGGTGGGGAGAGCGCTCTGACTACCCAGGCTCCGCATGGCCCATGATGACATGGACGTGCTCGGCTCACAATGGGGCCTCTGGTGAACACTGGTTTTCACCTGATGGGTGGAATAGGGCATCGGGCTGTTGCCTCTGGGGATTCAGGGAAGCAATATGGCCTGTGTTGGACCCATCTGGGGCAGCCAAGGGCACATCCTCCTCCCCAGCCCTGAGACCTGTGCACTTGGGGGTGAGAATCTGATGCTGCAGGCTTAAGAAGGGAGGAGAAGGGAGGTGAGTGTCAGGGAAGTCATTTCTGACCACAAGAAGCCCACCTGGAGGTAGGTAGCCATGCCTCCTCCACCTGGAACCAGCCATCATTTTGAGTTTTCTTGTCTTCTCAGCCTCCAGGCATTTGGCCTCCCAACCCGGCTCCTATGGTAAGTCAGCCTCTCTCTCTTCTGGTCCTCTTCATTTTGGTTCTTCCTGTGCATTAAAGGAAGGAGGCATGGCCAGGCATTGATGTCTCTCATAAGAAAGTGGGCAGCTAAGGCCAGCCCCACGGACCACCTGGCTGGCCTCTGGGTGTGGTGGAGGGACCTGGGGGTGTGGCTGGTTGGCCCCATACAACAGGGAACCACCTGAATGGCCACTTGTCTGCAGAGGCCCCACATTCCCCTCTCTTGCTTGCAAAGTACAGCTGTGCAGACAGAAATTCCCAGAGAGGAAAGTGGGGCTGGGGCAGACCTGTCTCTTCTCTGGAGCCCTAACCTTTGGACCCTTGAGCTTAGAAACAACTGTATCCACCCTCTCTGAACCTTGGTTACAGCTCAAGGTTAACTCTCTTCATAGTGTGTGTGTGTGTGTGTGTGTGTGTGTGTGTGTGTGTGTGTTTGTGTGTGTGTCCACTGGTGGCAGGTGGTAGCATTCACGCTAGTAGGAGCTGGGAGCTGGTTGAGACTTGGTTTCTTTCTTCCAGACTCAAACTATTATCCACACGGTGCACAGCACCCCAGGACAGATGTTCCCTGTAAGTCTAAAAGTTCCTTTTCAGCTCCTTGCCCCGTGGCTTCCCTCTTGAGCACCAACAGTATTCCCTAGAGTCCCAGCACTGGGTTAGCAAGTCCTAAAGTGGTTTATCCAGGAGGATGGGGACAGATGGGGCTGAGCCCAGGTTCCTAGACTTGGATCCCGAGGACAAGTCCCTGCAATGTCACTACTGATCACGTCTTGATCTTTCTCCTCCTCCTGCCATTGCAAATCAGGTGGGGGCCTGGATTGAGTGGGGCTTCTGTGGAGGTGCTGAGAGAGAGGTGTCCATAATGGGTCCAGGAACACACCAGGAAGTTTCAGGAGGGCTGATGGAAGGCATGTGGCAGAATCCAAGGGCTGAGCCCTCACAACTCAGTCTCCCACTGGAGCGTACTCTAGAGTGTGTGTGTGTGTGTGTGTGTGTGTGTTTGCACATGTGTTTCCACATTGAATTTTCTGGTCTCTCTTCAACAGAATCCTGCAATGCCACCTATGGTGTTCCCCAACCCAAACTATGTGAGTAGGTTTTTGGAGGAGGCAGGAGATTTCATTTGTGTGGGGCAGGGAGGGAGGGCAGGGCCACGGGGGATGGTCCTCTGACTTGCATAATTCAAGGCAGTCCATTGTCAAGCTGATTTTAAAAGCATCCACGTAAATTAGAAGACTGTCCAAAGGAGCCCTCAACTCTGAAGTGGTCTCTTCAAGTGAGCAAATTAGGACTTTCCTTTTTCCACCCCGAGAACCCTTTGGTGTTGGCCAAAGTTCCTTCTGTGACATTTAAAGTGACATTCCCCACTGCCTTGGGGAATGCCGGAAAGTTTTCCTTTGGCTTGACTGAGCCAGGTAAAGATGTCCTAGGTCTCCTTCTGGAAGATGTCCTGCTCACAGGCACAGTTCCAGACTTGACTGATGGGACACATCTATGGAAGTTGGTACAGGATTCTCAGGGGCAGGTGTGGCTCTCTGGCTGCTGCTGCTGGCTGACTTGTCCCCACCCTCCCAACAGCCGATGCCTTTCTTCACCAGCATCCCAGGGGGTCTGTACCCATCCAAGTCCATCATGGTGTCAGGCACTGTCCTGCCAAGTGCTAAGAGGTAAGACAGGGCCTCCAGGGCTACCAGAATAGAGAGAGACCCCCACGGTCACTCTGGCCATCTCCCTGGCTCCCGACAAGTTGGGGATTGTGGGGAAGGGCTGGGTCCCAGAGTTCAGTGGACAGAGAGGGTCCATGTGAGTTGCCCCCCACCCCAGGTTCCACATTAACCTGCGCTCCGGGAGTGACGTCGCCTTCCACATGAACCCCCGTTTTGATGAGAATGCTGTGGTCCGCAACACCCAGATCAACAGCTCTTGGGGGTATGAGGAGCGAAGCCTGCCCCGAAAAATGCCCTTCACTCGAGGCATGAGCTTCTCGGTAAGTTGCTGTGACCTGGAGCTCAGAGGGAGGGGCTCACAGGGGGCAAGAGGAGAAGAGGTGGAGGAGTCTGGGGTTACCTGGGACAGCATGGGGGCTGAATCCTGAGGGATGAGGACTGCACCCCAAGGAAGAGAGAATGTTAACAGGTTATTATTATTTCCATGATCACTGCCCCCACCCACATAGCAGGTGTCAGTGTCTGCTTTTCACATATGGGCAAAAGAAACTCGCAGGACACAGGTCACACGGCCAATCTATGCCAAACGGAACCCAAGAATGAGGCATGATTCATTTGCTCCCATCTTCACTCTGCAATCACTTGCTGACCACTTTATGGGGGCCACCTTGTAGGAAGTAGCCCACTTCTGTGGATGCAGCCACCAAGATGTCAGACAGGATCCTGCCCCCACGGAGTTCACAGTGTAGATCGGGGAGGAAGAAGGAACGGTCATGAACCGGTCACTGCAGAGAAGAGACAGGTCCTTGCAGAAAGGGAAACTGAACACGGGCTGGAGGGAGCCGGGGCGGGAATGGCGGGGAGCTGCCTGTGTCTTGTGCAGAGGCAAATGGGGTCCATCTGGAGCCTCAAGGGCAAGGGCTGCGGGGTGGAGAGCCAGGGCAAGAGAGGTGCGGATTAGCTGGAGGCCTGACCACCCAGAGTGGGCCTTCTCCACCTTGACTCTGCAGTGGATTCACTCAGAGAGCTTAGAAAGACAAATCAAGGCCAGGGCCCCCACCCCAGGCCAGTAAGGCGATCAGCCTGGGCCTCTGTATTTTTAAGACACTCCCTAGGTGATACATCTGCAATCGGGGTTGAAAATGACTGGTGTGGGCCTTTGTGGGCCATGAAAGGGGCTTGGATTTTAATACAATGAGAAGCCATTGGAGTGTTTCAAGTCCCGGAACAATAACCTTGATTAGTGAGCTCTGAGACCTTGCGGAAGTGACACATGCTCTGCGTCTCAGTTTCATCATCTATAACATGGAGTGATAATACTAGAGATCAGAGGACTGTAAGAATGGAATGAGACGGGATCTGTGCAGGCTGAGGGCTGTGCTCGCCATCGCCATGGGTGATGAGGTTTTGAGGTTTGTTCCCTGCCTGCCTCGCAGAGAGGCCTCCGGCTGTAAAGAGTGTTAGGAGGCTGCTGCAGGAGTCTAGGCCCCCAGCCCTGAGGACACAGATAGCCCAAGATAGCATCTCATCCCAACTGGAGAGTGGACTGGGGAGGCAGGTGACTCGACAGGGAGTGGGTCAGGGAAGGCTTGGGTGTGCAGGGTGGGAACAGCATTCCATGCTCAGGAAGGGCATATGCTAAAGTACCAGGGAAGGAGAGCGCATGGGTATTTATTGAGGAGCAGATATTTCCGGCGTAGCCAGAATGCAGGGGTGGGGCTTGTTACTGGCCAAGGCAGGAGGGAGGAAAAGAAGGAGATTCAAGCCCTGCGTTTAGGGCTGCTGATTTTCCAAATGGAAGTGACAGGGCCTCTCTGTCCAGGTATGGATCATGTGTGAAGGTCACTGCCTCAAGGTGGCTGTGGACGGTCAACACCTGTTTGAATACCTCCACCGCATGAAGAACCTGCCGGCCATCAATAACCTGGAAGTGGCGGGTGATGTCCAGCTGACCCACGTGCAGACATAGGTGGGCTCCCTGGCCTGAGGACAGGGCTGGGATGTGGTGCTGAGTTTCCTCATCATCTCCATTCCCCTGTCTCAGCTCCAGCCTCCCGGATGCTACCATGCAAGCAGAGGGTGTTCAGAACTGGTGAAGCTGTGTTCACCCCCCTCAGCAGACACGGAGTCTCCGGAGCCTCCCAAGCACCCAGTTCAGGCCTGTGTTGAATGTGGCACATTCCTGTCCCAGGTCAACTCCAGTTCCCAGCCAGAGCTATGCATTCCCTGCAGTGAGGGGACCTCCTTGGCCCCACCCCCCTTCTCTGACCCTTACTCTCTTTCTTTCTCACCTGGCACCCAGCTCAGCCCCCCACCCCTCAAGGAAACTACCCTGATTCCATCCCCCTGGGCTTCCACCAACTCTCTTTCCCAGGGGAAAATAAGGAAAATGAAGGAATAAAAATGGTTGCCGGCAACACGTGGGGAAGACCGTGGTTTATTAAATGTGTCTGGAGACACTTGGGAGTCTCTGGAACTGGAGGTCCCTGCCCAGGGAGTGGGAGAGACTGCGTGGGCTCCCCTTGGGAAGGGGGATCCTGACGTCCACACCTACTCACAGTGAGTCCCTGGCAAACCCCAGGAGAGAGCTGGGGAAAGCAGGAGGACATGGAATTCTTCTGCAGGGGTCTCTGGACCTCAGCAGCTGGGTGAACCTGGAAAACAGCTCCATGCTTCTGAGATGGAAGAAGGGCTGGGACAGAGCCTGTGGGGGCCCCCGGCAGAGCCTCATCAGAACCTTGTGCCCAAGTGGGAGGAGGAGGCAGGCGGGACAAGAAGCTGATTCCAAAGCTGTCCCAGTCATGATGTGCAAGAGGGAAATGGCTCAGTGTCTGGGGATCTGCTGGTCGGCCGCTGGGCAGCAGAAGGGAGCCCAGCTGGATGTCCAGGTGATGCCATTTTACTCTGCTCACTCCGTCAGAACCCAGCCCCAGGAGCCAGAGTGGGGCTCAAAGAGTGTTCAGACCAGCAGGTGCCTCATGATCTGGGAGCTGATTAGAAATGCAGCACCTTGGCCTGGTGCAGTGGTGCATGCTTGCAATCTCAGCAGCTTAGGAGCCTGAGGCATGAGGATTTCAAAGCTAGCCTCAGCAATTTAGCAAGGCCGTATATCTACATAAAATACAAAAAAAGGGATGAAGATGTGGCTCAGTAGTTAAGTGCCCTGGGTTCAATACCCCCCCCCCAAAAAAAAGCACCTCGGGCCCCACCCAGACCTACTGTATCAGGTCTGCATGTTAACAGATCCTGGGTGACTCGAGTGTACATTAATTTGTGAGAAGCCTTTGGTCTAGGCCACTGGACTCTGGGCAACTAGACTTTGGGAAGCCCCTTTCCCCCATCCCCCACCTCCATGAGAGTAGCTGCTACCAGAAGTGGCAGGAGAGGAGGGGAGAGCAGGTGAGGGAGCCCATGAAGCAAGGCCCAAACTGAAGCTGAGAGCAGGATTTCTCTAGACCACCACTTGTCCCCAACTGAGACCTTTTTGTGGTTCTGACCAGAAGGAGATGCAGCTCTGTCGCTTAAGAAGCTCCCCTGGTCAGGAGGCTGAGGAAGGAGGAGTGCAAGTTCAAAGTAAGCCTCTGCAACTTAGTGAGATCCTGTCTCAAAAGAAAAATAAAATAAACACCAGGTCTGGGGGTGTGGCTCAGGGGTTAAGCACCCCTGGGTTCAACCCCTACCCCAAAAGAAGCAGCTCCCTGGCTGGCTTCAAATCAAGAAAGGACCACAGTCTCCCAGGAGGGGCAAGGGTAATGCATGCCCTTACCCTCCACAAAGTCTTCCACAACCAGGAAACCTCACCTGCTTTCCCCATGTGCTAAATCACCAGTGGCCAAACAGGTGGCTACAGAACAAACCCCTTCCTAAGACAGGGCGAGGGTCCAGGCCTTTGCTAAAATCTTGGCACTAAGTGCATAATTCCACTGCTCACCACACCTTTCATAAGATGCTTTCTGGGTGAAATATACAGCTCCAGCCCCTTGCCTGTGCCCCGCATCCCCACCACAGATGGGGATCTTTGTCCCTGTGTGGGACACATCAGTCCTTCTCCATAGGACTTAGATCTGCTTTCCTTACAAAACAATCCCCCCTCCAAACACACACATATATATACAGGTTGGTTAAAATAGAACACATTTAATATAAATATTTACATTAAGGAATCACAGAGGAAAGGTCCAAGGGGCTGTTGCGAGTTGGGTTGGGTTTTTTTTTTTTTTTTAAATACGGAGACATAAATAACTGTACACAAGGCAGCTAAATACAGAGTGTTGTGATAGCGCCTCCTGGTGGCCACTTACAGTGCTGCAACCAGAATAAGGTTTCCCCTTTTCCTCCCCCTCTTGCCGGGCCTGGCTCACAGACTGAACCTCCAAGGGGCCAGCGAGGCCCACCCCCCACCCCCCCGGACTCCATTGCCCAAGGAAGGGTGGGCTCAGAGAGAGTGCTGGCTCCAACCAGCCCAGGATGCTACTTGGTAGTAGGTCACATAGACGGATGGTGGAACTAAGAAGGGCTTGGAGAGATGGCTGTTTTCCAACTCCCCAGGACCTTGTCCCCAGCTTGAGAGTCGACTCCGCCCTTAAATTCCATGCCAGCAGCTTTCACTGCTCCAGTGGTCGTCAGAGGCCTGTGTTGGGCTGTCCCGCGGCCCTGTCCTTTTTCACCTCGTAGGGAAACACAGCACCAAAGACATCTTCATGATAGCGCTTCTGGCTCTTGAAGAGAAACAGGGGCCACAAGGTCAGCCCTGCTGGCCCAGCCTCCCTGCCCCACTCACCAAGCCCTGGCTCCTCTGTGACACGGAACAGGCCAGCAGGAGCCCTTTGGTGTGGAGAGTGCGCTTGGATCTGGTTTATGCCCCCAGCCCCATTAGCGCCTGCTCTGGTGTGAATCCTCTCAACATCTCCTAAAGCTCTGCAGGTGGACGCCATTCCTACTTCCTGCCTAGTGCTCGTCTCACGAGATGCCCCAGAAGGTGGCATAAGTCTGAGATAAGTCTGGGTGGGAAATACGGTGCACTTTCTCTCCCCTCCTCCACCCCAGTCTTAAACTGTCATGATACATCTGATGGTACACCAATGTGTTTGCCTTTGTTTAACTGAGCATGATCTAAACTATCTGACCCTGGAATCTACCAACTCTGAACACATTTTGGGAGACATTTGTGGGGTCTTGCTGTTCTTCACACACATACGCTAACGCCACCCCAGGACCTTCATGCATGCTATTCCCTGAAGAGCAGCCTAGAATGCCATCTCCCTCATTACCCACAAGGCTTCTCAACTGTCACCTTCCAGTGACATCTTATTTAAAACAATAGGCCCCTAAGTCTCCCTCAGCAGCCTCCCTGATGCAGTATCCATTATGCATGTTCTGTTGTATCAACCCTTCTAGAATGTTCCATCCAGGCAGGGATTTTTGCTTGTTCTGTCTACTGCTGTATCCCTATCATATAGTAGGTGCTCAAACATGATGAACATAAGAACGTGTCTTGGGAAGAGTATGGAAGTGGTGAGCACAGGCTTTGGGGCCAGAGACAGAGTCTTAGGCTTTCAGCTTCACTGTTGTGGACCCCGGGCCCCCTCCCTCTGTAAAATGGGGGTGTAAATGTGCCTCCCTCATGAAGCCCTTAGAAGGAAACGCCTCATGGGAATCTTCCATAAGCACCTGGCCCCAGGTGGGCCCCTGATGAACACTGTGGCTGTTACCATCATAAAGGGAGTGTCCTTCCCACTGGGGGCTGAGGACAAGCAGACAGCATCCTGGGTGTAAAAACAGGTGCTTCCTGCATAGGAGGCTGCCAAAGGGGACAAGTTTCCTACCCGGTGTTTGTTACTCTGCTCTGGCTACACAGCTGCTCTCTGAAAGGGGCCTGGAGAGAAGCCAGAGAGGTCCTCCTGCTCCATTCCACACATGGAAAGACAGAACACGTGGACCTGCCTTCTTAAAGCTGACAGGCAACCACACCGGGGGGTAGAGTTAGGCTTTCCAAAAGCCCATCTGGACTGCTCTGGGGTTCCTTCGGGGCCCAGGAGTGTCCTGGGATTCTCCTGATCCTGTCACCCTGGTCCTAGCTCCTGCAGCCTGGACCCTTGACTACACCCCCGAACCCACACACCAGCTCCCCGTACCTTGAGCTGGAAGAAATAATCCTCAACCTGCTCTTCACTCAAGCTCAGCTTGGTGGCCACCAGCTGCTTCAGGGTGTGGGCCACATCTCGAGCCATACGCACATCCCCACAGACATAGAGGTGGCCCGGGGACTCATGCAACACGCGGAGGACCTCACCAGCCAGCTGCTGCCGCAGAATGTCTTGAACATAGACCTGAAATCAGAGGATACGGTGGGTCTAGTCCCTAGCCCCTGGGAGAGAGGCTGGGGGTCAAGCCTGCTGTCCCCTGTTAGGGGAGATAGGGATGTCAGGGGAGTAAGAACCCTCCCAGGCAGGACCGTGGCTCAGTATGAGAAGGTACACTGACACCTAGCCCAGCTCAGGCCAGGGGGCCCCCCGGATTTTCTCCAAATTCATCACACTTCAAAGAGGCATCAATCAAGTCAACCCCCTGCCCAGGGCTCTGAGGCCTGCCTGCCTACATTCTAGAAAGGGCAGCCTCCCCATGCCCAGGTTCATTGATTGGAAGCTGGGGTGCAGGTTTCCAGGCTTTCCAGTCACACAGAGGGTTCAGGAGACAATCGGGATTCTGTTTTTGTTCCACACCAGATGTCCAGTGGGCCCAGAATGGGGTCCAAGAGGAATCTTCAGGAACAAGTTCATAACTGCTGAGCCAAAAGTTTGTCCAAACTCCCCAGGCTCCTGGGGCCCAGTGCAGTAGCTGCTGTCTAACCTTGTCAGCTGGAGTGTAAACCAGCTGCACCTCCTCTCCCTGGGCAGCCACGTGTCCCAGGGGGCTGCTGGGGATCTTCAGCAGGCTGGGCTCTGGGGATTAACCCATAGTGTCACCCTGAGTTGATCCTAAACCTCTCTGGGCTTGTCTCTTCTCCTGGACTACAGGGCACAGTGCTCTCCACAGTGTCACCCTGATGGGTGTGTGTCTCCACTTTCCAGCTGAGGAGATGGAGGCTCAGGGGGCCAGGGGTGTTTGCCTGGTGTCCACTCACGGCCGCACTTACCTTGGGCTTGCCGGGCAGCCGAGAATAGGCTGTGTGCACCTCATGCAGCACCCCCTTCCGGGCCATCTCCAGCATCTCCTCCCGATACAGGTGGTCCTCCTCTGGGTGGCGGCACCCAAACACCAGGGTCATGTGGCCTCTCTGGAGCCCTGCAAAACCCAGCAGGCTGCAGTTACCAGCATGGCCACCAGAGGGCAGATCACAGCTCAAAATGACCAACTAGAAATCTCTTCAAGGGTCCTGTCTGGTATAATCTCCATTTTACAGATGAGGAAACAGAGGCCCAGGACATAACTGGACACACAACTGAAGTGCAGGTACAGGAGTCCGTCCAGCTCACCAAAGGTCAAAAGTGGGGATTTCCCCCATTATTCCCTGAGAAATAATGCACAGGCCAAGGCAAACTCTGGAGGAAGGTCTTCCTCTGGACAGGGGCCAGGAAACATCTGTGGGGTGGTGGCAGAGTTCTTCTAGGCAGGTGGTGGCCGCCTAATGCTGTACCCCACACAGGAACCTTCAAGCTGTACCTCTTTAGGGTCCTATTTTATTTATTTGTTTTTCAGTACTGGGGATTGAACCCTGAGGCGGTTTACCATTGAGTATGTCCCCAGTCCTTTTTATTTTTTGTTTTCAGACAGAATCTTGCTAAGTTGCAGGGGCTGGCCTCAAACTTGTAATCCTCTTGCCTGAGTCTCCCAAGTAGCTTGGATTACAGGTGTGAGCTACTGTGCCCGGCTTTCTATTTAAAAAAAATTTTTTTTTTTCAGTACGAGGTACGCAAATCAGAGGATAATGAAGGGCTGGGTGCAGTGTATGCACCTGTAATACCAGTGGCTCGGGAGCCTGAGGCAGGAGGATCACAAATTAAAAGCCACCCTAAGCAATGGTGAGGTGCTAAGCAACTCAGTGAGACCCTGTCTCTAAATAAAATACAAAATAGGGCTGGGGATGTGGCTCAGTGGTGGAGTACCCCTGAATTCAATACCCAGTGCCAAAAGAGAAAAAAAAAAAAAAAGAGAAGATAGTGATGGCAGTTTTCAAGAGCACACATTCATCTGGGTGCAATAATGCACACCTATCATCCCAGTGGCTTGGGAGGCTTAGGCAGGAGGATCACAAGTTCAAAGCCAGCCTCAGCAACTTAGTGAAATCCTGTCTCAAAATAAAATGTAAAATGGACTGGGGATATGGCTCAGTGGTTAAGTGCCACTGGATTCATTCAGTCTCTGGTACCCCCCCCCCAAAAAAAAATCACACATTCAATACCAATCCTAAGCCAATACATTGTTCTTTTTTATTTTGTGTGTGTTTTTTCTTTTAAAATATACATGATTATCGTCTAATTCATGGAGCATGGTGTGATACTCTGACACTTGCATACAGTGAATAATGATCAAATCGGGATCATGAGCATTGGCTAGTCCTCACATTGGCTGTACCTTTGTGCTCAGAGTCATGGAGCCGCTGCTGCCAGAAACTGCGGAAGGGCGCGATGCCTGTGCCAGGCCCAATGAGGATGCAGGGATGGGAGGGGTCCTCGGGCAGCTGGAAACTGCTGGCACTGAAGGGAGACAGAAGAAGAGAGGCCACACCCTCAGACATCCTGGGCTGGTGCAGGTGCAGGACAGGGGCTGGGATGCTGGGCGTGTGGCCAGGAGGTGGTGTTGGGGATGGAGGAGAACAAGCTCCAGGTCCACTTCCTGCCGGGCACCTCCCTTGCCCTGTCCAGGCACATCATCTCCCCACCCAGGAGCCTTCTGAAAAGACCTGACCCCACTGTACTCTGGGCACCTGCTAGAGACTCAGCCAGGGGATAAAATGGGGAGGCCCAGTGTGGCCTCAGTACTTTCTCAGTACTGGACCAAGTGGCCCAGAGGGGCACCGAACGCCGGATCTCTCTCTCTCATCCCAGGACACCCAGAGGTCAGTGGTCCCACAGGAATGGGAGGGTGTTTACCTTCGCACAAAGCAGGGCACTGGGTCCTGGGGCATCAGGCTGCTGAGCCACGTGCTGCAGACGCCGTGGTGCAGTGGACCCTGGCCACCTGCAATGACAGAACAGACCTGACCAACGTTCTCCCTCCAGCCCGCAGGCGACCGTGTCAGCTGCTCCTCCCACACTGATGCACCCCCTTGGGCTGGCCTGCCCACTCAGATGCTCTAAGGGCGGAATGAGGGGTTGTGTGTCTCTGGTTCTGGGGTCCACCCTCTACACATCCAGAGCTGGGAAAGGCTGCCAAGGGCTTAGCAGGCAAGGTGCCCCTTTTACCTCTCAGAAACCGAGTCTCAGAGAGGGAAAGTGGCTTGAGAGGTTGCTCAGGTGGTGGATGGCTCTGGGTCCCTGATTCTTACTCTATTGCTTCTTCCAAGAGTTTCTCCAGGGACCCCCCCCCCAGTCCCCAATCAGCTTGGAGATGGCCACTGCTGGGTGTGTCCTCGTGAGGGTAGCCCTTGCAAGTATAGCCTGGGTGCAGGTATAGCCGCTCACCCCACCTGTTCTGATGTCACTGTCTTTTCTTGTAATCCCTCCTGGCCTTCTGGCCCTAGGACTGAGACCTGGTCCATGGGGAGCTCTCTGGCGGACTGACACAGCCTCTGTGAGCTCTTAGAAGCTGTGTGACTATTCTTCACAGAGGATGGAGGGCTCCCAGTGTGGCCGGATCCCAGCTTGCCTCCACAGACAATGCTGAGTGACAGGGGTCAGGGCAGGGGGCCAAGTGTGTCCAGGGGAAGAGCCAAGACCACAAGGGATTGGCCTCCCCATGAGCTCCATCATGGTCCCCTGCACGTTCCTTCTTGGCGACTTAATCATAATCTCTCATTATTTCCATGCCTGTCTCTTCTTTGGCTCTCTAGATACTCCATGAGAGCAGGAGCTATGCCTGCCTTCGTTTCCACACCCACCATGGTGCCCAGCAGAGAAGTGTGACGTAAGCCATCCCTGCATGAGTGGAATGAATGAGTGACCAACCAAGTCAGAACCACCCTGAGCTCAGGCTGACTCTCGGGGACTAAGAATCACTGGGCTCCCCTTGAGTGTTGGATGGTCTCCCCACGTGATCTCACTAACTTGTCTCAAAGTGATGAAGAACCAGGATTCAGCAATTAAACAAACCGGGTTTGAATCTCAGCCGTCCTCTTACTACCTGTGTGACTTGGATCAGTGGCTCAGCTTCTCCTCCCCTGTGGAATGCACAGTACCTATCTCACCTGGCTACTGACCACAGTGATTCAAAGCGGTGAGCTTAGCGCCTGCTCTGTGGTGATCTCTTCCTCACACCCACGAGTATGATTGACAACTCTGGGAGGGGGCGGGGTTACCACCCTGTTTAACTAATGAGACCAAAACTCCGAGATGTTGAAAAGCTGCCCCAGAAGCAGGAGAGCTGCGCCCTTCACCTTGGGTGCGGTAAGTGACCACGGCCACGGTGAGGTGGACCTCTGTGGGTGTGTGGTCCCGGGAGGAGCTGATGGAGTAGTAGCGCGGTTTCAGAAGAGGGAGCTGGGAGAGCAGGAAGGCAGCCGGTACCCGCAGCGATGGGAACTCCTCCAGCACTTCCAGGAACGTGGGGCTGTTGGTGGACTTCCACTTGTTGTATTCTGAGGGCTGAGAGTCAAGGGCAGGGTGAGGACTCAGGGTGCCTGCCCCGCCCCGCATTCACCATTCAATCCCGCAGCGTGCGCTGTCCAGGGTGCTGAGACTCCCAACCTGCAGAGGAAGCGCTCCCGACCTGGAGTAGCATTTGTCTGTGTGCCCAGAACTCTGCTGTGGGCAGCTCAACTCCATTGCGATCTAAATCGGGGCAAGGCTTTGGAACCAGTTAGATCTGGGTTTGAATCTTGGTCAGGCACCCTTCCAAGCTATAGAACCATCCCCCTTACTTAACCTTTGTGAAGCAAGGACAGTGTCACTGCTCATGTGGGGACATTGTGAGAATTAAATGAGACAGCATGTGTCAAGTCAGTACAGCACAGCTGGAAAGTACAGTAGTGGGAGGGTTGGGATAAAGATGATTAGCCACAACGAGGATGATAATAACGATGTCTGGTGACTCTTAGCAAAGACTTGGGCCCAGAAGCTGCAGGTGAGTTAATGCATGCTCTCATTAAGGTGCTAATTCCGCTCTCTGTCACTGCATCACTTATCCATTCGTCCACACCACCCCTCCTCCCAGGCTTCTGAGTGCCATGTTTTGAGAGGACAAGGACAAGCAAGACATGGTGGATCCCCTTTCTAGCTCATTCCCAAGGAAGTGCACTTTGGCTACATCCTGCTGGCACTGAGGAAAAATTCAGTTTATTCCACACAACTGTGTCCTACAACAGGGATGGCAGACAATGTCTGGATTCCCACTAGCCCTTGACAAGTCTCGCCTTGGGAATCTGGGGAGATCCTCTTGAAGGTTAAAGACCCACTCTGGGAACTTCCCCTGCCTCATCCACCAACCCTGACATTTACCTGGCACAGGGTCTCCAGCCTCTGTCTCTCAGACTCCTCTGTGGCCAGCCTGGCCAGTTTTTGGAGCTGCAGAGGGGTTGGGGGCGTGGTGATGTCCAGGAAGTAAGTGAGGGCCTGGCTGAGCGAGCAGGGGGGCAGCCTCTTGTCCCTGATCCAGTAGCTGCCTGCAGAGGGAAGGAAGGCATCAGGAGAGGGAAATGCCCCACCTGGGTTTCCCGGAAGGTGATGGGACTCTGGGAAGACACACTCTATGCTCCAGCTGCAGGGGAGAAAAGAAGGTGGTACCCAGAGATAGGGCTGCCAGGAAAGGCTGACTCTCAGGAGACTAACAGTCCTTCAAGAGACACCCAAAGTGATATGATCCTGACGAACTAACCACGTCCTTCTCTGGCCTACACCTGTACATTAGCAAGATATCCACGGTGAACTACAGTCTCCCACTGGCTAAATTCCACAGGAGACTGACCTATAGCCCAGAGGCCTGTTGTTCATTTAGAGAAAAACTCATGACCACCATGCCCTTGGGTGTTATACCAAGAGGTGCTGGCTGAGCAGAAGATTAGCCCAAAGTGAGATGGCAAGGGTGAAGGAGTCCCAAGGGGCAGTGTGCAGGGTAATCACAGCATGGATCCTGGGGCCAGCAGACCTGGGTTCAAACTCTGACTCCCTGTTTCCTGTCTGAATGACTGAACCGTAGGGCTTTGGGTTCCTTCCCTGAGAAATGGATATGATGACAAAAACCTATCTTACTGAGCTTCTACGAACATTGAATAAAATCAGGCATGTAAAACAGTTGATACAGTGCCCTGTACACAGGTACTCGATAAATGTTGGTAAAGATTATAATTATTATTATTATTTCATCTGGGCCAGAAGTCTGATGAACCACAGGGCTTCTCTGGCTCTCCCCCTTTCTCCTGGACAGGGAGAGATGGGGGCTGGCTTTGCTTCTCTGACCCCCCACTTTTCTATTTTGGCCTCTGTGCTTAGAGGGTCTGTCCTTTGGTGGTATCAGTAACCCCGAGGACACTAAGGCCAGGGAGCTATTCCTACAGGCCAGGGCTGGGGTAGCTGGCCTGGGGTAGGTAGAAGCCCAGCCCCGGGCTGGCTGGAGAGGGGTCTCAGCCAAGGGCTCACCGCTGTCATCCAGGGCCTCCAGGCGCACAGTCTGCTGGGCTGCGGGGCTGTCCACTACTCGCTCCAAGATGCCTTGGACCAGGGCCAGCTGGTTGCTTGGGAAAACCCCGAGGTGCTCTCCAGGCAGGTAGCTCAGGTCTGTGCTGTCCTCGCAGGAGAGCTCCACCAGGAGGGTGGTGCGGCTGTGGAAGGAAGGACCTGGTGACTGCCAGGATTTCCTCCTGGCCACCTGGAAGGCGGGCCAGTTTCCCCAGGAAATGTGCCCTCCTGTCATTTTCCTGCCTGGTTCCTTGAGCCTGAGTTGGGGACCAGGCATAGCTTTGGGCGGGAAGACTCAGCATCCCACAGTTTTCCCTTGGGAGAAGGCCACCCCGCCCTGCCTGGGCAGCCCGCCAAGCCCCCGAGGTCTAGCTGGAGGCTCTGCTGAAAGAAAGCCTCCTGCGTGGAGATCTCTGGGTACTGGAAGAAATGCTTCCCTGTCCCCAGCGCAAAATCCTGTCCTTACTAGAAAAAAGTCCAGTTTCCCTAATGAACTTGGGAGAGGACAGTACAGAGAAACAAAACCCACAAATAATCCCCAACGCTCAGCTTCCTGGCTGGGACATTTCTTCCCTGCCAAAACTTCATGGCAGCTCTCAAGACCCCAATGACTTGTGTCCCTGGGCCTCTCCTTTCAATGAAAGATTCTAGTGAGGAAGGAGAGAAAGCAAAGCAGGGGCTTTGTTCCCAAGCTGGACAGCTGGCTGGTCAATTGAAACTGGCAGCAAAGACACACAGGTGGCCACAGGTTAGCAGACCAGTTGATCCTATTGGTGGTATTTTTTTTTTTTTGGTGTGTGTGGGGGGGTACTGGGGATTGAACCTAAGGGTACTTAACTACTGAGCCACATCCTGACCCTTTTATGTTTTATTTTGAGACAGGGTCTTGCTAAGTTGCTGAGGCTGGCTTTGAACTTGCAATCCTCCTGCTTCAGACTTCAGAGCTGCTGAGATTACAGGCATGCACCACCATGGCCCAGCTATGGTGGCGCCACTTCTAGTAACAGCGGATGCTTCTCTCCTTTCCCTTCAAGGACTGACTTGCTCCGGTCTTTCATTTATCAAAACAGAATCTTCTTGGAACATCATCCAAGAGCCCTGCACGATACCTCACCTGGATTTGGGACTCTGTAGATTCTGCTGAGATTTGAGCCTCATGGTGAACACCTTCTTGGCGTGCATGTGGCTGAGGGCTATGGAGACACAGATAGGAAAAGTGGGCTCTTGAGCAATGGTGAGGGAAGCCCCATGTCTGAGTCAATTATTCTTGCCCGCTGCCTGTTACGGGTTGGACATGAACAGTCCCTGTGTTGAAGACATATCCCCAGTGCAGCGGTACTCAGAGGTGGGGCTTTGGAGAAGGGATTGGATCATGAGGGCTCTGGCCAGTGGATAAATAATTTGAAGTCATTGCTGGGAATTGTTGGAGGTGGGGACTGGTTGAAGGAAATAGATCACTAGGGGCATACCCTTGGGGACTACATCTTGTCCCTGACCCCTTCCTCTTTCTCTCTGCTTTCTGGCTGCCATGAGCTGAGCAGCTTTCCTTCGCCATGGAGTCAGCCGACCGTGGACCGACACCTCTGAAACCACGAGCCAAAATAAATCCTTCCTCCTCTAAGTTGTTTTTATCACGTATGTGTTTGTCAGCTTTTGGTTGCTGTGACCAAAATATTTGAAAAGAACCATGAGGTTGGGCTCCTGGTTTCAGGTCTCAGTCCATGGCCAGCCGACTCCACTGCTCTGGGCCTGAGAGGAAGCAGAACATCATGGCGGGATGATGGAATGGAGGAAAGCTATTAAGTTCAGGGCGGCCAAGAAACAGGGGGAAAGAGGAAGGAAGGGATCAGGGACATATATAGTCCCCAAGGCCACACCTCTGGGGACCTACTTCCTCCAATCACACCTCACCTGCCTATAGTTACCACCCAGTAGTTCATTCAAATTATTAATCCATCAAGTGGATTAATCCACAGATGGGATTATAGCCCCCACAATCTAGTTTTTTCACCTCTGAACACTGCCTAACCCATGAATGGGCAGGGGGTAACATTCCAGATCCAAACTGTAACTGACAAAAAGCTGACTAATACACAGTGGTAGCTATTGAGATTTTTTTTTTCCTTCTGTTTTCCCCCAGTTTCTGAATATAAAGACCCCTCATCTGACAGATGGTGGATGTGCTGCTGCTAACTATTGGGAAATTTAATTTAGAACCCAAAATGCATGTTGTCCCAGGGCAACTCCCTGGCTTGGGATCCACAGGAGGGCAGAGCTGAGGCTGGGGATGTTCTGGGGATGTTCAGAAGCCTGCAGGATCTCTGTTCTCAGGGAGCAGGCACAGCACCTAGAGGGAGCAGAGCCTGACCACAGCCTGGAGCCGTCTCACGCTGTCACCGTTGGTAAAGCTGGGCTCAGCTCCTAACCTGGCCATGCTACCACTTGCTTCACCTCCTTGAACTTCAATTATTCTGTCCCTTTCTCCAGGTTGAGTGTCAGGATCTCTTAAACCACCACCCATGGTATCAGCAACAAAACCCCAGCACAGTCAGCCCACCCCTGACACAGCCCACCCTCCCTCCCAGAGCGTCTTCTTCAACAGCTCTCTTTGGAGCCTGGGGTCTGGTTGGGTACTAGGCTCTTGGATTCATTGAGGCAGATGCCTGGCAGCCTCAGCTGCTGTCTCCATTCAGAGGGACCTGGTTGTGGGCTCAAGGCCCAGACACCCAACCTAGGCAGGAGGCTAAACAGGCCTCGTGTAGTGCAGAGAGGCAGGTACCTTTGTTGAGGTCCAAGGGCTGTGAGTCCTGCACAAGCCTGTGGTGGCGAGGCTCCCAGGTCATGCTGCCCGTGTAGAGCTTGGGGATCTGAATGTGGTGCTTGCCTCGAATGTCAAACGTGTCGCAGGCAGCCTGGAAGGCAGTGCAGACTGGTGTCAATCATCATCCTCCTCATCACTGGTGGGATTATCAGATTGTAGGCCCTCACCATGGACCCAGCATCAAGCTGAGTGCTTCAAAGAATTTCTAAGCACATGAATCTATAGGGTCACTATAGGGACTCAAAGAGGTGCCCGGGCTTTGCACACAGTAGTTACCACTAATATTAGAAATATTAATGCTGACATCGTCTTGCCAACATGGTGAGGGAGGTTTGAATACTTTTCTTTCCTTATGTGAATCACATGGAGGAGGCCTGGGCTTTGAAACCAAGTGCCCCCAGCTCAAACCATGGCTCCTGAGCACCTTTGCTGAGCAAAACTCTTCCCTTCAGTGATAAGCCCCCTACGCCCACAAGCAGCCCCTATAATAAAGGTCTATGGAGATACTGAGCCAGATCAGAAGAGCTCAACCATGTGCCCTCTGTCCCCAGCTCTCTGTGGCTAGGAGTCCCAAACAAGATGTGGTTGTTAAGAGGTGACCTAGAAGGCCAGGGTTGTGGCTCAGTGGTAAAGTGCATGCCTAGCACGTGTGAGGTACGTGGTTCAATCCTCAATACCATATTTTAAATAAATAAATAAAATAAAGGTATTGTGTCCATCTACAACTAAAAAATGGTTTAAAAAATAAGAACTCTTCTGGGAGGAGTGAGGATCACAGCCTTGACCTGAGTCCCCTGGCCCACACCTGGGACCTACCCACAGGGTGGGGCAGAAGTCGCACCACCCAGGATGGCTGGTACACATGTCCTGGGTGTGAAGACACCACATCATGGGGCAGCTCTGGCTGGGTACTGACCTTGAAGGTGTGCAGGGCCCAGCTACGGAATGCATCCTCCTGCCCGCTGAGCTCGTCACCTTCCCCCATTGGGGTGAGCTGAGAGGCTCCCAGGTGGGACAACTTTTGGTCGATGTCATGAGCAAACGCACAGAACTGTGGGTACATGCTGGAGCCAAGACCGAACACGGCATACCTGCCCCAGGAGGACACACACAGAGACTCAGGTCACATGCAAGCAGCACCCCTCGCCAATGTCCTGCAGACCCAGCCTCGAACTCTCCCATGCCAGCTGGGCCATGCCCGCTTTGGTCCTCTTTGAACTCTGGCCCTCACCACCAACTCCCAAGACCAATGCACGCTTAGCTAGTAGACCTGGGAGAGGAAGGGGTTTCCCCAGCTGGTTCCACAATACACTCAAAGGATAAACTTCAGATTAGGGCTGTCCCTGTGCTGAACAATTCCAGGAAGACCCTCTTATGCACATCCAGTTTCATCCCCAGATCCTAGACTCTGGGCCCAGAGGTTGGGCTCAGCCAAAAAGGAGTGGGGAAGAGCCTGACCTGAAGGTGTTGGTGAGCTCCTTCAGCATCAAGAGGGATTTCTTCAGAGTCTAGAAAGGGAGACAACCACAGAGTTCGCAGGCCAGGATTCACACAAGCACAACTTTTTCTTTTTCTCCTGGTGGCCCATTTAAAAACTGGCCATATCTAGCTGGGCTGGGCACACCTGTAATCCCAGCAACTCCAGAGGCTGAGGCTGAAGGAGCACAAGTTCAAAACCAGCCTCAGCAACTCAGCAAGGCCCTAAGCAACTTATGGAGACCGTGTCTCAAAATAAAACATAAAAGGGATGGTGTTGTGTCTCAGTGGTAGAGCGCTCACCTAGCACACGTGAGGCACTGGGATAGATCCTCAGCACCACATATAAATAAATAAAATAAAGGTATTGAATCTACCTGCGACTAAATATATATATATATAAACACAAAAATGGGCTGGGGATGTGGCTAGTGGTTAAGTGGCTCTGGGTTCAATCCCTGGTACCCAACAAAACAAGACAAAAATCTGGCCACATCTAGCAGAAGGATCCAGGTCCACAGTGGAGTTTGGTTTAGATGTAGGACTACCTGACCAGGGCTCGGTGGACAAGTTCAGCTTATCTTGGAGACCAATCAACCGTAGCAGCTCACGTGGGCACTGCCCCTCAGTGGAGGATCCAGAACAACCCGACCCCATGCCTCCAGCTCTAGAAAAGCAGGGCCTGCCCTATAGTGGGGCATCCAAGAGGGTCTCCTAAAGGACATGAGCCTTCCTTCTTCTTTGGAACCAGGTAGGAGCAAAAACAATTGGCCATATATTCTCTAAAATGACCCTGATTTCCCAGGAACCCCAAACAATTTTAGGTACTGTGTGATCCAGCATAAACAATGTCAAATCATGGAAATTATTCCCTTTTGTGTATTTCATTTTTTAGTTATTCTCTTCTCAATTTATTTTTCATCCATCTGTGCACCATGAGTCTCTAGTTGGGCCATAGAACTATAATCTCTTGAATAATTATCTATTGCTCTTAAAAAAAAAAGATAGAGCAGACCTGGGTTGGTCAATTGCATTAACTAAAAATCAATAATTTTGGATTTCACTGAATTTACTTTTTGCTGGCTTTCCCTTTGTGAGAGTGATACAAGTTTCCTTTAAATATGAGTTTTTCAGTTAGAAAGTATGTAGGTCAATTCACAGAAATTTATTAAGTGTGTCAGAGGAAAGGTGGCCTGTGAAGGACCCTGGGTGACTTGGGGTTTCTCTCTCAATCACCCTCTTTTGAAGGGGTGGTTTCCAGGGATTGAACTCACGGGCACTAGCCCACTGAGCCACATCCCCAGCCCTACTTTGAATTTTAGTTAGAGACAGAGTCTCACTGAGTTGCTTAGCACCTCGCTTTTGCTGAGGCTGGCTTTAAACTAATGATCTTCCTGCCTCAGCCTCCCAAGGCACTGGGATTGTGGGCGTGCACCACCACGCCCAGCCCAACCACCCTCTTTGTGGTATGCCAATCCCTTTGGACTATTCTTTGGTTCTCCTGGGCTCTACTCACCCCTCGGTGATCAGGACTTGGGCCACCCACCTGTCCGTTGCCAGGGGCATCTCCATTCCCAAATGTGCTGGTCACTACCAGCAGTAGCCGCTCCTGCTCCATGTCGCTCAGGCTGTACTCATCCATGCAGAGGACCTGCCCGGTACCCAGGAGGACATTAGCCTTCACTTCCCAGGCTGGGCCCTCCACCCTTTCCCCAGACCCCTGTCCAACTGATCTGGTACCTTGGGGTTGAAGGCACAGCTGAACAAGGTCCCCAAGTCCTGGGCCAGCGCTTCTGATTTTCCTGTCTCAGTTGCAAAGAGGATCGTGACTCTGACTCGGGATGACATGGTCTTGCGAATCAGCATAGAGGCAAAGAGCACAGCTCTGTGGGAACAGACAGACAGATGCTGTGTACTGAGTCCTCTTCCAGAAGGAAGTGAGGGTTAGGATGGGAAGGGGACAGAGTTCCAAGTGGACAGGTGGAGGGAGAAGCAACCTTCATTTCTCACCAGCTGTCCACCCTGACTAGTGGCCCTTATCTCCCCTCACCCTCTACTCGGCCCCTTTGGGGAAGGGAAGAGAGAGAAGCTGGGACACAAGCATCCAGTGACCATCAGAATTACTGCCCAGATCTCTGGGAACCAAACTGCACAAAGCACACTCTGTCTCTGTGTGCCCTGCTCTTCAAGGCCTGGGGGCAAAAGCTGACTAGAAGGAAGGGACAATGCAGAGGCTGACACTCCCACTCCCACTCACGCTCCCACTCACTTCCCCAAGACTTTGAATCGGATCTCTCTTCTCCTGGGTCTACGCTTCTCGTCCTGCCAGACATGGGTCTTCCAGGGCTCCACCTGCAAGAGGAGGGAGATGTGAGTGTAGGCCAGGGTCCTTCTCAGTTCATAACTTATAGTCTGAACCAGGATGCTTTCGAGAGGACGAGGAGGAGCTTGATGGGCCTCAGTAGTCCTGGGCAGACCAGGGTACACAGCTGCCTGACTTTGAAAGTGAGGCAGTTTCTCCCAAAATTGAATTTTTGTGTGTGGTGCTGGGGATTGAACCCAGGGCCTTGTGCATGCAAAGCAGGCACTCTACCAACTGAGCTATATCCCCAGCACTCGAATCCTTTTTGATAAAACGTGTACTCATTTTCATAGCTAGCAGTTACTGACTGCATTCTGGCCTGGGCACTGGGCCACACTCTTAAAGAGGCCACACTCTTAAAGACCCTCAAGCACATCCTCCTCTCATGGGAAAATCAGGGCTCAGAAAGGCAGGCACACAGGTAGAAAATGGCAGAACCAGCAGTCTCAGTCTGACCTCCCCATGATGCTAGGTGACAGTTTTCCAGACTCCCCAAAGAAGTAGGTATGTCAAATAGACACCAGGGAGGCTTAAGCCAGACATGGCAACAGAACACAGCACAATGAAAAGAATTTCCTTTATCTCTGTAGACATGGACAGGAGATGCTCTGTGTCCTAGATTGGGGCTTGAGAAGCATTAAAAACATGTCCCTGGGGCTGAGGATGTGGCTCAGTGGTAGAGTGTTTGCCTAGCATGCCTGAGGCCCTGGGTTCAATCCACAGCACCACAAAAAAAAAAAAAAAAAAAAAAAAAAAAAAAAAAAAAAAAACCCACAAAGAAATAAAAAATTAAATGTATCAAGTCTTAAAAAAAAAAAAATAATAAGTCCCTGCCCCTCACCCATGGCACACACACAGTCTCCACACCCACGTTCCAAGAGGAAGAGGACAGGAGGCCCCTCCCTCACCTGATAGTAGTAGAATGGGGACAGGACATAGTTCAACATTTCCTGGTGAAACACAGGGGTGATGCTCCCAGAAATTGGAGGGACCAGCCAAATCCAGTCTGCAGGGCAGCCCCCGCGGGCCCGGTACTCATTCTGCATGTGCTTCATGAAGGACTCCGCGGCCGAGTGATGGTCCATGATGGTCACGTTCCGCTTCTAAATCAGAAATAGGAGGGAAGTTGAGATAAGGGGTGAGGAGAGTGGAGAGCAGCCAGGTGGCAACAGGGACAATTCCCAGGGAGTGCGGGAAAGCCTTGGACGCCACTCCTCCTGGCCTTTCTGCTCACCTGCTGGAAATAAATGACCACATGGGAGCTCTTCCCGAGCCTCTGAAGGGGCCTCGACGTCATCTAAGCACTGTCAGCCCACAGATGACATGGTGGCCCCCCCAAACCTGGGGAGGAAGCATCCAGCTTCTCATGCCCACAGGTCTCCCCACCCTTGCTGCAAATGTCTCGTAGAGGACTCAAACAGAAGCCCTTATTTGCAGATAAAGAAATACCACCCCTTCCATCTATACCCTCTCAGCCAAAAAGGAACAAGACATCTCAGTGGAGAGGCCTGAAGCACGGGAGAAGGATTACAGGGAAGACGAACCACCCATGTCCTAAAATTAGAGGCCACAGGATCTGAGACACCTGGACTGACCCATTAAGAGCAGCACCACCCCTATGTCTAGGGCAAACCATCCAGTCGAGAGACACATGTTTAGCATTGTGGTCCAAACTCTGACCTTTCACAGGCCCGGTAACCTTGACCTACTAGTTCCTTAACCTTGCTAAGCTTCAGTCTCTTCATTAAGCTGGGGTTGACAGTTCTACATAATGAGGTTGTTGAAAGGGTGCAATAAGTTAGTAGAAACAAAGCACCAAAGTTCTCAGTAGATATTAGCTACTATTATTATTTCCATCTGCCAGGTACAGCGTAAGGCCCTGGCACAATAGGAGGAATGACAGTCCCTTTCTCTGTGGTAGGCTGTGGTCTAACTAGGGGAAGCAGAAGGAAGTCTGGGAGCTATGATGGAGGGGAACCAAGGCTGCTTGAGGAGAACAGAGGCTCAGGGGAGTTGAGAGGGGCTTTGGGCACAGCTTCTGGAAGAGGCCAAGTCTTAAGAGATGGGTACAAGTTGTCCTGGGATGCAGGGATCGGGGGGACATTCCTGGAAAGAAGATGCTATGAGTCAAGGATGGGAGGGACGGGAACAGCCAGCTATTGCCGGGCCCTGTACGTCCAGCCACATCTTTTAAAATTTCATGTATAGGTGCCTTCCCCCTTACTATGGGCTTAAATCTTGATAAACCCAGCAGAGTTTGATAGTCAAATATGCATTCAATACTCCCAACCTCCTGAACATTGTGGCATCGCCACACAGCACATTACAGAGGGTCAGGTAGTGAGCCTGATGCTGACGTGGCTGACTGGGAGCCGAGGGTTGCTGCTGCTGCCCAGTACCACAGGAGTATCCTGTTCCCCATCACCAGCCAAGGAAAGATCAAACTTCAGAATTCCAAGTTCAGTTTCTGAATCCACATCACTTTCACCCCTCTGTAAAGTTAAACAATTCCTAAGTCAAACCATCCTAAGTTGGGGACTGTCTGTATACATACATGGAGACTCCTTAGTGCCAGGTCAGTGGTGGTCACAGGAGCCAGTGATCATCGCTATGATAACAATTATAAATAACAACAGTAAAACAAACATGCTGAGGGTCCCCTGTGGGCCAGGCAGTGCAGCTAAACGTGTTGCAAGAGCTGTCATTTAATTCTTAAAATAATCTAGGGAGGGAGGTCCTGCTATGATCCCCATCTTTCAGGGAAGGAAATTAGGCCACATCTTTGGAAGGTCATCCTGAAGGACGGTGACAAGGAAGTTCTGGAGACTCTCAAGCTCTGGAGGGGCGTGGTCAGCCATGGTCAGGAGACGGCAGAGGCTCTGCAGATTTTCTGGGACATATCCGCATCCTGCCAGCGGCAGGGCTGATGCTGGGAGTCCCCTGGAGCCAGGATGTGTGGTACAAGGCCAGCCCTTCCTGATCGAGGCCAGCTCCAGGGGCTCTCTTCCTGTTCCTCTCAGCTCAGAACCCCCGACTCCATCACGCACAGTCTGGATCTGCCTGTGGAGTGACCCAGCCCTGGGGAACCGTGTGTGATGCATATATATTTTGCTTACTACTTATGTTCGTGGCCCAGCCTAGCACTGGTACATGGAAAATGCTCCATAAAATTTTGCCAGTGGTTTAGACTCTAGGGCATCTGTCAGCTTGGTAGAGATGGCTCCAGCTTCACACATCCTGGGCCTGAAGCCTAGGAACAATGTGAACAGGGGCAGCAGATGGACTGGTCCGGCCCTGCGTGGGAACCAGCCTGCTGTGTGTGGGCAGAGGTGGACGTTGAAACCCCTGCTCTTGTGCATGGGACTCACATTCATTCATTCACCCAGTATAAATATTTTTAGCATTTGCCTTGTGTTCAACATTCTGACTAGAGGTGCAGTAGTGAGCACAAGGGACAAGGTCCTGTCCTGTGGCTCCCCAGGGAGCTTAGATTCTAGTGAAAGAAACAAAACAATGAAGAAAGACAGAAGTAGATGTCCAATAGAGTGCCACAGACTATGAAGAAAAACGAGGCAGAATTAAAGGAGTAACAGAGAGAGACAAGACAGAGGTGGGTGAGGATGTTGATTTACGTGGAGGACTTGCGGAGGGCTTCTTTAAGGAGGTGACAGCTGAGAACATCTAGAAGGGAAGGAGCTGGCCAAGGCATGATTGGTGGGAAGAAAATTTTACACAGAGTGAAAGTTAAAGGCAGAGGCCCTGAGGGGGAAATTCTCTTGGTGGGTTTGAAAACCTGGCAAGAATTTCAGCATCACTGAGGAGGAGTGGGAGATAAAAGCCAGACTGGAAGGACTACTGGAATGACTGCAGGAGGAGGAAGTAAAATGAGTTCATTGAATAGTTTTGCTGTAAAGATAAGCAAAAAAAATGTAGCTGGAGGGAACCTGAGGTTACCTCCATTTGTTACCTGCAGATGGGACCTAGGATAGCCTGCCTGCACACCGATTGGAATGTTCCAGCAGAGAAGGAGACACTGATGATGCAAATAGAGGGGAGGGGGATTTGGGGGAGTAAAGGCCTTGAGCAATTGAAAGCTCACAGGGATCAGTGCACATGCGTAGGGACTGACTTCGGAGGCAAGGAGTTGCCTGGTGCTAGACCAAGAGAGCCAGCAAGAGGGCACAGCGAGCGGCCTGCTATGTGCCAGGGCCTAGCCGGTGCCTGGCACTTGTTGATGTTCAATATTTGTTTGATGCAGGCACAAATGAATGATGCTGCCAGGGGGAACATCCAGCACCCAGACGGATCATCTTGTCACCAAAGCATCTATAGACCCAAGTCACCTGACGTACCTGGAAGCTATGGAGCACAGCAACGTTGATCTCTGTGACAGCCCGGTCTTTCCAGAGGGAGGCCAGCGTGTGCATCTCCAGGCCCATCCTTCTCCCCACTTCCTACAGGGCAGAGCAGCAGGGGTGAGGTCTCCCAGGGACCCACCCACAAGCCCACACAGACCTTCAGTTAGGTGGCCCTCGTTACCTCCAGGATGTTGTAGCGCTGGACATCACAGAAGTCCCGGACTCCGATCTCAGTGCCCATGTACCAGCCATTGAAGGGGCACGCGGGGAACTCAAGGCCACCCACCTCCAGCAGCATGTTGGACACAGCCGGCAGGGCATACCACTTCAGGTCCAGCTCGCGGAACCACTCAAACCTGGCCGGAGGCAGAGTCAGTTGCAGTTGGGGACTTCTTTTTTTTGTCCCTGGCTCCCCCCACCCCCACCCCCACCCCCCCACACACACACAAAAAAGCTTC
The DNA here is from genome assembly GCF_964194105.1 of Spermophilus citellus. Classification (NCBI taxonomy): domain Eukaryota; kingdom Metazoa; phylum Chordata; class Mammalia; order Rodentia; family Sciuridae; genus Spermophilus; species Spermophilus citellus. The sequence goes on along the minus strand of NC_138199.1, from coordinate 32,238,653 downwards.
AAGCTTCAGAGTCAACCAGGAAAACTCCTTTCCAGGTCTCTGAGTCACTCCACCAGGAAAGTGAACTGGGAACACCAGATGTCATTCATTAAATTACGCACTCATTCACTGATTCCTTCCCCCAGGCCTTGTGCTAAATGCTAATAATCCAGTAAAACATAGCAGTTAGGAGCTCCAGAGAGAGAAAACAGAAGCTCAAATTTGGCCTCTCTACTGACAAGCAGTGGGACCCGAGGAAGCCTTTAGCCTCTCTGAGCCTCAGTATTCTCATTCATCAACACAGCATCAAACTCATGGGACTATTATGAAGACAAGACCATCCATTTATATATCCAATTATTCCATAAGTACTTATAACTGAGCAACTACTATGTGTCAGCTCCCTTTCGGGTTTTGGGGATGTTCTGGTGAATAAGAAAAGTGAGATCCCAAATTTCCATTCGCTTACAGTGACGTCTAGACTTTGAAACTACAGAGAGGTAAACAAATACATAAGAAAATAAAAACAAGATGATGTGTTCGTCTGAGGGTGATGGTGCCTACTCTACATTGGGTGGTCAGGAGAGTCTTCTGGGCGGCGGGGAGTGACACCATTGACAATACCTTTCAATAAGAAGAAAAAAAAAAAGGTCTTGCAAAATTCTGAGGAAAGGGCAGGTCAGATTGGAGGAACAAGAAGCGCAAGGCCCTGAGGCAGGATGGAGTCCAGCGTATTCAAGGGACAAGAAGAAGAGCTCAGGGGCTCGGGATATGGCTCAAGTGGTAGCACGCTCGCCTGGCATGCCTGAGGCACTGGGTTCGATCCTCAGCACCACATAAAAATCAAATAAAGGTATTGTTTCCACCTAAAAGCTAAGAAATAAATATTAAAAAGAAAAAGAAGAGCTCAGCCTAATGCCGGCTACATAGTCTTAATATGTGGGGTTACTTTTGCCATTTTTAGAAGGGCCAAGACTAGGTTCTGATCCCACTGAGCTCTCAGAGTCCCCATAGCCCTATCTTTGCCCCACAGTCAGCAGACAGACAAGCTGGGAGGAGGGAAAAGGAGACCTGGGCTGCCCAGACTGAGTGTCTCCAAGGGTTTTTGTCCTGAGGTTGAGGCTCTCCCGGCTCCTCGGGGCCCATTCATCTAAGCCTCGGATTCTCTTGTCCATCAATACATCTTCCTAAGTCTGAGGCCAGAGAATATAATACAGAATTGTTGCAGAAGGCACAGGATGACGCCTGGGTGTCACCTGCTGCTGCTGGGCTCTGGGGGAGGCACGGGAGGGGTCTGCTGGTCGGAGTCCATGAGGAAGGAGAGGGACGTGCCTGTGGATTCGCTCGTCCCGCACCCTCAGCCACTTACTTGGGATGTTCCATGGGCACCTCAAGCACAAGTTCAGGTGGGATTTCAAAGAACTCAGGGTCACGGCCATCAGCCTGCAGGACCAGAGGCAGCACATCGAATCGGCCATAACGAGGCTTCCAGCCCAAGTCGATACATAGCTGGGGGGCAAGACAGGTCCAGTGAGCCTGTGGGCCTGCGCCTTGACTCCCCCAGGCCCCACTCCACACCCAGCACTGAAGACCCTGGGGTAGAGACTCGGCGGGTACCTGGGTGAACTCCAAGTTGGCAGGGTCCCCTCTGATGGTGCCATCAGGCATCTGGTAGCCGGCATACCGGATTAACTGAGAATTCCAGACTCGGAAGTCGTGCTTCCCATCGCTCCGCTGGGGGAACACAGTGATGGTCGACCTTCCCCAGGACAGGAGTGGCACTGTTTACCATCTGGCCCTGGTGGGGACTCCCAGCCATCCCCCCTGGCCCACCCCACCCCCCACTCTTCCTGCTCTGCAGTCTTTGCAGCTGAGCTGCCTCCCACCTACCACCAGCCCCTTCCTTCTAGACCAGCACAGGGACCACTAGGGACCTCCGAATCCTTTAGGCGAGAGTAGCTGCCCCTCCACAGCCCTCTCTCTCCCTGCCCGGTATTTCTTCCCCTGAAGTTGAGTCAGCCGGATGCCTGTCTAGTGCAGGTCGTGGTTCACAGTGAGGGTCTCAGACACCTCTGCATCCGGGTCCCCTGCCTCTTCTTCCCCAACCCCCCATGCTGGTCTAGTCCTGCTACATGGTCTTAATATGTGGGATCTAGTGATGAGTCCCCATTAGGTGGCCCCTGAGTATTTTGCTGGACCCCAAAATGAGTGAATGACAGAACGAGATGTTAGTCCTATCGGGTGGGGGTAGGGGGACAGAGTGACAAGCAATGACTCACCTACCTCTAAGAAACTACACAAGAGTCATATGCTAGAAAACCAAAGTCTCAGCCCCTCTAGGAAGTGGAGAGCTGTAACACTGAACCGTGAAGTTACTTCTTAAAGCTGGAACTTCCACAGGGTTCCAAGCCCAAAGGAAACCCAGGAAAATGGGCTCCTGGTAGAAGCTAAGCTGTGGAGGCTGGGCTTGCCATTAGAGGTCCCTGAAGACAGGACCAGATCTTTCTCCTTTTCTCTGTCCCTGGTTTCTCCTGGAGTCGGTGAGGCCTCCTCCTAGACCCATCTGCATGTTTTGGCTAAACTGCGGGGGCAGAGTAGGCCCCACGGCCACCCTGGACAGGCACCCCCACCTGATGTTGCCGTTGTTGGTGGCATAACGGATGTGTCTGCAGAGGTGTTCAAACATCTCCTGGGCGGTGGAACAGCTCCGAGCGTCAAAGACCTGCACACAGCCCACCAGAGTCAAGGATACTCATGCCTTGACTTGAGGCATGTCAAGAAATGCATAGGGCTGGGGATGTAGCTCAGTGACACAACATGTGACAGCATATGTCCTGGGCTCAATCTCCAACACCAAACAACAAACAAACAAAAATCCGATGACTATGCGGACAGAGGCTTCTAGGCCGATTGAAGCCCTGGGGGACAGCAGGCGGCCTGCATGCCCCCATTCCCACAAGACAGAGGGGCCTATGCTCCTCTGCGTGAACGGCTGCCCCTTTCTTCTGTTCCCCTGGGGCAACCCCACTCAGGAGACTCCAGCAAAATGCACATCCCAAGAAAACCCAAATTTATAGCTCTACAAGTCAGGAACACCCAACCCCAGCCTGCTCCCCTTGCATCTTGAGCCTATTTGACACGGTTGGGGTTGGCTTTCCTGGTTTTTCTCATCGATTTCTCCTTCCAGAGGATCCAAACCACAAAATGATCCTCCAGCGAAATGTGGCCCAGGAGCCTAGGATAAATAAAGTGGCCAAGAATTCAAACATTTGAGGTAAACAACCTCTCTTGCAGCACCAAGGCCTTGGTAATAACAAAAACAAGGTCATGGTGTGGTTTTACAATGGCATTTCAATCTCCTGAGCTTAATGCATCAGAGAAGGCCAGCTAGAGATCCTGAAGTTAAAATGGGATTCTGGGGGCTGGGGGCGTGGCTCAGTGGTAGAGCACTCGCTTAGCACGTGTGAGGCACTGGGTTTGATTCTCAGCATCACATATAAATAATTAATTAAAGATCCTTTGACAACTAAAAAAAATATATTAAAAAAAAGGATTCTGGATTTCTACGGGGGCGGGGTGGGGGGGCTTTGAACCCTATCTCGGGCTGGGAACATGGGGCTTTGGCTTGTCCTTGGAGACCTAGGCACAGCTCCGCTGGGCTGCTCCAGAGCCATCTGCTCAGGGCTCAGGACTCAGGGCCAGCCCACCTCCAGCTCCTCTCCTGCCCAGGGGGAGGAGGCTCACCTGCAGGTTGGACCACTGGATCCTCCCGATGCAGCGGGGGGCGTTGCGCCAGGCCAGCTTGGTGGCAAAGATGAGCTCATCTCCAGTCAGCTGGTAGGTTCCTGTTGTTTCCATCTCCTTTGTCACCGCTTCCACCCTGGCCAGATGTTCCTCTATTTTTGCCCTGGGGGACAGGAAGATATCAGGAAGACCAACAATGAGATGACCTTACATGGGGATTAATTCAATCCACAGAAGCAGGAACTGAAATCGGACACCAAAAGGGCAAGCTGTCCCTCACGGGAGACTGTCCCCTCTGAGGTCTGCTCCAGGGGCCTGTACTGAGTGCTCAGCCATGGCCATCATGAAGTGCTTAATCATTTGGAATAATGAGTCTACATTTTCATTTTTACACCAGATCCTGCAAATTATGAAGTCTGTCCTGCATCAGTGAGCACCCTTATTATTTCTAGGTACTTTTTCTTTTCTTTCTTTTTTTTTTTTTGATATATTTTTATATTTTTTCTAATTAGCTATACATGACAGTAGAATGCATTTTGACACATCATACAAAAATGGAGTCTAACTTCTCATTCGTCTAACTGTACATGATATAGAGTTACACAGGTCACATAATCATATATTCACCTAGGGTAATAATGTCTGATTTATTCTACTACCCTTCCTACCCCTGTGGCCCCCACTTCCCTTCATTCCCCTCTGTCTAGTTCAAATTACCCCCCTTATTGTGAATTAGCATCCATATATCAGAGAAAACATTCAGCTTTTGGTTCTTCAGGATTGGCTTATTTTGCTTAGCATAGTGTTCTCCAGTTCTATCCATTTACTGGCTAATGCCATAATTTCATTCTTACTTAAGGCTAAGTAATATTCCATTGTGTATATATTCTAGGTACTTTTTCTTTAATGATTCATCTTAGCAAGGGGTCTGATCCTTCTCAGACATTTACCAATGTTGGAGGAGCAGAGTCCCATTAAGCCACAACACTGTCCTGACTGTTGCACCTGTTCCCCTTGTCCTGGCTAAGAGGAGGTAGGCCAGACCCTCCTGCAGCAGCTCCTGAGCACCAAGTACTCACTATGAGCCAGGCACTGTGCAAAGCAATTCACAGACAAGGTCTCATTGCATCTGTGATTTTTAAAAGTCTTTTTGAGTTGAGTGTAGTAATACATGCTTATAATCCCAACAGGAGGATCACAAGCTTGAGGCCAGCCTCACAACTTAGCAAGATCCTATCTCAAAATAAAAAATAAAAAAGTCTGGGGATGTGGATCAGTGGCAAAGCACCCCTGGGTTCAATCTCCAGCACCCGTGCACTTGACTTAGAAGGAATTTCATGTTTACTTCATAGTCAAGGGTCTCAAGGCTATAGCAGTTAAATATCAGGCCCAGGAATATAAGTGTGGTCAAGAGAAAATCAGGACACAGACTCTAGGGGCAACAGCAAGCTCTAAGACATTCTTCACAAGCCCAGCCAGGCCCAGACACAACCCTGGAGGTTAGGACTCAGCCTGCAGGGCCTCAGGGAAGCGGTGCACCCAGCAATTTCTAAATGCACTTCAAAAATATCCCAAAGGAAAAGACTCGTCAGAAAGACTTAAACCCCCACCACCACACACACACCTCACCGTAACCTTGAGATTTCCAATCAGCACCATCAAAGGTTTTCAAAATGGCAACAAACAAAATTATTTAAATTATTCTGTTCTACTCAGAACAAAAATGGCCTTTCGGTTGTGCCGTGTCTCAGCAACCCTTGATTAGAGAAAGAAGCTCAGAGACAAAACACAGGGTGATACTTATCCTCAAGGACATCCCTGTCATAAGGAACTCCTGGGGGCTGTGGGGTGGAGTGGTGCTCCCCCCTCTCCAAACAAAGCTTCTAGAAACATCTTCCACTCTGCGCTTTACCACAAAGACAGTAGTGACTGCTGTAACCCCAAAGCCTCCAACATGTATAGCCGTGTTGGCATGTGAATACTTAAGAAAGGTCATTTTTAAAGTCTGTGCCTGGTTCCCTTCGAGCTTTATGTCTGACCATTTTGACACAGTCGTGTTTCTGAGGCACAAACAATGCAATGATGCCTCTTAACTCTGAAAAAGGGGAGCAGCCTTCCTCAGCAGCAAAAAGATTTGAATATAACATTCAGCACGTCATGATCCCCCAGTGTACTACCATCCTCCATATACAGAAGATGACCAAACACGCTCGGCTGCTAGCGATTGTGGGGGATGGGCTGTCATTCATGATTCACACCCCCCAGGACCTCCCCGGTGTGACAAGTGGAACTTCCCTGTGTGAGAAGCCAGTGAGTTTCAGCAGAGCCCAACCGCAGCACCCTGGCCTCTGGGCTTCCTAACAACCATCCAATTACCTTTCAAAGACCAGCCACCCTCGAAGTTCCAGAAGAGCATCAGAAACCTGAAGAGTAGAAGGGCTAGGTGGAAGGGCATGCAGGCTAATAGCCAAGGCTCAGGGTACCAGCTGCCGAGGCCCCAGACACAAGCTGCTGAGCCTCCCATCCCAGCCCTGGGATTTCAGAATGGGTACGTTCAAGCAATTACATCTCAATTGGCTTTGGTTTCCTTGTTTGTAGAATGGGGATAATAGTGCCAATCTCATGGAGTCATGGTGTTAAAAAAAAAAATGTGACTTACATAGGGGCCTGCACATGCTTAGTGTCAAATAAATCAAAAAGAACTGTGGCCCAATGAAATCCATTAGGGAAAATCCCTGTACTCCCAAAAGTCTCCCTACATAACAACTGAGCTGAAAGACCAAAGACCATGAACCCTGTAATCGGAACACAGTTCAGTGGAAGTTCCAGGTGCACGGCATGCAAACGAGACAGCGCCCTGACAGGTCTCAACCTGGGCTGCATGTCAGGATCATTGGGAGATTTTGGAGAACATAGATACCCACCCCTTCCTCATCTCCCAAGACTCTGTCACCTTTGGTCCAGGGGACCCAGGCATCTGTGTTCTGAAAGCTCCCCAGGCGAGTCTACAGTGCAGCCAGGGTTTGGCGACCACTGGCCTGGAAGATGGGGACCTCTTGCAAAGACTCCTCATCTCTCCCAAGCTTGGACCTTCTAGGGTTGTGGTTAAGGGCAGATGGTATTTCTAGGAACCACTCTTTCCACTATGGGTCCCAGGCACCCTCTGTGGCTCACTTCATGTGGCCAAGTGTCACATGAGTCTGCCACCTAAAAACCACACTGTCCTCCCAGCTAGAAAACAGCAAACCCAATGCCTCTACCATCCCACATTTTGTCCTACAATGTCTTCATGCTTTTTTTTTTTTTTAATACTGGGGATTTATCCCGTGGGTACTTAATCACTGAGCCACATTCCTAGCCCTTTAATTTTTTTTTTTTTTTTTTTTGAACAGTAAGTTGCTCAGGGCTTCGCTAAGTTGCTGAGGCTGGCTTTGAACTCATGATCCTCCTGCCACAGCCTCCTGAGTGGCTGTGATTACAGGCTCTTCACGCATTTTTATGTTTAAGTTTTAAAGGAGCTTAAATCACATAGTCATCTATTTTATTTGGACAACATAGGGTTCTAAGAATATAATAACAGCTCATACTTGGGTTGTTCTTATAATGGACTAGGTACTGATCTTAGTACTTTATATATGTTAACTTATTTAGTCTATATAAACTCCTGCAAGGCAGATACTTTTTTTTTTTTTTTTGGTACCGAGGATTGAACTCGGACATTCAGGGGCACTGGACCACTGAGACAAATCCCAGTCCTATTTCCTATTTTATTTAGAGACAGAGTTTCACTTTTTTTTTTACACAATATCTTTATTTTATTTTTTATGTGGTGCTGAGAATAGAACCCAGTGTCTCACGCTTGCCAGGTGAGCACGCTACTACTTGAGCCACATCCCCAGCCCCACTTAGTGCAACTTTGGCTGAGGCTGGCTTTGAATTCATGATCCTCTTGCCTCAGCCTCCTGAGCTGCTGGGATTGCAGGCACCTGGCAGCAGGTACTTATTATTCTCACTATTTTCAGGCAGGAAAATTGAGGCACAAAGAAACGAAGTAACGTGCCCAGGGTCGGGCCACTTAGGAGGCTCACAGCTAGGATTTGAACTTAAAGTCTGCCACCGGAATCCTGACTATATAATATCATTATATGATAGTATAATCGTATAGCTATCTATATGATTCTCTGAATGTTTTCAATCGTACATGTTAACAATAAAAATCTGCACTCGACAATTTAAAACATCTTTGCATTCCAGTGCCTGACACCAGGCTGGTACTTGATAGTGCATTTGTCATCTGAATGACTGACTATAGAAATCAAGGACTCCTAGCACTCCTTGCAGAAATCTCATTGGGTAGGAAGACGAAAAGAACCCCAGGAATGTGGAGCCCCACCAGATTCAGTGCAGAGAGCACCTGCCTGCCCTGGCCAAGTGAGATGGCCCTGTTTTGTGCAGGGATTCAGTGACCTCAGGTGTGTCACTGGGTTCCAAGTTCACACCTGTAGGAGGAAGGGCTTGACTAGGTAGTCTCTGTCTCTGAGGTCCTTTCTATCTCAAACCTTTCATAATAAAAGAGTCCATTTAAATTCACAGTCAAGGTTACTGAGAGCTAGGACACTGTTCTGAATCCTCACAATGATCTTATGAGCCAAGTTCTATTATTCCCATGGAAGCCGAGGCTTCAGGAAGGTAAATAGATTTCTCAGGGATTCAGCGGTGGTTAATGATGGAGTCAGAATTCAAACTCCGTTATACCTCAACCCCCACTTTTTAGCCCTATTGCCATTCCTGAACTTTATCCCCGATTACAGATACCTACTCCAGGAGCTCTTCTCTTGGAAAATTACAATTTAGCCTGGAACCACTGGAAATCTGGGAAGGAAAGGAATCTAGGGCCAGAGGGTCACTGCTGGAGATAGGAGAGCCTGGGGGAGAAGGAGGAAGCAGTGACATCATAGGACACAAGCCTTACTCTTTGAAGGAGGCGTAATACTGGTTGACAAATTCAATAGCTTGAGGTAGAAGCTCATCCAGAGAGATAGGCTTGTCCCTGGGTCCTCTGGTCAAACTTTTGGGGTTCATGATTGACCCCAGGCAAGATTTAGACTTGCAAGTGAAATCCTGGAAAGACAGAAGCAGGTCGTTAGCATAGAGTGTCAAGCCTACTCTGCTGGCCTGGCCACCTCCCTGCTCTCTGGATGCTTCCACGCCCCACACCTCCTCCACCCTGTGGCACCTTTTCCTTAGGATCCAGGAGCTTGGGCTTTCTCCCCACCCAGACCTCCTCTTCTTTACTGGCTGAGTCCCAATGGGTATGAGCCAGGACTGTCCCCGGATCCTGGCCTCAGTCTGGCCCTGCTCCCATTTTGGTGGCTGGGAACATTTCATCTGCTTTCTTATTTAAAGAGGCCCCCGTGGCTCCTGGGGGGGGGCACAATTCTGGGGTCAGCCAAAATGAACTGAAATGAAAGAGTGCAAATCCCAGAGCCACAGGATGGCACAGAGAACATTCTGGAAGGAAGTATCCCCAAATATTAACTTTGGTGGTTTCTGGGGGTGGAGGGTTGGGGAATCATTCTGCCTTCAAGGTCTTGACATTTTCCATTCTTTGCATGTTGAGCAGCTGCTCTACTCTCTGCATTCTAAAGTCAAAATAAGTAACTTAAAAGACAAAAAGAAGGACTGGGGGTATAGCTCTACGGTAGGGTACTTGTCTAGCACGTGTAAAGCCCCGGGTTTGATCATCAGCACTTGAAAAAAAAAAAAAAATGAAGACAGGAAGGAGCTTTAGAAGACATTTAGTCCAACCACTCACTGGATGCTCCACCCGCTCTGTGATCTCTATTATCAAATAGTATTTGACTTCTGCTAGTGACGGGGAGCTCAATTACTGCCTCACTTAGTTCGGTCTAGCTTTGGGCAATTGAGTTAGAAATTCTTCCCAATTTCTGCTAAATTAGGTCTAAGAAAAGTATCAATTTGTTTCTTTAATCATTTATCTGATATCCTTGGTTATCCGTTTTCCATTAGGGTGGTTAAAAGGAAGCTGTCATCATTAACTTCCTACTGTCATTGGTAAGAATGTTAGTCTCTGTTCCTGGCAGATGATTGTCTGCCTAGGGGGACGTCTGTTGATCCACAAAGGGTCCCCACAGCTTCACCAGCTTGGACAAGGGTGGTTCTTCCTGGAGCCCCGCCTTCTCACCGATTTGGCTTTGTGGTGGAGCGTGTCTTGCAAAGTCATCCCATTGCCCCAGTTTTTGATCCTCACGTGCTCTGAGCAGGATGGAGGAGGCACATTCAGCGGACCCAGAGATTCTGGAGACTTCTAAGAGGGACAGAAAAAAAAAAAAAACAGGTCTCTCCAAGTGTCTGCAACCCCAGGATCCCACAGTCCTCCCCCCAGCCCTCTGGGCCCGGCTCCAGCTTGGGTGGAGAGCTGTGGGTATGCACACAGGGGAGGGGGCAGTCCCTGTCCCTCCTCCCTGCCCAGCAGTGAGGCCACCTGGGCCAGTCCGTGCTGAGAGCTCCAGGTGCCTGGGCTATTGGCCAGGCTTCTCTCCTCACCAAGGCCCTGCCAAATGCTTGCTCAGAGGAACGGCAATGGGAGAGACTCAGGTTAGATGAGGGGGAACATGTCACAGCCAATACCACTAAGGACAGAAATCAGGACAGGGAAGAATGGACCACTGCTTTCCTCTCCCAGGACTGGGATTGAAGGCTCAGCTGGTAAATCTGATTGTTTGGGAATGTCCCACCCCTTCGATCAGGAATGATTACAAATCTTCCCTCACCTGTCGCCAGGCCACCCGGACAGGTTACCCAGATGCTTATGTACCTTGGGGACCCCCACTCCTGAACACCACAGACCATTCCACTCTCAACAGCCCTTCCTGGCTCCCACTGGAGCCCCTAGGTTTGGGCCTCTCCACTCACCACCCAGACCCTGGCTTCCTGCACCCCCAGCCCAGCCCGCAGTGGTATGTCCAGCCTGCATCTGCCCATGTGAGGAAGGAAAAGGATTTCCACATCCATGTGACCCACTGACCTTTGCCATCTCCGGGAGGGGAGGGGGAGATCCATTCTGGTGCCTGATGAGGTTGTGACATTTGGGGTCATCCTGTGTCCCTGGACTACGAAAGGAAACAGCCATCAGAGATGGAGTCTGAGAGCAGAGAGGGATCTTGGAGTGTCGTCCCCTAGTCCCCTCACTTGACAGATGGGGGACTGAGGTCCAGAGGGTGGGAATGAACGGAACGTGGCTTCCAGTCAAGGAGGACGGAGGGTGGGGGAATCAGTCACACCGAATCTCCCCACCGGTTCCATCCTTCCTCTTCTTCTCTTTTTCCCACACAAAAGGATATGAGGGGACCTGAGCCAAAGCTACTGGCCCAGACAGCAACACACAGAAGTTCTGGGAAAATACCCTCTTCAAAAGCCAAGTGCCCATGTGGAACAGGGGCAGGTAGGCCGAGAACAGCTCCGTCCACTCTCCCCTCCCAGGCCAGCAGCAAGCTCTGCCCACCACCTGCTTGTTTTTCAGTGACTTGATCTCCTTATCCAAAACACGAAACTTATCCTGGTTTATACACTTCAAATTTTTATTCTGGAAAATGTGAAACTTGCAAAAGTCGAGAGAATACTATAATAGCCTTCCATGGGTCCCTCACTCAGATTCAACCCCATTCATCAGTTATCATGGCCATCTTGTTTCCACGCCCATCCTCTGCCTTTATTTTATTTGTTTGTTTTTACAGTACTGGGGATTGAATCCAAGGTCTCATACATGCTAGGCAAACACTCTGCCACCGAGCTACATTCCCATCCCTTTTGATTTTATTTTATTTATTTTTTTGCAATGCTGGGGGAGTGCTCTACCACTGAGCCATATCCCTAGCCCTTTTTCTTTTTTATTTTGAGACAAGGTCTTGCCAAGTTGCTTAGGGCCTCAATAAGTTGCTAAGGCTGGCCTTTAACTTGTGATCCTCCTGCCTCAGCCTCCCAAATTGCTGGGTACAGGCATGCAACACCTTTATTTTAAAGCAAATCTAAGATGTCATGATATCTTTATTGACATACATATCCCAGTAAATATTTGTTCTAGAAATACTTTCAAAAGGATTCTTTTTACAAACATATTGGTTTGATATATTTTAAAACAACAAGTTGTGTTTCAAGAAATGAGCCTGTCCTTTGAAGAAGGAAAAGCCTTGATTGTCTGAAATCATTGGTTTTGGTTTGGGATTTCAAGTTTACCCAGTGCTGTAGGAAGCAGACAACATGGGCGCTCTCTGTGCACGTATGTGAGCACCCTCCAATAGTCATACCCACACCTGCCTGCCCCTGGGGAGAATCATTCCATCAAGGCATCCTACCTTGAAAGCTTATTGTGCCCCATGTTCTTGGCATTGTCAGAGGGGGAAGGTTAAAGAATATAATAAGGGTCTTTCATTTTCTTCATACATATATCTATGAGATTGGAATATGAGTGACCAGAGATTCCTTTTTTTTTTTTTTTTTCAGTACTGGAAATTGAATCCAGGGTGCTCTATCACTTAGCTACATCCCTCATCCCCCACATTTTTGTTGTTGTTGTTTTGAGGCAGGGTCTGTATAAGTTGCCCAGGCTAGCTTTGAATTTAAGTCTCTTGGCTTATAGGTGTACACCACCACACCCAGCTTGGATTGCCTATATTATTGGGAAAAAATAATAACTGTAGGCCAGGCACAGTGGCACACACCTGTAATCCTAGGGCTCGGGAGGCTGAGGCAGGAAGAGCACAAGTTCAAAGCCAACCTCAGCAATGGCGAGGCGCTAAGCAACTCAGTGAGACCCTGTCTCTAAATAAAATACAAAATAGGGCTGGGGATGTGGCTCAGTGGTCGATTGCCCCTGAGTTCAATCCCCAGTACCCAAAATAAATAAACAATTAATAATAATAATAATAATATATTAATAATAAATGTGTATTATTGTTTAAATTAACTACATACATTTCATACGACATTGGGTGATTTATAACTATAAAAAGATAGTATCCCTGGAAGAGACTGTAGGTATGTAGAACTCCTTTATTTGTGGTTTTGTTTTCCATGGTTTCAGTTGTAGGAAGTCAACCAAAGTTTGAAAATATTAAATGGAACATTCCAGAAATAAACAATCCATAAGTTTTAAAATTGCACGCCATTCTGAGGCGCATGATGAAATCTTACATCATCCCCCTCTATCTTGCCTGGGCTGTGAATCATCCCTTCATTCAACAAATCCCCACTGTATACACTGTCTGCCCATTAGTCACTTAGCAGTGGTCTTGGGCATCAGACCAACTTCCACTTTGTCATAGTGCTTGTGTTCAGATAAGCTTTATTTTACTTAATAATCATCCCAAAGCACAAGACGGGTGACTCTGGCAATTCAGATTTGCCCAAGAAAAGCTATAAAGTACCTCCTTTCGGTGAAAAGGTAAAAGTTCTGGACTTAATAAGGAAAGAAAAATATTGAATGGTACGGTTGCTAACATTTATGACAAGAATGCATTTTTTTCTAATTATGAAATTGTGAAGAAGGAAAAAGAAACCCATGCTAGTTTTTCTGTTATACCCCAAACTGCAAAAATTACAGCCACAGCATGATAAGTGCTTAGTCAAGATGGAAAAGGCCCTAAATTTGTGGGTGGAAGATACAAACATAAAGGATGTTTGGACTGATGACAGTATGTTCCACCCGAAGGCCCTGAATCTATAGGAAGACTTCAAACAAGTGACACCAGGCCACGTACTCCAAGTAAGAGATGGTTATGCAGATTCAGGAATAAATTAAAAAAAAAAAAATATATATATATATATATATATATATATATATATATATATATATATAAATTATTGAAAGGGCTGCATCTATTGATGAAGCAGCTGCTGCTTTACTTCCAGTAGAATTGAAGAAGTTGATTCATGACATCAGACTATTGACATTGTCCTGGTTCAATGATGTACATTCATATAACTTTAATAACAGTATATTGTTATAACAGTTCTATTTTCGTATTAGTTGTGTTAATTGCTTACTATGCCTAATTTATGAATTAAACCATTGTTAAGTGGGGAAATCCAGTATTTATAGAGGTTGGTACTACTGTGGATTTAGGTATCTGCTGGGATCTGGGAATGTGTGCCCCTTAGATAAGGGCGGACTGCTTGTATGTGTCACAAAGCAACTTAGATATGAATCAAATGATTCAGCATCCCTGTAGATGGCTGTCCATCTGACCATCTATTAGTTATCTGGCAAAGATTCTTTGCTTAGTCAAACTTTGATCAGGTTTTTGAAACTTCTCCTATGCCTATCTGTGAACTCCCTTGTAAAATGCAATTTTAACAAAGAACTAAGTCAAGTCAGTTTAGCAGTAACTCCCCCAAACACAACAGCTTAGCACCCTTTATAACTGATCAGGTTCTTCATCCTCCACCATCCTCAGGTGGAGGCTCATTATCCTGGCCTTGCCTGCTTGCTATTTTTGTGATTCTAGGAATAGGACCCAGTGTGCTCTACACTGAACTAAATCCCCAGCCCTTTTTATTTTTATTTTTTTATTTTGAAACAGGGCCCGGTTAATTGCTCAGGCTGGCTTCAAACTTGTGATCCTTCTGACTCAAGCACTCAAATCTCTGGGATTACACGTATGTGTCATTGTACCTGGTCATGCTAACCTCTTTTTAGCAAGAATTTTGTTAGTACAGATTTAGATAGAATCCCCCTTACTCCTGATGTGACCTCTTAGAAGTTCTCCTCTTAGAACTGGCCCCCAACCTTGGCTATCAGTTTCCACTTTTCCATACTGTTTTCCAAGTTGAGCTCAATCTCTCTCCTCCATTGCAAGTTTCAGTTGCAGTGGTCCCTTAATATAGATATCCTTACCATGCTTCAGCAAGTGTCCTGGAACTTTTTTTCTTTAATGGTTAAATTTTTTAAAAAGACATATTATTTCAAGGGAAAAAATGATATCTCTTCTTATCCCAAGCCACGCCCATCTATTCATTTCCCTGTAAAAATCTAGTTTTAGCAAAGAACCCCATTAAGTCAGGTTAGCAAGAACCCTCTACCCTTGATATCTAATCAGGTTCCTCTCCTTCATCATCCCCAGATGATGTTTCATCATCCTGACCTCTTTTCAGCAAGAATTTTGTTCCATTGGTTTAGATACAATCCTTCTTACCCCTGACGTTCGTTCCATCTTAGATCTTTTCCATCACCCTTAGAACTGACCCTCACCCTGTCCCTTGGAGATCAACTCCCACTTGCCCATTTGGTATTCTGAATTAAGCTCAATATCTCTCCTCCACTGAAGGACCCTGTTGTAGGGTCCCCATATCCAGCACCTGTCCTGAATATATAGAGAGCCTTCCTTGTGGTGTTTAAACAACTATCATTGAATAATTTTTTTCTTTAACACACTCACCTGGTCTGGACTAATGTGCTTCATGGGGTGTGGTGGGGGAGCCAATATAGAAAATCTGGACATTAGGAAGAGAGAGATAAGCCAGGCTGAGCAGGCACCAGGGGGCCACTTACATAGGAAGATGATTTAGGCTGGGCTCCCCACAGTAGCAGTGCCTTAATGCTCTGCTCACTCTCGCCATCATCAGTCATTCTAACCCTCTATTCTGCATCCATTCTGGTTTCCTCTCATTTACTTTTGGAGATCGGGGTGTACAATTTCATAAGAGTTGGATGATTTCATAAGTCTCAAATCAGAAACATCAACTAGTCCTCAGCATTATTTAGATTGAGAAACAGTGTTTTTGACTGTGCTTAATCATTTACCCTAAATATTAAAAAGCATCATCTAAAAGGGCTGTCTGAAAATTCACCATAAGGATGAGCTATAATTAGCCTGACCACATCACCTACAGCTGGATGTTTAGATTGTGTCTAGTTTCTCCACTCTTATAAACAATGCCTCAGAACTGTATATGTGGTCTGATGCTGGCTGTGTGTGTATATAAGAACCTGGGGGAAATGATGGTTAATGTTAACAGCCATTAGCATTAAGTGATGAGATCATGGGCAATTTTAATTTTTCTTTTTACTTTTCTGTATCTTTAAACTTTTTATAGTGGCTATAAATTCCTTTAATAATTTTTTTTTGAAAAATGAATATACAAGGCTTTATCCAGGTGCCTGTCTGCTTTAGCAGATTTCTTTCATCTAGGTGCTGCAAGATCCTGTGACCAGTTGTCAGATGAGCACATTAAGACTCTGGATACTTGATTCCAAATTACAGCATCGTTTATCTGAACCCACATACACTCATGCAATTTGACTAACCCCACAGCTGTGCCTGGACCTGCTTGGGCCTTTTGCTGACGAAGGACCTTCAGCACTGTCCTTCAAAAGGAACGCTGGTAGTGTGGTGGCTTGCTTAGACCTACAAAGCTATTCGGAAGCCCTGGAGTGATAGGGCTGCTGAGGTCAGAGGTGTAGTTTATAGCTGTCTGGGACTGACGTGGGAGCCCAATTTCCCTGTTGATGCCACTTCTCACCAGCCTATTCAGCGTAGACCCCAAGTGAGTGGGGGTGGCACTCCTCGGAAGGGGAATTTGTAAAAGAACACCTTTGCTCTCTTAACTACATCCCATCTAAAGAAAGTAGCAGTCCCAGTGTTGAAAAATCCCAAGCTCCCAAGTGCCAAAAAATGCGCAATTCAGCCTGACAGACGCCTCTCACGGTGCACCTGGGGCTTTCCTGGACCATACGTGGCTCTTGCAGCGCTCCAAGGAGACAAGCGCGCAGAGAAAGCCCTCAAGGAAGCAAGGGGGACATTCCAAAGCTCCAGTTTCTCTAGCAGAGGATCCGTGCTGGCCGGGCTGGACTGTCCCGGTCAGGAGTCGCCCGCCCGCCTCCCTCTGTCGCAGACACCTCGACGGACGGGGAGTACCTGGCTGCGCAGGGGCGGCGGGAGGGCTTTGCTCGGAGGATCCAGCGCAGAAAACGGCACAGCCGCGGCCGGGCCGCTTCGCAAGCGGCGCTCAGCCTTTCGCGCATGGCCCGGTGCCGCGCAACTCGTGGGTCCCGGAGCCCAAGCGGCCGCCGCTTTATCACTCCCGGACCCCGCAGCCCCCGCCCCCGGGCGGAGCGAGCGGAGGAGCGGCCAGGATCCACGTCCGGGCGCCGAGGGTCCCAGCGCTGGGAACCCTGGCCGGGTGGCCCCAGCGTTCCTCAAAGCGACCCCTGGTCTCCAGACCAGCAGCCGCAGCGCACCGCACCGCAGTGAAGTTTGGCCGCCGTCGGACGGTCCCTGGGTTAAGAAGAGTGGGGGCCGGGATGTTTGGCCTCTGATTTGATGATTTCCCAAGCAATACCAATATGGATCATAACAAAAACGCCCATCTGTACTGCACTTTACAGTTTACAAAGGAATCTTTTCGGTCTGCTATTGCCTACACATTTTACTAATCAACCAATAAGGCGGGCCTATATGTTATGTCCATTTTATTGAGGAGGAAGGTGGGGACCTAGAGAAGGTAAGGACCTTGACAAGGAGTCACAGTAGAAATGTTCTGCTGGGGAGTGATAGTGGCCAAATTATATTGTTATACCGTGTGAATATACAAATATGTAGCAACAAATCCCATCATCATGTACAACTCTAACGCACCAATAAAAATGTGGGGGAAAATACATTTGCATTTCTAAAAAAATAAAGAAATGCTTTAGTTTGTTGTTGATTTATTGAGACAGGGTCGACAAGGTTTTGACAAATTGCCGGATCTGCCCTTGAACTTGCAATCTTCCCGACTCTCAGCCTCCCAAGTAGCTGGGATTATAAGAATGTGCAACCACTTCTGGGGGGAAAGATTTCTTTTCTGCATGTCCTGTGTGATTCCAGAAAGGAAATGAAAGAATGGGCAGGGCTAGTGGTGACTTCTAGTGGGAAACATGGGAGTAGGCAGTTGGGCCAGAAGTCCTGTCAGGTCCCTTCCTATCTAGAAGGCTGAGAGCCTTAAGGCTTTGTTCCATGTGTATATTGCTCCTTACATTATAGGTTGATGACTGATGGGATTCAGATAAGGATAGGGCTGCAACCCTCTGGGGACCCTCCTGGCTATATTTCAGCACATTAAATTCTAAACCCAAATTACAGATGAATCACTGTACATGTTTGTTTTGGGTCAACTTCAGCCCAGATAGGAGCACTTAGCTCAACTTTGTTCTAAATTCCTTTCATCTTCACCTAGATGACTCCACATTTGCCTTTGACTCTAAAACACAGACGTGAGCACACACACACACCATGCTCACTTCTGAATCACACATACAGAATATTAGAATCCTGAGTTACAGAGAATAGGTTATTGGTCATATTACACCTAAATAAATTGGAAAATTATGTTAAAAAATAAAAATAAATGGGCTCTTATTGCTTTCAGACTAAAATCTTCTTTGTATGGCTACTTCCTCTTCCAGTTGCATACTCCCTGCCCCACACCCCACTGGGTGGTTGCAGTCCAGCTGGGTCGCCTCCTCCAGTAAGTTGGCTGCTACCCACCTGTGCCCCTCCCCACATATAGGCAGAGTCCTCAGTTGTCTCCCCAGTAAGGACACTTGACTCTGGGGCCTGGGCACTCATACTTTCCAGCCTCCTGCCCACCTCTCTGTCCCACTGCATCTCTTCCATAATTTATAAACTCTTCAAGCCTCGTTCTTCATGGACTCCTCCAAAATCATCGAGGAAGTCATCATTTCCCACACTTCCTCCCTGACAGTAGGAACTGGTCTCTTTTCTGTCCTTTCCACAGTCCAGCACAAGGTAATCCCTCAGGGAGAGCCCAAGAGTGTAGAATTTGGACTTGGTTCAAAATCTCAGCTCCATCACTTTCTAGATCTTGGCCTCGAGTAGGTCACAACTTTATAAGACAAGGATGATAATAATAATTTCTGCCTCATTATGGACACAGTACTAAGGCTACCCTAAATATTACTTGTTATTTTTAGCAGTGACATATGTAATTAATAAATGGCTCAAACAATTCACTGATAAACAAACAGAAGGGCTTGTAGACATCTTCCACTCTTAGCACAGTGCCAAGTGAATAAGCCTAGGTGTATAATTGTTAGCTCCCCCTATGTCCTTTTTTTTTTTTTTTCTGTAATGCTGGGTATTGAGTCCAGGGTTTGTACATCTAAGTAAGCATTCTCTCGCTGAACTACACACCTAATCCAGTATATAATTATTAATGAATGGCACATGCCCAAGACCCAAAATGTAGCAACCTCTTATAGTGGTTACAGTTAGACTGCCCATTTGAATTTCAGCTCTGTCATTTGCTAACATTAATAAGATCTTAAAAATCACCTTCACATTCTGGCCTCAGTGTCCTCATCTCTAAAGTAGAAGGACACCAAAGTTCCTTCCTCTTGCATTGTTGGAGGACTAATGAATTAATGTGTGACATTTCCTCTCCGTCTCTTCTACTGTCTGATTTGAGCCTTTCTATCAGCCCACCCCAGTGTGAAGAGAGGGAAAAAAAATAGATGGTCAAGTTCAGGTTCCATTAAAGCTCAGGGTTTTGCCTGAGGGCCTGAGCTCAGGTATCCTGAATGGCCTAAAGACAAGTTAGTCCTCAGGAATAACTGGTGACCGGCAATTATAGCCACTCCAGGCTCTAGAGCAGGAGCATTGCTTGCTAAAAGTCAAGAAAGATTAGGAACAGCTGGAGTCAGGGAGGTCAGTTGGCAGGGGTAGCAGTAGTAAAATAAAGAGGAGAGGGTGCAGCCATTGTCAGTTCTGCAGCATTTTGAGACCTAAGTGATAATAGGATGTCCCAAGGCTATCCAATGCTTCATTCTCATCACTTGGTCTTTTGGCCACCACAGTGTGGCTCCCTGTTTCAAATGTTCTTTCCTCCCGTTCACCCCACACACCATGCCAGGACAGTCTTGCTGGAGAATCTACTGGAGCAGATGGCTCTCCGCTGCCGCACAAAGCGAGTCCAGATCCCCGACCCTGCACTCTACCTCCCTGAACTCTGACTTCGCCTTTCCTCTCCCAGCTCCACGGACACCCAGCCCGAGCACAGTCAGTTCGCTTCTGCCTCTCTTTGCCTCCTCGCCCCCCCTTCCCAGAATGTCTCTGTTACATCTCTCTGCATTCCACCGCCCTTCAAAGTCCATGACGTACACCTGCAAAGCCCTCAGGGGAGGACTCTGCTTACAGTGTTGCTCAGTCCCTTCCTAGCTACCGGGAACAGCAAGCACTTGAGGATGGCGACAGCAGATGCTGTTTCTTGAGCACTTGCTCTGTGCCCAGCCCTGTGCTAAGTGATTTACTGTGCATTTAATCCTTACCACAACACCACAAAATAGGCGAAACCACAGATGAGGAAATTGAGGCTTAGAGGCTAGGGGGCTTACCAAAGTTCACAGGACTCTGAATTGACAAAAACATTTCCTTCTCCCCAAGCCCATGCTTTGAACTGGATGGCACTTCCACAACCAGGTGAGGTACACCCAGGACCTGCCGTCCGCCTCCAGGGGGCGCTCTGCCTGTTGCATTCCCTGGAAAGACACTTCTGGGCGGTGACGTTGCCTGGTGGCTCTATGTCAATTGGGACTTCGATTTGATTTGCTTGGTCATTGACTTTTATTTTCGTTTAAGCAAGATTCAATCCTCAGGCCAAGGTTATGAACTCCTCTAGCATTCTCTAGAAGCCTGTGCACTGACTGGTCAGGTGACTAATTCTCTCAGTTCTGTGGTACATCAGGCTTATGACTCCCGGCTGGGGGATGGCATGGAAGAATACAAACTCTGGATTCACATTTCAACTCTAATTACCTACCAGTCATGTGACCTAGTCATTCCCCTTTCAGGGCTTCTATTGCCTCATCTGTAGAATGAGATAATGCGTGTTTCAAGTAGCAGCTGAAATGCAAAGTACGAGAAGCATTCTGCAGCCCTAGCAATGCTGAGGCGCTCGGTATCTAAGCACAGCCCTAATGTTTATTAAGTGCCTGCTGCATGCAAAAGCTCTCCAGTTGTTTACCCACTCCCTTTCATCCTCAATGTGCTATGAAGTGAGTTCTCACACTGCAGAGAAGCACTTCTGAAGCTCAGAGATGTTAACTTACCCTAGGTCACACAGCTGATAAGAGATGGCACAGGACCAGCTAGTGAGGCACAGAACACCTTTGACATCCTTCAGCAGGATGTTATTCAAAATATCCAACAACTGGTAAGGTACATGTTCTGGCAACTCATAGTAGATACTGGTCAAGATGCTGCTGGTGGTAACCATTAGGCACTCCTGCCTCCCATTCTCTCATATTCTTAAATTTTTTTTAAGAGAGAATTTTTTTTTATGAGAGAGAGAGAGAGAGAGATCTTTCTTTTTAGAGAGAGAGAGAGAGAATTTTAATATTTTATTTTTTAGTTCTCGGTGGACACAACATCTTTGTTGGTATGTGGTGCTGAGGATCGAACCCAGGCCGCACGCATTCCAGGCGAGCGCGCTACCGCTTGAGCCACATCCCCAGCCCCCATTCTCTCATATTCTTGCTAGAGATTCCAAGCACCCTCAGGGCCAGCACTGTGCCATATCTCCTTCTCTCCTCTGCCTCCCATATTGGGGATTGAACCCAGGGGCACATTACCACTGAGCTATCTCCCCAACTCTTAATTTTTTTTTTTCATTTTGAGACAAGGTCTCGATAAATTGCCCAGGCTGAACTTGAACTTGAAATCCTCCTGACTTTCTGAGTCACTGGTAGTACAGGTGTCCACTACCACATCTGGTGTATCCCTTCCTTTTTCATGTAGTGTCAGGCACAATGAGGTGCCCCCCCCCCCCCAATCAGAGGTTCCACAGAGACCTCCAGGAAAGAACCCGGAGACCAGACCTCAAGTAAAAGGCCAGGAGCAGAGAGAACACTTATGTGCCAGGGGCCCGGAGGATGATGGACACCAAGAGAGTCAAGCGGGAGGTGGCAGCAGGGAACCCTTACCTGGAGAGTGCACGGGTGACTTTCCCCACATTGTTGTTAATGTCCTTTTCCTCAGTCAAGTCAAACTGGTGGGATTTGACCTTGAACAGAAACCTCCAGGGACAGGCCATCTTGGTGGCTTTGCAAAGTAGCTTTTTTATCTGGATTCACACTCAGATGTTCTTTGCTGTAGGGCTGAGGAAGAGCAAAGAGACTGTGAGGCAAGAGTGAAGAATTTACAGGACTGAGCCTTCCCAAGAGATCAGTTTACTAAAGAACCAAGATAAAGTAAAGGTAGGGCTGGGGCTGGGGTTGGGGCTCGGTGGTAGAGCGCTTGCCTACTAGCATGTGAGAGGCACTGGGTTCAATCCCCAGCACCACATAAAAATAATAAACAAAATAAAGGTATTGTGTCCATCTACACTAAAAAAAAAATTAAGATAAAGTGAAGATAGGTCATGAACAACTACCCAATGTTCTTCACCATGTTCCTATTGGGCATTAGGTTTGGGACCCTATTGACTTAATTCTACAAAGCTCTAAAAACACTATGAAAGAGCAACATTGGACCTACAGCATCACACCTCAGCAAGGACAAACCACATGCCTCATGAGCCTCCTTAGTGGTTCACCTGACCTGGGCCGGGTTCTTCCCTGGAGAGAGGCAAGGTGGGCTTGAGCTGGGTGGTCACTGTAACACATCAAACATGGGTGCATTTGCCTGACCCTGCAAGATGAGATCCGGTGGCTATAATTAGCCACCACTGTCCTGTTACACCTGTGAATTCGGAATGTCCCCCAAGTCATAGCAGCCTAAAGAAAAGGCTGAGGAAAAGCAAAGAGACTGCAAAGTAAAGTTGTGTCACCAGTAGAACTCTTTTGAACCCGGGATGTGAGTTCCACTCCCAGGCTGTCTCTTTTGAGATTTTTAAGACTCTTTTAAGTTTCAGCAATTGTGGGCTGGGGATGTGGCTCAAGCGGTAGCGCGCTCGCCTGGCATGCGAGCGGCCCAGGTTCGATCCTCAGCACCACATACAAATAAAGATGTTGTGTCCGCCGAAAACTAAAAAATATGTTTAAAAAAATTCTCTCTCTCTCTCTC
Source organism: Spermophilus citellus (assembly GCF_964194105.1). Classification (NCBI taxonomy): domain Eukaryota; kingdom Metazoa; phylum Chordata; class Mammalia; order Rodentia; family Sciuridae; genus Spermophilus; species Spermophilus citellus. The sequence goes on along the minus strand of NC_138199.1, from coordinate 32,215,851 downwards.
AAAAAAAAAAAAAAAAAAAAAAAGATTCAGCAATTGTGAGCTGGGCACAGTGACACATGCCTGTAATCCAAGCAATTTGGGAGGTTAAGGCAAAAGGATTGCAAGTTCAAGGCCAGACTCAGCTACTTATGGAGGCCCTAAGCAACTTAGCAAGACCCTATCTCAAAATAAACAACAAACAAGGGCCGAGGGTGGAGCTCAGTGGTTAAGCACCCCTGGGTTCAATCCCCAGTATCAAAGTGGGGTCGGGGGAGGTTTGGCAATTGTTGCTCTTCTTAGTTCAACAATGCTGCAAAGAGGAAACAATTATATGAATGAAGTGGTTGTTTTTACCATGCAGTATTGCATGATTTTGAGGTATGTGGAATTAAGATAACTGATTCCATTTTAATTATAATTTGTTAACTCCTGCATATATCATTAAAATAAACTTGAAGTTGAAAAAAAAGAGAAAATAATTATTTATGAAAAATGCATTCCACTCTCAATATTTGAAATCATCTCTTTTAATAAAAAAGTTAACCATCAGAGACCTAAGATGCAGACCTTATTTGGTTTTGGCTTCCCATGGCAAACCTCCTTCTTGGGAACAGCTTCATGCTAGAAGACAGCTTGGGGATAGGGCCCACATCCTGGGTTCAAATCTTAGTTCTGCTGGTGACTCAACCTGGCTCAAGTTATTTAGCTGATACTCATTTCTCCATCCATAAAATGAGCTATGATATCCACCTTACCCAGAATTTTTAGGGAGTGGAGGGATACATGTTATAAAGACTGAATAAGATAATCTATGTAAAATAAGCAATGCTTCTCCCTACCTCATTCTGAATTTTCCAGAAAGTTTTTCCTTCTAATGTAGCAACCACAGCAAATATTTGAAGAAAAGAAATCTGAATAGACGCCAGGTTCAAATGACCCAACATCATATTGGTACTTCATTTCCTAAGTTTTCCATCTGCTTATGTCTACAGGCAGCAAATTCCCAGTTTTATGAGCTTTCTCAAAGAGAAAGAAGCAAAATTTCCAAACAGCAGCCTCCTCAGACATGAAGAAGACTCACCTCAGAGCTGCCGAGCTGCCTCTGTAGGTCAGGCACAAGGAAGCTGGAAAGATCTGGCCTTGAGAACTTCAGGATCCGCAGTGACTGCCTAGTTCTCAAGTTCAAGTGGCTGAGAAGTTTCAGACCAGTGATGCTGAGCCCTCTAGAGCCAGAGCCTCAGTTTTCAACTCACTGCAAAGTTGTGATCACCGTAGCAGCCAAGAAGTATTTATACCATTCAGGATAATCCTGGAAACCACTGCACCAAGTTCTCTTATTTGCTTCCAAAGGGAGTGTCCCCGGCTGGGTATACAGTTAGCTCATTTGCCTCTGGTGCTATTGCATCATGCTGAGTGTAGTGCATCCTTAGTAAATTTACCTCTTCCTGGTCCCAGGTCCAAAGCGGCAGCTCATCAGCAGGGTGGCCCCATGGAGTCACCAAGGCGCTAACTTGATTTGGCCAAACCACACAGCCTCTCTTTCAGCATCTGGGGGATTTTTTTTTCCCCAGCAGGAGCTCCTGGTTAATTCCTGTCTAACCTCTCACTTCCAGTTTGCAGCAGACTCCAAGAAGCTAGGGAATGTTGACAGTCTGGAACATGCTGGAAAAGGCCCAGGTTCCAGAAGCCTGGCAATGCCAGATGATGCCAAAGAGGACCCCAAAAAATTCAGTTTGAGGTTTGGGGAAAGGAACAGAAGACAGGCCTTTGACCTAGAGAGGTTTCTTAAACATTGGTCTCACTAAAGTCTCCCCTTTAGCCTTAAGTAAACCTGAGCTAATAACAGGTAGCATTATGTTCTCTGGTGGGAAAATTCCTCTTTTTCATAATGGAAATTACATTATAACTTCTTATGTGGAAAAGTATAATTTTTATGATGCTCTAAATATAGCATTCCTATATGGCCTGATTATTTTTTTCCATTATGAAAGTAAAATAGCAACCTCATGAGGGAAAAATTAAGAAATGGAGTGGGAAGCGCACCCTGAAATCTCACCCTGCTAACATAACCCTGTCACCATCCATCCATTTCCTTCCCATGTTTACAAGGTGTGTTCAACATTAGAATGCATTGAATTTGTCTAAGATAGAGAAGCTAAGAATCGCAGAAGGAGACATGCATGGCCGGTGGAAGATCTTTGTTGCGTGAGTAAGTGAATGAATGAATGCGTGAATGCATGAAAACTAGGAGTGGACTGGAATGAATCTGAACGTATGAAGACTAACCTCCTTTCAGGCTTCAGCCAGGTGAGTCTGGGAAAATAGAACTGGGGAAAGACTCAGAGTGTCTGCCTTGGGGAGTACAGAGCCTTCACATGGAACAGATGAGTATAATCCAAACTGATACCTGCAGCGAGGGAGGGCTGGCATGGTGCTGAAGCTGTTGGATCTGCCTGGCTTAGAGAAGGATACAGGAAAGAGGACACCAGGGCAGGGTTTTGAGGGATGATTAGGAGTCTGCCACACCGTGATCCCCCAATTCCCATTACTACCCCACCCCCCGTAAAGAGGACCTCTCCCGGGTGCAGTCCCTGGGCAGTCTCTGTGACCTCATTAGCTTGCTCTCAAACTGCACTGGTAAGGAGCCTCCCTTGCAGGACACCCCCGACCCAAAGCATGCTGTGCTGTGACTGTCCTACGGCTTCTGTGTCTACTTTGTTTCTTCACCTGGTGGGCAGGTGTGGGAATCACTGCACCTGTAACTTAGAGAACTCTGGCATTAGCTGATGAAGGGATGGGGAGCTGGTGCAGTCAGAGAGCCTCTGAAGTGCTGGCACAGGGTGAGGACTCTGGAAAGAGCTTTACTTTCCCCAGCTCCTTCTCTCTTCTTCTCTGTCTACCAGCCTGGGCTCCAAGGCCACCTTACTGTCTCAGGCCCTACTCTAACCTAGTGTCTGCTCTCCATGATGTTTGGGGCAGATGTCAGGGTTTGGGTCAACAATGACTTTCTAACTCAAGTATCAGGCTCTGAGAACTTGACTAGAACTCTCCTGAAAGGTCCTGGGTTCTAGTGACAGCTCCACCCCTGACCATCTGTGTGGGCTCAGAAAAGCGACTTTTCCTTTTTGAACTTGAATTTTCAAAAGACAAAAAGTGACAGAGCTGGGCACAATGACACATACCTGTAATCCCAGCTACTTGGGAGACTGAGGCAGGAGGATCTCAATTTCAAGGTTACCCTGGGCCGAATAGCAAGGCTGTCTCAAAATAAAATTTGAAAAAGGGGACCCCTGGATTAACCCAGGGGTGGGGAGAGAAGCAAAGTAATAAAAATGAGTACATGAGATGCAAAAAAAAAAGTTTTGACTTATTGAACAAAAAGGCAGCAAGCAAGAGTTTTTGATCCCTGCTGTAGGTCAGGGAGTGAGCATTTATCTTTTGATCAAGAGCAGGAATGTGACCCACCTGCCTTCCAAATTAACCTTCCTCACAAGGCTCAATGCAAATGCTAGATTTAAATTGCAGCGCTCTCCTTCTCTGTAACATTAAATTCATTCATTTATTAGTGAAATAAAACTTTCCATTTATCTATTTAAAAGTGCATGATTTGGTGACCAATCATTCCTTGGTCTCCATGGGTGACTGGTTCCAGGAACCCTCGTGGATGTCAAAATCTGAGAAAGCTCAAGTTCCTTATACGAAATGGCGTAGAATTTGCATATAACCTGTGCTCCCTCTCTCATATACTTTAAACCATCTTTATATGACTTATCATATCTAATACAATGTAAATTCTATGTAAATAGTCATAATGCATTATTTGGGGACTAATGATAAGAAAAAGTCTTCACATATTTAGTACAGACGAAACATTTTTTTAAAAGTATTCTTGATCCTCAGTTGAATTCATGGATGAAGAAGGACCTGTAGAGATGGAGGACTGACCGACTGCCTTTGAAATGTTCTGTGACCATCCCCACGATTCCAGCATTCTCTTAATTTTCGAATAAGAAGAGGGGAGTTAAAACAGCGATAAGGATTGTTCCAGCAGAGAGGTTGGGAAACCGAGGTCACACGACGGGCAGCCTAGAACGGGACAGGCAGTGAGCTTCTGATGCATCCCAGGGTTGGCCCCTGGCTGGAGGTGTCATAGGTTTTCCCTCTTCGAGGGTTCTGCAGCTTCCTGGGCCTATGTGGTCACCTTCCTCTTGGCCCTGCTTACCCAACCAGCAGCATTCCTGAGCCTCTTCCGATGATGGATGCAGCAGGTGAATTCTGCTGGGGAGAAATCAAAGAGCTCCTGCAAGGGCAGGTGGGGACATCTGGGCCCTCGGGGGTGGCAGCAGAGGTTCCAAGGCTGCTGTGGAGCAATGCCCTCCTCCTCCCTCAGCTGGGCGTATGCCAACAGCTGCGGCACTGGAATTTCTCATTATCCTGGAACTGATTCTCCAACAAATCAAGCTGATCGGTTCCTAATCCAGGGTGGGTAGACGGCTCAGCTCCAGTTGGCCCTTGGGAGTTAGTGACTTTTAAATCCTTTTCACTCAAATGGTGATCAGAACCAAGGCTTACTGTTAGTCCACACAACAGTCCTCTGAGGTGGATCTTATTACCAGCCCTGTTTTATAGATGGGCTATAGATGTTTATAGATGCAAAGTGAAATGACTTGTCTAAGATCACACAGGCAGGGCTAAACCTGAGTCCCAGGCTCACAGGCTGGAGTCCTCCCTTTCTCCTCTGACTCTCCAAACACCCTCCAAGGCACAGAGCTGGGACAGGACCCCAGGGGAGTCTAGCTCCAAGGCCCATGCTCTGACATGCATGGGCACCCTGATGCTTCTCTTGACAGGTTTCCTCTCCCACTCTTGATAGTTCTCAATTATAATAATTACAACTGTCGTGTTTTAGCATAATACACGCTCAATAAATGCAGCCAGGCCCTGGACTTCCCATTCATTGTCTCCATCAGTCCTCCAACCATGCCACTCGATGGGTACTGGTGTTACCCTAATTTCCCAAATGAGGAAACTGAGACATAGAAAGGACAGACAACCAATCTAGTGTCACTCCTCTCCCAAGGTGTTACTGCTGTTTATCATGAGGAGTCCTTTTCCCCAAATGCTGAAGTATAACACCAGAGAAGCACGCTGAGGCGAGTGTAGAGTGGAAAGTGGAAGGCTTTATTAAAGGAAAGCAGAAAAGACTCCCCACCCCACCCCACCCCCACCCCCAGGAAGAAGGGGACCCATTGAAATATTTCTTGATGTGATTGTTGTCTATAGCAATTAACTGGCTTTTCACTTTTGGAAAATGATACAAATTTTAGAAACACATGTCCTTTATTTCTTTCTATCCTGCATGTGATGGGGAATGCAGGTGGGAAGGCCAAAAGGTGGGAAACAGGTGGACAGGTGGAGCAGGGAGGAGAGATCTGGGAGGGAAGGGCCTGGGGTGGTTTGATTAGCACCTCCCTGTTTTGCTGGGGGCTACTTCATTAAGGGTTCTTTAGGATGGGCCTGGGCCTTGGGGACATTAACATTTCAATTTCCCAGGTGTAGTTCTGGTTTCCCGGACTCAGATCAAACTCCATTTTCTTTATGGACTCCATTTTTTTGATAAGGACTCATTTTCTGTATTAGACCCAATTTACCTAAACTACACTAACTACCTATCTTTAAATCTGGCTTCAAAGGCTTGACTCAGGTCTGAAACCTAGGGCTGTCCTTGGACCCTGTTGACTCCTTGCTGCATGAGCACACCCTGGGGAATAAGGAGGAGGATTGAGAAACTGAGGTCAAGGTGAGAACCGAGACTTACTAGGGCTGGACAATCCTTGGTGCCAGCATCTTGTGCCGATCTGTGCGATGAAATGGGAGGAGGAGAGGTACAAGAAGGCAGAGTCCCTGCCTCCCAGAATTCTGTGAGGGAACTCCTCATAATTTTAATTTTCAGAGGAAGAATCCGCAGCCTAGAGAGGTGATATGCCCTGCCTGAGTCACCAAGAGTCTAAAGGGCAGTGCTGGGTGTTGAACCCAGAACTGTCAGGCTCCAAAGGCCAGGTTCTTCCTATGCCATGTATTAGGGTTTGCCTGTTAGCTAGGATTCGGCACAATGCTGGGCAGAGAGGCCACCCCAACCACACAGCCCTTGTCCTGGTCCCAGAGTATGCCTAGTAATAGTAGGAAGCAAGGCGACACTTAACTGGGCTCCATGAGACAGGAGGATTGTGTCTGTCACCCTCTTCCTATATTCCCTGGTACACAGTAGCACTCAAACATGGATTACAGGGAGTTGGGTACTTACTGTGTGCATGGCACGATACCCAACCTCACAACAACCTGCAAGTAAATGTCATTGTCCCTCTTTTGGAGGCAGAGCATTGCGGGTGGGAGAAAGGGTCCACTGGCTCACCACCTACAAACGCAAACCTCCCAGTTTCAAAGCCAAGGCATTGTCCCCTGGATCTCCCCTGAAGGTGCACTGCTGACCCAGCACCCTGCCTTCCAGGGGGATAGGTGCAGCTCAAACACCAAGGGCTCAGGGCCTTCAGGGCAGGGCACTCAGGGGGCTGAGCCCCTCCAGGTAACAGAGGCACTTGAAGACAATGGATTAGCCAAGGTAGGGGGACAGGCCCCGGGAAGCCTCACTCTGCAGGGCTGAGAATCAAGATGGTTAATGTCTGTTCTCCAAAGTGCAGATTGCTTATCTCTGGGGCTCGGGGAATTTCCCACCCTTTCCCCGGAAGCCCAAACTCCTCAGCCCCAGCACCTGGTGCCCCAGCTGGGAATACAGAAGCCGAAAGGTCAGGGAGCCACAGGGTTTGCAGAAAGGCTACCCACGTGCCCTCCAGCCAGCCGCAAAATCCCAAAACAGTCCACAGCATGGGCTGGGGTGGGTAACCAGCAGCCACAGGCCACACTGCTACCGCTGGTGGCCGAGGGATGGCATTTCTACAAGGTCTGCCACAGTTGGGCTGATTGTCATTACCCTGTGCAGGTGGGCTGAGAAGTCAAACCAGACTCTCCAGTCCCAGACCAGCCAGGGGAAGTCGGCCAGATCTCTTAATCCCACCTCGGTTTCTTTAACTGAAAATGGAGACTGTAAGAACCTTTGTAGGGTCTTCCTGAGAGTGAAACAAGGTCTCGTCTGCAAAGTACCCAACCTTCGACGACCCACAAGGTTATATCAATAGATATGAGCTTCCTGCCCAGTGGATGGGGAAATGGAGGCCTAAGAATAATTCATTCTCAAATTCCCACAGCGACTCAAACAGGAGCACGGACCCCTGTTTTGGCTTATTGTTTCTTCCAGTCCCGTGGCCCCAGCTCCCTCGAATTCATCCAAGTCCTTTCCCTCCTCCTCCTCCTGGATGCCTTCTTTGGCCCCCATATCAGTTCTCTGGCACCTTCCTTACCTGGCATGGTGATGATGGAAGTGACTCCTGGTACCACCATCTTTTAGATGGTGAAGTGGCCACCATATGTCCTCCTTGAATATCTCATAACCTCAGCATTTGCATACAGTAGGTGCTCAGCAGATGTCCTTACTGATGATGTTAAATGGGAGGTCCATATTTGGATGAACCTAAGCTTCTTTTCTGTCACATGATGGGTTTCCTCAAAGTATAGTCAATCCAGAGGGGATTTGAATAACATTTTTAGTTTAATCATTGAAATATTTCTTGATGTGATTGTTGTCTATAGCAATTAACTGGCTTTTCACTTTTGGAAAATGATACAAATTTTAGAAACACATTTATTTAAGTTAAAAAAAAAAGTCAATTTAAGCAAAGAAAAGCACAGGTATACATGCATGGGTGACAAAAATCACGAAGATGGGACACAAAGAGCAAGTTTCATCATTGTGCATGTGACCCATGGCAAGTCATGTGCCCTACCTCCGATTCACTCCACTCATCTATCCAAGAGAGACTTTGGAAGGATGTTTTCTAAGAGTCCCTCAGCTCTGGTCCCCTAATTCCTTTAAGTCTCCAGAAGGTCCCCAGCCTCCCACCCCAGCCCCATGTCATTTGTCATTTGATCTCTGAAGAACATGAATCATAAGAATTCTGGAAGCCAGAAAAAGGTCTCCAAGGCTTAGGACTACCTTGAATGACTTGGAGATGACAGGAGCCAAGTGATTTTTGCTAGAAATACCCAGGTGGTCATTACAAGTGGAAAGGCCCAAGAGATCAGGAGATGGCCAGCCTTGCTTGCTGAGTCCCTAGAATGTGACTCATGCTAGCTGGTGTAGGCTGGCACAGTGGGGGAAGAACCTGGCCTGGCTGGCAGCCTGCCAGCTAGGGGTGGGATCCCAGCCAGGAATTTTCTTTAAGGGGCTGGTTTTGTATGGATGCTCCCCATTCTCACCCTCCATGTTGTGTCCTGGGTTCTAGCCCTTCAGGGTTGAGGAAAAATAACTACAATAGCACCTGGGCTCGTCCTGGGATGATTGGGTGAGGATCAAGGATTCAGGTGCAAGTAGCATATCTAGGAGATGTGGGGGCCATGAGAAATGGGTGGGGAAGTGAGTGAGGGAAGGGCAGGCAGCCATCAAGGGTACTCTCTAAACCAGCCGCCACGATGGACAATTGGAGTTCAACTTACCAGGCACAGGGAACCTTGATGTTCAACTCTTTTATTTTATTTAATTAAAGTATTAAATTATTTATTTATTTTTGATACAGGGGTTGCTAAGTTGCCCAGGCTGACCTCAAACTTCTGATCCTCCTGCCTCAGCCTCCCAAGTCATTAAGATTCTAGATGCGCACCACTGCATCCATCGATGTTCAACTTTCCCAAAATGGTTACACCATTTTACATCCCCACCAGCAGGGCATGAGGGTTTCAATTGCCCTGTGTCCTTGCCAAAACTTGTTATTGGCCATTTTTAAAAATTATTGCTTCCCAGTTGGTGTGAGTGGGGTGATAGACATTTTTTTCTTTTTGTTTTTTCTTTTTTGTGGTGCTGGAGATTGAACCCAGGGTCCTGTGCATGTGAGGAAAGCACTGTACCAACTGAGCTATATCCCCAATGTGAGTGATAGACTTTTAATGAATGTATGGATAGACACATGGAAGTAGATGCCAGTCCCTGAGCCTGAGCTCTGATATCAGTGGAAGATCTGCTTTTCCCAGGAGCCTAAGCCAAGGAGAGACAGAAATCTTCAGTCTGGCCCTGTCTGAGGTTCCTGACACCCAATCTACCACAGTCATGGGTGTCTCCAAAGCACACCACTGTGGCCTGGACCCCTTATGCCCATGGAAGACTCTAGAGGGGACCCTTTTCTGGATGGAACAAGTTCTATAACCCCTCTGAGCCTCAGTTTCCTCATCTCTGAAATGCAAATAATTAACTTCAGTTTGTGGGATGGCTGTGCAGGTGAGAGAATGAACACAAGCTGTCTGCACAGGGTGTGTTACACAGTAGGTGCTCCATGGGTGGGAGCTTTCTCTTGTAGTCTGGTTTCTCAGGTTGACCTACCCAGCAGGTGTGAGGAGTCTGGAAGACCTGAGTCTCCTATTTCAGCCCTTGGATAACAGTGGGGATGTGGGGACACGGCATCTGTGTAGAAATAGATCCAGCTCAAGGGCAGGTCCCAGGAAAACCTCACAGAAGGACCACCCAGATTCCAAGACAGGATTGTAAATGGATTCTATCTGTTGTACCAACGCTCATAGACAAGTAATGGTTACTCAGGGTCATGCAGCAAAAAAGGATTTTAAGGATCTGTGTTTGAAAGCACAGAATGAAAAAGCAGCCACATCTGCCCAGGGCAGATGACAAATGACCTTGATTTGCAGTCCTTGGTCTAGGATGGAATAAGGCTAGCTTACCTAGATAATTTGTTACTCGGAGCAACTTGTAGGTCAGGAGGGAAGAGTGGGTAAAAATAATTTGCTAAAAATCTGAGTGGGGAGGATAGCAGTGGTTTCTCACCAGCTCTACCTATCCTCCGGGTGGCACTGAGAAATAAGCACTTGGTTTATGCAGAATCTGAGCGAAGATTGTCACTAATCACTTTGAGAGGCCAGGGGTTGCCCACAGAGCCAGAGAAGATTCTGGGTTTCTCTATGTAATTCCATTTCCTCATATGTAACATGGGGTCAGTGGTGACATGCCTCACAGGGACACTGTGTATGTTGCCAGATAAGCTCATGAGCCCAGATAAAGAAGGAAATGGTGGGGGCAGAGGGGACATATACTCTCATTTTTATTAGAAGAGAAAACTGAAGGGGCTGGGGTTACATAGCTCAGTTGGTAGAGTGCTTCCCTAGCATGCACAAGACCCTGGGTTCAATCCCCTGCACCACCAAAAAAATAAAGAAATAAAAAACTGAAGCATGCGATGGGCTGGGAGAGATGAAGAAAGTGTGGAGAAACCCAGGAAGCTTCATGATCTCAACTTTGCCCCAGGTTCTCGTTCTCCCTTTAATTCCAAGTTCACTCTTCCATATTAACACTTAACTCCCATCTGGAGTGACTCCTTCTAGAAGTGTCAGCACATACACCCTGGTCCCCTCTCTCATCTGAGGGGCTTTCTAGGCTGTAGTCTTCTGGTTGCCCATCACCTGAGCCCTCCCATTGATTCAAGGGCATGTCACCCTGGGGCAGCCAGTGGAACAGGTGGACCTGTGCCTGCAGGGGTTCTAAGTGGAGACAGAAAAAGGGCAGTGGTTAATAGCAGGATCGGCATTCAAGAGGCATCCCCTCAAGAGAAACAGAGGATAGGGACCACAGGACAGAAGTGGTCATGAGTGAGCAGATGCCACCTGGGTGGTGGGGAGTGGTGGGCAGATGGTTGTAGGATAAGCAGGGGCAGAGGAGGTTTGCCCAGCCCAGGATGCTCCAGCGGGGCAGGGTGAAAAAAATCCAGGTCCTGGCAGAACTGTCTTTACGAGGCCCAATTTCAGGCCCAGTAACTCCTGGCCACAGGTCCAGCTTCCTCATTGCCTGGAATATTCTACAGTCCAGTCCCTGGTGTGAGGGGGCTTAACATTTTGGGAGCTCCCCAGCCAGAGCCAAATCCAGGTGCTGTTACTTTATTGAGGAAGTCTCCAATTTCATGATAAAAATGTTTATTGGGATTAAGGAAGGGGAGAAGATTAGACTGATAAGGTGCGACACTGGAAAGTACCCAGGAGCAAATTTGCGGGGCTTCTGAGAAAGCAGAAAACTTTGCTGAAATTCCTGTTGGAAAAATAAATCAACCACGCATAGCCTCCTAACGCCTTTAGCAAACAGCCAGTTCTGTGGGTTCCTCTGTCCCATGTGGAAAGTTGAGACCCTGGGGGTTTCTCACCAGCAGGGGAGGGCTCCCTGAACAGGGTTTTGTTTTTTTTTTTAAAGAGAGAGAAGGGGGAGAGAAAGAGAGAGAGAGAGAGAGAGAGAGAGAGAGAGAGAGAGAGAGAAAATTTTTTTCATATTTATTTTTTAGTTTTCGGCGGACACAACATCTTTGTTGGTATGTGGTGCTGAGGATCGAACCCGGGCCGCACGCATGCCAGGCGAGCGTGCTACTGCTTGAGCCACATCCCCAGCCCTCCTGAACAGGTTTATTTATTTATTTATTAGCATTGATTCTTTCTTTTCCTTTGGTGTAATAAATTTTATCGTTGGTGTAGATGCAAGTAGCCATCACCATACTTAGGTTACAGAATAGTTACAACACTCTTCACCCCAAATTATCTCATGCCACTTTGTAGTCACCCCCTGCCACCAACCCTAATCCCTGGTAACCACCGATACACTCTCCATCCTTACAGCTTTGCCTTTACTAGATTGTCATATAAATGGAATTGTACACTGTTTAATATTTGAGACTGACTTTTTTACCCAGCATAATGCCTTTAAGAGTCATTCCTGGGGCTGGGGATGTGGCTCAAGAGGTAGCAAGCTCGCCTGGCATGCGTGCGGCCCGGGTTCGATCCTCAGCACCACGTACAAACAAAGATGTTGTGTCCGCCGATAATTAAAAAATAAATATTAAAAAATTCTCTCTCTCTCTCTCTCTCCCTCTTAAAAAAAAAAAAAAAAAAAAAAAAGAGTCATCCCTGAAGTTGTATCTTGATAATGCATTTGGTTTTATTGTAAAAGGTTATTATTCACCCACTGATGGACATTTGAGTGATTCCAGTCTTTGGCAATTTTGAGGAGGGTTGCTATAACATTCATACATTGGATTGGGGTTGTGGCTCAGGGGTAGAGCACTTGCCTAGCATGTGCAAGGCCCTGGGTTTGATCCTCAGCACCACATAAACAAAAATAAATAAAATCAAGGTATTGTGTCCAACTACAACTAAAAAATAAAATAAGTTTTTAAAAAACTTCATATATAGGTTTTTACCTGGACCTAAGTCTCTTTTCTCTTGGTTAGTACCTAGGATTGGGATTGTTGGCTGTTGAGGTAAGTAGGTAAGAAAATGGCCAAACTGTTTTTCAGAATGGCTACAGTATATCACATTTCTGCAGGAATGTGAAAGTTCTAGTTACTGTGCCTACTGGCCAGCACTGGATACGCTCAGGTTTTGTTGGTTGATTTAGCCCTTTAGTAGGGGTGTGGTGGTAGCTCATTATGGTTTTATATTTCCCTAATGGCTAATGATGTTCAGCATTTCCTCATGGGTTAATTGGTCATCTGTAGATCTTCTTTGGAGAAGCGTAGATTCAAGTCTCTTGGTCAATATTTAGAAGTTCGTTTGTTTTCTGTGATGGTTTAGACATGAGATAACCCTCAAAAGCTCATGTATGAGACAATGCAAGAAAGTTCAGACATGAAATGATTGGCTTATAAAATCAGCACATTAATCCACCAATAGGGATTAATTTGGTGGTAACTGTAGGGAGGTAGGTTGTAGCTGGAGGAGTGGGTCTGTGGGGCGTGCCTTTGGGGTATATATTTTGTCCCATTGAGCAGAGCTCTCTCTCCCTCCCCCTCTTTCCTGGTAATGTGCTGAGCTACTTTCCTCCAACACACCCTTCCTCCTCCATAATGTTCTGCCATATCTCAGGCCTTGAGGAACTGAGACAGCCATCTATGGACTGAGACCTCTGAAACCATGAGCCCCCAGATAAACTTTTCCTTCTCTAATTGTTCTTGTCAGGTCTTTTGGTCATAGCAGCAAAAAGCTGACTAAAACACTTTCTTACTGTTAAGTTGTGGGGTTTTTGTTTGTTTTGTTACAGGGGATTGAACCCAGGCATGCTTAATCACTGAGGCACATCCCCAGCCCTTTTTTATATTTTATTTACAGACAAGATCTTGCTGAGTTCTTAGGGCCTTGCTAAATTGCTGAGGCTGGCTTTGAACTCAAGATCTTCCTACCTAGCCTCCCAAGCTGGGGGGATTAATGGCATGCACCACAGTGCCTGGCTACTGTTGAGCTTTATGTGTTCTTTATATAGTCTGCGTATAAATTCTTTGTCAGATACATCTTTTGCAGACATCATCTCCTGGTCTTTTCAATTGGTTAGAAAGTATCTCTTGCAAGCAAAATGTTAAATTTTTAGAAAGTATAATTGTCAATTTTGTAAAGTATAACTCTTGTCAATTGAGATGGTTTCAGAGAACATATTTGCCTGGCTGACAAGGAAAAGAAGGGATTGTAGATAAAGGCAATAGTGCATGCCAAGGTCTGGAGATCAGAGAAGCAGGTAGGGATAGGAAGTGTAAATGGCTTAATATTGCTGAAGAGGAACATGTTGTGTATGGGGGCAGGGCAGGGGAGGAAAATGGGAAATATTTGGACCATAGAAGGAGCCAGGTAACAAGGCTATTAGAGGTTCTTTCAACAAGTGAGGATCTATCACCTGTAAGATGCTAAAGATCATGGCAACAGCATACTTTTATTTTGGTTAACTTTAATTGTTAAAGTTAGACATAATTTATTATACAAATTTAGATCAACAAAGAGAGGAGTAAAATCCTTTGGAAGGTAGTTACATTTTAACATTTGTATAGTTCTTCTATTAAAACACACACACATAATTTGTTTTACAACAATGAGATCTCTCCATATACACTATTTTATAACATGGTTTTTGTTAATAATTCGTGAATAATACATGTGACACATTTCCAAATCATTTTTCCCCTGTATCATTTCTTGTTAAGATTACTATGTTAGTCAGCTTTATGTCACTGTGACCAAAATATCTACAAAGAAAAACTTTTAAGAGGATTAAAAGTTTATTTTGATTACAGTTTCAGAGGTTAAGTCTGTGGTCCGCCGACTCCATTGCTCTGTGCCCAAGTGAGGCAAGTCAAGGTGGAAGGGCGTAGTGAAGGAGCGCTGCTCTATTTATGGCAACCAGGAAATGGGGAGAAGGGTACAGGGAAGACGAAATTTTCCAGGGCATTCCCCCAGTGACCCACCTCCTCTAGCCACACTATACCTGCCTATGTTTACCACCCAATTAGTCCATTTAAACTAGAATGGAACCATCAGGTTACAGTTATCATAATCCAGTCATTTTACCTCTGAATATTTCTGAATGAACACAGGAGCTTTTAGGGAACACCTCATATGCAAACAATAACATAATCTCCTGGGCTCCCAAAGCTCATGTTTATCTCACAAGGCAAAACACATGTAGTCCATCTTCACGAGTCCAGTTTCAGCATTGCCCCAAAGTCCAAGTCCAATGTCTCATCTGAGATTTAAGGCAAACTCTTAGTTGTAAACTCCTATAAATATCAAGAGCAATTTACAATGCACAAAGGCATGGAGTAAACATTCTCATTTCAAAAGGGAAGCTTAGAAGCATAGAAAGAAGAGATGCAACCAAAACCAAAACTGAAGCCCGGCTATGCAAACATTAGGTTTGGTAACTCTAAGTATGGCATCTGGAGCACACATTGAGAAGATGTGAGCACCAAAGGGCTTGGATAACCAAGCCCCTGTGGCCTTGCTGGTTGTAACCCACATGGCCTCTCTCTTGGCCTGGCCTTTTTTTTTTTTTTGCATAGCCAGCAACTTTCCTTGGAAGATGTTCCACATTACTGGTATCTCTTAATCTCAGGGGCATTTCCACTGCAGCTTCAGCTTTCTCCTCACAGCTTCATGAGTTAGTCCAATCAAACTAGGAAGAATCAATGAGCCCCTCCCAGGGGCTTCCCATAGGGGCTCAGACCCTGACACGCTTTGCCTGGCTTCCTAGGCCTTCCTTTAAATTCTCAAGGGAAACCTCCATGACCTCCTAACTCCAGCATCCTGCATTCCTGCAGAACAAACACCATGTGGATCACACTAAGGTCTGCTTCCAGCTCCAGAAGTAGCAGAGCCCTCTTGGATCAAGGTTGTAGCAGCCTCTATGTGCCTGGGTTTCTGAACATGGTTAAATGAATCCTGAGAAAACAACTTTCTAGGCACCCATGTGTGTTGCCCCCCAAACCTCTTAAAATTGAGTTTTGCTTCTGTACCTTTAAACCTGTAAACAGTGTGGTGCCAATTCCTGAGAGGCCTTTCTTTCCTGTTGTCTCTGTGCAAAGTACTTAACTTCTACTTAGTGATGGTAATCTCTTCAGCAGCCACACGTTCCTTGGCCCCAATTTTACAATCATTTTTTCTGGCCACATTGCAAGTCTTTAAAATCTTTCAGCTCTGCTTTCTTCTTCCAATTCTGTCTAAAAGCCAACAACATCCATGCCACTGCCTAAATGTTGTGTTGCCTTAAAGTTTCCTTCACGCAATTAATTAGTCCATCACCTTTAAATTCAGACTCACAAAAGTCTCAGAACATAGGCAAATGACAGACAAGTTTTTCTTTCCAGAATACAACACAAATGGCCTCTAGTCCAATTCCAAATAGAATGTTTGTTCCCCTCTGAAACCTCATGATCACAGTCTTTACCGTCTGCATTCCCATTGGCATTCTGGTCTTCTGAGTTCCCACCAGAATTGTCCATTAAACTCTACTTACAGGGGCTGGGGATGTGGCTCAAGCGGTAGTGTGCTCGCCTGGCATGCATGCGGCCCAGGTTCGATCCTCAGCACCACATACCAACGAAGATGTTGTGTCCGCCGAGAACTAAAAAATAAATATTAGAAATTCTCTCTCTCTCTCTCTCTCTCTCTCTCTCTCTCTCTCTCAAAAAAAAAAAAAATTAAAAAAAAATAATCTCGAAAGATTCCAACATGGTGGCGGGCGCAGAGAGATCAAGTCTCTGACCTCTTCAGCTGTGCAGGCATAGGGAGTCGTAAACAACCTAAATCTGTTTGCTCAGGATCACTAGGCATTGACATTGTAAAAGCTATCTATGCTAAGCCTCAGGCTAGCATCATTCTGAATGGACAAAAGTTAAAGGCATTCCCTCTAAAATCTGGAACAAGACAGGGATGCCCTCTATCACCACTTCTATTCAATATAGTTCTCGAAACACTTGCCAGAGCAATTAGACAGACGAAAGAAATTAAAGGCATAAAAATAGGAAAAGAGGAACTTAAATTATCACTATTTGCAGATGACATGATTCTATACCTAGAAGACCCAAAAGGGTCTACAAAGAAACTACTAAAACTAATAAATGAATTCAGCAAAGTGGCAGGATATAAAATCAACACGCATAAATCAAAGGCATTTCTGTATATCAGCGACAAAACTTCTGAAATGGAAATGAGGAAAAACACTCCATTCACAATATCCTCAAAAAAAAAAAAAAACTTGGGAATCAACCTAACAAAAGAGGTGAAAGATTTATACAATGAAAACTACAGAACCCTAAAGAGAGAAGTAGAAGAAGATCTTAGAAGATGGAAAAATATACCCTGTTCATGGATAGGCAGAACTAACATCATCAAAATGGCGATATTACCAAAAGTTCTCTATAGGTTTAATGCAATGCCAATCAAAATCCCAATGGCATTTCTTTCTTTTTTTTTTTTCAAAGAAAGAGTGAGAGAGAGTGAGAAAGAGGGAGAGAGAGAGAGAACTTTAATATTTATTTTTCAGTATTTGGCGGACATAGCATCTTTGTAAGTGGTGCTGAGGATCGAACCCGGGCCGCACGCATGCCAGGCAAGCACACTACCACTTGAGCCACATCCCCAGCCCCCAACGGCATTTCTTGTAGAAATAGATAAAGCAATCATGAAATTCATATGGAATAATAAAAGACCCAGAATAGCAAAAGCAATTCTAAACAGGAAGTGTGAATCAGGCGGTATAGCGATACCAGACTTCAAATTATACTACAGAGCAATAGTAACAAAAACAGCATGTTACTTATACCAAAACAGGTGGGTGGACCAATGGTACAGAATAGAGGACACAGAAACCAATCCACAATATTACAACTATCTTATATTTGATAAAGGGGCTAAAAGCATGCAATGGAGGAAGGATAGCATCTTCAACAAATGGTGTTGGGAAAACTGGAAATCCATATGCAACAAAATGAAACTGAATCCCTTTCTCTCGCCATGCACAAAAGTTAACTCAAAATGGATCAAGGAGCTTGATATCAAATCAGAGACTCTGCGTCTGATAGAAGAAAAAGTTGGCTCCGATCTACATATTGTGGGGTCGGGCTCCAAATTCCTTAATAGGACACATACATATTGTGGGGTCGGGCTCCAAATTCCTTAATAGGACACCCATAGCCCAAGAGTTAATAACAAGAATCAACAAATGGGACTTACTTAAACTAAAAAGTTTTTTCTCAGCAAGAGAAACAATAAGAGAGGTAAATAGGGAGCCTACATCCTGGGAACAAATTTTTACTCCTCACACTTCAGATAGAGCCCTAATATCCAGAGTATACAAAGAACTCAAAAAATTAGACAATAAGATAACAAATCACCCAATCAACAAATGGGCCAAGGACCTGAACAGACACTTCTCAGAGGAGGATATACAATCAATCAACAAGTACATGAAAAAATGCTCACCATCTCTAGCAGTCAGAGAAATGCAAATCAAAACCACCCTAAGATACCATCTCACTCCAGTAAGATTGGCAGCCACTATGAAGTCAAACAACAACAAGTGCTGGCGAGGATGTGGAGAAAAGGGTACACTTGTACATTGCTGGTGGAACTGCAAATTGGTGCGGCCAATTTGGAAAGCAGTTTGGAGATTCCTGGGAAAGCTGGGAATGGAACCACCATTGGACCCTGCTATTGCCCTTCTTGGACTATTCCCTGAAGACCTTAAAAGAGCATGCTACAGGGATACTGCCACATCGATGTTCATAGCAGCACAATTCACAATAGCTAGACTGTGGAACCAACCCAGATGCCCTTCAATAGATGAATGGATTAAAAAAAATGTGGCATCTATACACAATGGAGTACTATGCAGCAATAAAAAATGACAAAATCATAGAATTTGCAGGGAAATGGATGGCACTAGAGCAGATTATGCTTAGTGAAGCTAGCCAATCCCTAAAAAACAAATACCAAATGTCTTCTTTGATATAATGAGAGCAACTATGAACAGAGCAGGGAGGAAGAGCAGGAAGAAAAGATTAACATTAAACAGAGACATGAGATGGGAGGGAAAGGGAGAGAAAAGGGAAATTGCATGGAAATGAAGGGAGACCCTCATTGCTATACAAAATTATATATAAGAGGTTGTGAGGGGAATGGGAAAATAAACAAGGAGAGAAATGAATTACAGTAGATGGGGTAGAGAGAGAAGATGGGAGGGGAGGGGAGGGGGGATAGTAGGGGATAGGAAAGGTAGCAGAATACAACAATTACTAATAGGGCATTATGTAAAATTGTGGATGTGTAACCGACGTGATTCTGCAATCTGCATTTGGGGTAAAATTGGGGGTTCATAACCCACTTCAATCTAATGTATGAAATATGATATGTCAAGAGCTTTGTAATGTTGTGAACAGCCAATAAAAAAAATTTTAAAAAATGTGACATAAAAAAATAATAATCTCTACTTATAACTTCTAAAGCTTCTCAATCCTGTATCTCCAAACTTTTCGAAATTCCTCTTACAAATCAGTTCCAATATTTTCTGAACCATGGAGATCTTACTCACAAAAATGACCCTACTTCTCTGTGCCAATTTCTGTGTTAGTCAGCTTTTTATCATTGCAACCAAAATAATTAACCCCCACCCCCACCCCACCAAAAGAAAAACAAACTTAGAGGAGGAAAAGTTTATTGTGGCTCATGGTCTTGAAAGTTCTGTCTATGGTCAGCTAACTCTAGGGCTCCGGGCCAAAAGGGAAGCCGAAGATCATGGTAGAAGAACATGGTAGAGGAGTGCTGCTCTGTTCATGGCTAGCCAGGAAGCAGAGAGAGAATGAAAGGGGAAGGGGCTACAGGGAAGATGGGCCCTTCTAGTGCATGCCGCCAGTGATCCACCTCCTCCAGACATGTTCCACCTGCCTAGAGTTACCACCCAGTTAGTCCAATCAAACTAGGAAGAACCAATGAGGTCACATGCCGGGTTTCTGTTCTCGCAACTAAAAGGCTCAGGGGTCACTCCAGTTGAACTGGGCTAACTGGGCTGTGCAAAATAACCACACAAGAGACACAAATACCTTTTTCTTTGGGGTCCCTGTGACGGCTCCTCTGACCTTAAGGGTCTTCAGGAAGAGAGAGAGCCAGAGCATGCGCTGACCCCTTTTATGGAGGAGAAACTATTCAAATGAGGCAAGGGGTCAGGTTTCAGGGGGCTGAGTCTATCTTCATGATGTCCACTGTGAGCAGATTGACTGACACCTGGGTAGGACACACCCAGGGGCACAGTAAGAGAAGGGGACACACACAAGGCACTTCCATGGAAGATTCTATCCTAAACAGGGCAAAGAGTTATACTACAAAGGAACAGGTGAGCATAGCTTCACCCACGGAGCTGTAGCAAGACACACTCAGGCATGAGACACTGACCCTTGAACCCAAGAAGGGTAGGGAAAGTTCTGCCACATTTCTGCGACTGAGTGCCTCAGCACCCAGCCAGGGAGTGTGACTCAGTCACGTGTAAGGTTGGTCTCCCACAGACACAGCTCTCATAATCCAATCATCTCACTTCTGAAGATTCCTTCCTTAACACAGGAGCTTTGGAGGGAGGGGCACCGCATGTCCAAATCCTAACATTTACATTTTTGCTTTATTATATCTTTACCTTAATAGTTCATGCACCCAGATTAGAGTGTGTAACATTAAAAGTGTAATAATATTATGCATCACCACAGATTTTCATCTAGCTAAAGGATAAGAACACAACCAAGACCATCATCATCTCCCCTGGCTAACATACATGTAGTCCTTACTGTGTACCGGACACTATTCTCTACATGTATTAATTCCTGTGCCTTCAAAACAAGCATCTGAAGTATTGATATGACTTTATCTATATCACTATGAGGAAAGGCACAGAGAGGTTAACCAGATTGCCCAAGGTCACACCAGTAGTGAAAGACAGAGGTAAGACTAAAACTTTTGGAGATGGACCCAATTGGGATATGGACCAGAGGTGTCAGAGGTGACTCCCAGATTTCTGCCTGCAGCAATGGAGGGGCAAAGTCATCCCTTTCCTGAGATGGCAAAAACAGTTGGAGAAGCTGACATCGGGGTAGAATAAGATAAGAAATTCAACATTGGAGGCATTGAGATTGAAAGGCCTATGGGACTTGAAAATGGAAATGGATGAGTGAATGTAGAATGAATAAATGCATAGGTGAATGGATGAGTGACGGGGCCTCAGGCAAGGACACTCATACTATAGCAAGGACAGCACTGGTCAGTAACATCAGGGAAGCCAGAAAGCTGAAGTATAACTTGGGAAAAGTTCACAGCTGCTTATAACAGGCCAGAGCAAAGAGGACACAGACACTCAGGATCTGGGAAGCTCATTTTCAACAATGTTTATCAAATATCCAGGACCAATAAAGACTCCATATCTATAGGGAAAATTCCTTTTAACCCATAAAATTCCTTTTTCCATAGTGGAGTTTGGGATAGAGGCCATCTTCAGAATTGGATCCTGACCACACCCCTCCCAACACTCTGCTTAGGACAAAGCACATTCCTCAGCTATCTGGACAGGAGGGAGGTGGAGGGATGGGGGAGGTTTCAATCCCCCTTCTCAGGAGACAAAGGACTCTTCATGATTTAATTAAAATGCCCATCAAAGTCTTAGAAGATAGGGGTTAGGATGAAATAAAAATAGTTGGAGTGAACATATTACAATTTAATTTCATTTCAGGGGCATCTCTAATATTAGAGAGACTTAATTCATCACTAAACTCCCATCTGTCCAGCCATATCAGGGGCATTTCTTAAGATGTCCAAGTCCTGTTTGAGAGGTCTGGAGAGCTCTGTCCTTTGTTTCTTAATGAGAGAACGATGCAGGGCAAGAGTGGCTGGTCTATGGCAGGCACCAGTTAACGAGTGCAGAAGGGGAAAGAGAAAACAGCTGGATGCAGTGTGCACAGCTGTAATCAAGAGATATAGGAGGCTGAGGCAGGAGGATCACAGGTTCCAGGACAGCGTGGTCAACGTATTGAGACTCTGTCTCAAAATAAAAATATCTGGGGGTGCAGCTCGGTGGTAGAGCACCCCTGAGGTTCAAAATCCCTAGCGGCACCAAAAATAAAGAAGGAAGGAAGAAAAGAAGACGGACACTCCTTTACCACTGGTCAACACTTTGGATTTTAGAATTTGCCTAATATTGGGGTGAGCCAGAGCCTTGAGGCCCCTAGAGAATATTCCCTCTGCATGAACAATTTTTCCTCCAGATAACTTATGACTCACTTTCCCTACCCTTCAAGTCTTTGATCACATGTCACCTCTTCATTGACGCCAGCCCTGCCACTTCTATTTAAAATAGCAGCCTCACCCATCCCTGACTTTCCTTATCCTACTTACCATCTTCTGTTTCTCCCCAGAGCTTGACTTCACATCCTTTGTAATTTGCTTATTTATTTGTTCAGCATCTATTTCTCCCCCACTAGAACACGGGCCCCCGCAAGAGCAGGAATTTTTGTCTGTTTGCTCACTGCTGTATAACCAGGACCCAGCAGAGTGACTGTCTTGATAAATAGTTTGGGACAATGCATGGATTATTACAGCAGAGAAATGATCTGTTGGGGCTGGGGTTGTGGCTCAGCGGTAGAGTGCTTGCCTAGCATGCAGGAGGCACGGGGTTCCATCCTCAGCACCACATAAATGTAAAATAAAGATATTGTGTCCACCTAAAACTTAAAAATAAATAAATATTTTTAAAAAAGAAGTTATCTATTAACTGCAATTGCTATTGCTTTTCAAGGAGAGTGGACCCTGGGGATACTCCTGGGTTGGTGGGGCCCAGAGATCCAAAAGTGCTTCATCCCCAGGCTGAGCTGCCTTGCAGACTCCAGGTGCTCAGGAATGAGCCATGACTCAGGAAAGGAAATGCTCTTCCAGCATCAACTGTACACCCCCCCTCTGGCTCAGTACCCACCAGCCAAGTCCAAGTCCTACTCATGGTGCTTCTCTTCTGGAAATGGTGAGAAATCACTAACACTCTGCCCCATCCTCAGAGTTATCAGTGTGAAATAGCAGTGGCTTTCTTGTCTGTCGCAGATGGCAGAGTGGCTTCTGGGGCTCACATAGCCAGAGAAAAGGCCCTGGGAAGTGGTCCAGGAAAGCACTGCACAGAAGACATCTGTCTGGAAAATATTAGTCCACAGTCTGATGTCTGCAGAACCTGAGCTTGGGTACTTTCTCTTTTACTGACAAAAATAAGCAGTTTTGTGTCTCAAAACACACAGAGGACTTTCCCCAGTTACTGTTGCTAGCAGCATTGCTTGCTGAAGTTTTTCATGGTTGAGAGCTTGTTTTCTTCCAGGAGAATAAATTTGGCCTGAGTAATGTTAAGAGTAATGAAAACATTTTAAAATGCAAAATTGGACTCATTCCTCCCCCATGAGTAGTTTCTTGGAAATCTCCAGTTTTACCAGCAATAGCTGAAAAGTGTGGGGTCACATCCTTTGAAGTGACACCAGAAGGAGTCAGAGAATTTCACAGGTGGAAAGAGCCAATCTCCCTTCTTTTGGTGTCTCTCCACCTCGGAGTTGATAAGTCCATACTGTTTCAGCCCAAGGCATCTGGACCCCTCCCCTTCATCTCTTGCTCCCAGACTTCACAGTCTAGAGACACTTCCAGTTTTGAACACATGTCTGCTGTTCAGGTTCCTTCTAAAGACTAGCACTCCAGAGCTGGGGTGTCGCCAGACACCAATAAAACACATGCTTAGCACCAATAAAGCCTTGGGTTCAATGCCTAGCAACAAAACAAAACAAACAAACAAAATGACTAGGAGTGAGGATAATCTTCATTCAATGGTACTGTGTAACAATTGGATTTCCACTTGAAATATAATGAACTCTGATCCCTACCTATTTTGTGTGATCAAACATAAAAAATTCATTCAAGATGGATCATAGACCTAAATGTAAAAGGTGAAACAAGAAAGCTTCTAGAAGACACCAGTGATATTCCACACCATACAACCACAAAAATGGGATCTTAATTAGAATAAGTTATTCTCCATGTGTGTATAATATGTCAAAATACACTCTATTGTCATGTATATTTAAAAAGAGCAAAAACAAAAAAGCTATTAGAAAAAAAAGAGGGGAATATCTTCAAGACCTTGAGGAAGCTCAAGATTTCTTAGCGTGTAAAAAACACTAAACATTGGGGCTGGGGATGTGGCTCAAGCGGTAGGGCGCTTGCCTGCCATGCATGCGGCCCGGGTTCGATCCTCAGCACCACATACAAACAAAGATGTTGTGTCCGCCGAAAACTAAAAAATAAATATTAAAAAATTCTCTCTCTCTCTCTCTCTCTCTCTCTCTCTCTCTCTCTCTCTCTCTGTCTTAAAAAAAAACACTAAACATAAAGAAAAGATTGAGAAGTTGAACTTCATTAAAATTAAAAACTTTGTCAAAAGACATTATTAAGAAGGTGAAAAGACCAAAAGAGGATATTTGCATGCTTACCTTTAACAAAGGATTTGCATATATATAGAAGTATCAAACTTCTATAAATCAATAAGAAAAAGAATACATATTTTAAAATAGTGAAAATTATTGTTTCATAAAATGGAATATCCAAGTGGTCAACATACATTTAGGAAGGTGCTTAAAGTCATTAGTTATCAGGAAAATGCAAATTAAGATCCATAATGATATACCACTTACACACCCACCCAATTGGCTATAACTGATGATACCAAGTGTTATTAAGGATGTGCGAAGCAACTTCACTGTTGGAGTGTGAATTGGCAGGACCACTTTGGAACACCATCTGACAGTGCCAACTAAAGCTACCCATGCCCACCTTATGACCTAAGGTCAACACTCCTTCCAGGCCACAAAATGAGTGCTTGTAGCCTATTCTTCATTTGTATGATGTTTACTGCTGTAGTAAAAAGAAGCAAAAACATTTACTCCTGGCCTTTACAGAAATGGTCTTTAGCAATTAAAAGATGGATTCTTCATGCAAAAACATGGATAAATCTCACAGACATCATGTTGGCCCAAAGAGGCCAAACACCAATGAGTACACCCTCATGCGATTCCTTTTTCATAAAGTTCAAAAGCAGACAAAAGTAACCAATAGTGGTCAAGAGAGTGGCTACCTCTGGGTATCGAGATCTGAGAAATAGGACATTAGGGGGATACACTCTATACCTGGATGGAGATGGGGCTTCCACAGATGTATATAATTATGTAAAAATCTATCAAGATGCACAGTTGAATTTGTGCATTTCACTGCCTATAACTTCTACCTCCATTTTTTTTAATGTTTATTTTATAGGTGTAGAGGGACACAACACAATGCCTTTATTTTTATGTGGTGCTGAGGATCGAACCCGGGTCCCACCTGTGCTTGGCAAGCACTCTACCGCTGAGCCACAATCCCAGCCCCTCTATCTCCATTTCTAAAAGGCAAACAAATGCAGGCCTCCAAGCATGGTCTGCCATGGGCAAAGCAGAGAGGAGCAATGCTCTCCTTTACCCGAGAGATTTCACTGGGTATTAGTGCAGCTGTGCCATGGTCCCCTTCTGAAGAGAGCATACCACAATGGCACATTTCTTACCCATAACCCACCTTGCTTAGTACCACTTGACCACCCATTGACCTGGCTCCAAATACATGTCTCCAATTAATGGTGCCAAAGGCAAACTTCCATATCTGGTCCTTCAACTTTAGTGCAATTATTAATCTCCTGAAAACTTGCTAGCAATACTGGCTCCTGTTCCTCCTTCCCCATTTTCTAGTTCTTTCAAGTCCTGGATGGGATTCAGGAAACTGCATTGCCAACAGCTGCAATGGGTTTCTGATGGATGATCCAGAGACACAGATACCCAGAAACACTGCTGTGGGGGCTGAGGCAGTGTCTCTGAGGACGTAACGGCAAGAAGCAAGAGAGCTGGATTGATCTAGATACAGGGGAAGAAGGAGAGAGCCAGAGGAAGATGCAGGGGAAGGGAGAGAGCAGGGAAATAAAGCAGACTTTCTAAAGTCTGGCCATGTGAAATGTATGGAAAACCTCTTCCCATCTCCCCACCAAAGGGCTGGTGGCCTAGCTCTGAGTGATGTACAGGCTGTGAGGCTGGCCACTTCCAGGACGTGTTGAAGTATGGGCCCAGTTTTCAGGATGAGAAAAGAGGCTGTCCACGGAGTTGCCCTCATGTCCAGATTTGATTACCAGGCAGGAATATGAATATCATCCTTCCTCCCAGTATTTGGGTTCCATCATTCCCATCAAACCTTCTGATTTTCTTCATGGAGTCCAGGTTCAAAGCCACCCGGCACACCTTTGGGTAAATATATGTGTAGGTGTGTACCTAGATACCTGTGCAAGGCCAACTAAGCCAGGTGATAGATATGGCCAGGAAAAAAAACACACAATTACATTA
Organism: Spermophilus citellus; assembly: GCF_964194105.1. Taxonomy (NCBI): domain Eukaryota; kingdom Metazoa; phylum Chordata; class Mammalia; order Rodentia; family Sciuridae; genus Spermophilus; species Spermophilus citellus. The sequence continues at coordinate 32,189,995 of NC_138199.1, read as the reverse complement.
GATTACATTAAATGGATAATGGAGTCCCTGCAGCTGCTGTAAAGAACAAAGAGGTCTTTATGCACTGAGATGTATTGACCTCCAAGGAAGATTTTTAAGTCTTAAAAGTAAGACGGCAACACATCAATATGCTCTATGCTTTTTTTTTTTTTTTCCTTTTAGATATGGAATCTCACTATGTTGCCCAGGTGGACCTTGGACACTTGGGCCCAATGATTCTCCTGCCTCAACCTCCTGAATAGTACCATATACGCTTTTATGTATTGAAAATCTCAAAAAGAATTACAGAACACTAGAGTAGGGGTCACTAGGAAGAGAAACTGGACCTGGGAGAGAATTGAGCTTGGGAGTGAGGCTTAATTTTTATTCTAGACTTTTTGATACTGTTTGATTTTTTTGTTACCATGCATGAAATTTATCTTATTAAAAAATGAAAGATTGAGGAAAGCAAGGATGAGAGGAGGGAAGAAAGGAAGCCACAGAGGATTCTTAGATGGTTGGGAGCTACGCAGAGCAAGAAGCCAGCTCAGGCCCTGTAGGATTCTCTGCTGGTCCCAGCAAATGTCCTGGGCAAAACAGGCTGCGTCTGTTCACTGCATCTGGGCTCCTCTTCCATCCCTTCATCCACAGCCTGCGGTAAGAACATGTTGTCTTAAGTCGAGCCCACACCCCGGGGTGGAAACGCCGTGGTGTGCCAATGTGAAATTTCCAGCCACTTCTCCGGTGTCATGTAGGAGTTCAGAGATTGTTCATCATCGGGACAAATTAGCCAAAGTTGAAGCAAGAAGGAGGAAATGCAGAAGGGCCAGAAGCTTGGAAAATAGGCTAAGGGCCTCCTGTCTGAGAGGCAGAATGGAGCAGTGGGTAAGGCTCTAGGCCCAGGCTCTCTGGGATTCCATCCTGGCATTCCCACTTAGAGCGTATAGAACTCTCAGGAGTATTGTTTTTATGGTTTAAATACAAGGCATCCCCCAAAAGCTCATGTGTGAGACAATGCAAGAAAGTTTAGAAGTAAAATGATTGGGTAAGGAGAGTTTTAACCTAATCTGCACCTTAATCCCCTGATAGGGATTAACTTGGTGGTAACTAGGCAGGTAGGGTGTGGCCTGGAGGAGCTGGGTCCTTGGGGACTTGCCCTTGGGGTTTATATTTTGTCCAGGGTGAGGGGAGCACCCTCTCTCTCTCTTTTTTTCTTTCTCTCTCCCTCTCCTTCTAGCTCCTGTCCTCTGCTACACACCTCTGCCATAATGTCCTGCCTTCCCTCGGGCCCTGAGGAATGGCTCCAGCTGTCTATGGACTGAGACCTCCGAAACCAGGAGCCACCAAATAAACTTTTCCTCCTTAAAATTGTTCATTTCAAATCTCTTGGTCACAGCAGCAAAAAAAAAAAAAAAAAAAAAAAAAAAGGCTGACTAAAACATCATTTCTCCCACATATAATCCAACAGAGTCTGCCACACTGGGCTGTAGTGAGGATTAGATGCATCCTGACTTGAGGAGTGTGTCTAGGTGTCTATCACAGAAGGACTACCAGCAGCTGGGAGCGATTAAGGCTCTTGCTTCTTATTTGAATTCTGATAGCATCCTGTGAGGAGGCTCCTTTGATACACCAAAGCTTAGATAAATAGACTCTAAGGGCTAGACAGTGGAGTTTCTGATACAGGCCTACAAAGTTGATCTGCCTCATCGTTTCCCAAACTGTCCCAATGAGCATTTAGTATCTCATCAAAATTTGAATGATTCTTTCCCAAAACAGGTTTTGTGGCTAACGGATTTGGGAAACACTGGGTTAAGTGAAATTAAACAGGGTATTTACTGCAAACTGCATCAGAACCTTTGAAGTGCAAAGCACCTCTGACTCTAAGAAGAGAAGTATTTCCCAAACCATTTGATGATTAAATAATTTCATGGCATCCTGTGGACCCTTAGGGGAACATGAGGGCTGCTGGACAACAGCTCTGGAGATGCCAGGTGGCATTAGGTCAGGCACAATGAAAAGAATGCAGAACTATTCAACATCCGTTTTCATGCCGGTCTCCATAAAAGAGAAGGTCTCAAAACAGAAAGCACAGAACGCTCAAGGGCATGGTGATTAAGAGGGCGACAGTGAGCTGTGGAAGAAAAAGCAGCATTGAGGGAAAATGAGGATCTGAACTCAAATCACTGCTCCCCAAGCTGGGGCAGAGCATTTGCTCTCTCAGGACCTCAAGTTTCCTCAGAAATTAGGGGGCAGAGTAGCATAGTGTCTGCTTCAATAGGTTGATTTAAGATCCACATGTCAGTGACTAAAGTGCTTTCCATATGGTAATTTCTCAAGGTTGTTTTTTTTTTTTTTTTTTCTGTATCAGTTTGGATGTTTTCAGTTGCAATTAGCAGGTGGCCGAACTTGAATTGGCTCATGGGGAAAAAAGGGTGGGGGCGGGAATTTACCAGTCTGCAAAAGTCTGGGTGGGGCTTTTACTTATTGGGTGTGTGTGTATGTGTGATGTCATTAGAGTAGATGGGAATTCTGAGCGCCAGAGAGCTTAACACCCAACCCTGGAGAGTTTCTAGACTGATCATTGAATAGATGATCTATGAGTGCCTGAAGTCCTAGGGACCAATGCAAAGGCTCCAAGACATTTGCAGATCAGCTTTTTCCTTTTTCTAAAAGGGGATCAGCATGGAGAAATGACCCTCAGGCCATGTAGGAAGGTGGCCCCAGCAGCTGTCAGCAGTTCCAGGAGTTTACAAAAGTATAGTCCCAAAGCCTGCAATTTTGCTAATAGAACCTAGTAAAAATAAAGCACAACAAGTCTCCTTGGCTGTAGAGATATTTTAAAAACTGGACTACATAATGATTGTACAAGATCTGGGCAGAAAGAAAGAAAGAAAAAATTTGAGAAGCACTCCATGGATGTAGTGTGACTGAATCTCAGAAAAGACATTTGACAAAACCTTTCATGAGAATGCCAGAGGTAAACAAGAGGAAGGTGGACCAGCTGTGTTGCAGCTGCCATTGAAGGAAACACTGTAGTTCCATATAAAGCACACAGAACTTGGAATTTTCTTCTAAAGCATAACTTAACATTGTTTTATTAAGGTGTATTAGTCGTATATACACTTCTCAGTACATTGTGTGAGTGTGTGTGCACGCACGCGCGTGCACATGCATGTATGCTTGTACCCTAACTCCTGGTGACTGAGCAGGGTCTCAAGCATGCTAAGCAATAACTCTACCACATCTACTACATTCCCAGCCCTGCTCAGTGAATTTTATACTTATATACTTTTGTGCTCACCATTCAGATCAAGATATGACATGTTTCCAGTTCCCCAGAAGGCTCCTTCATGCCCTTTCTTGTCAATCTTCTGCTTCAGAAGCCACCATTCTGATTAGTTTTGCCTGTCCTCGTCCATCATGCAAAATATACTTTTTGTTTGTTTGTTTTTGGCTTTCTGAGGTCATTGTTATAACACAAGATGCATCATATTGCTAAACAGAGAAGTCATACATTCTTTCTCATTGCCGTGTAAATTTATTTGATGGGTATTTGATTTGGGAGGTATTTTGTTAATATCTTTTATAATATCAATGAAACACTTATTGCTAACGTTAAATTTAGTGGTTAAATGTTAGATACTTTCTTCGAAGTTTGAGAACAAAACAAAAATAACTTCTATTGCTACATTTTTCTAATATTTTACTTGAGCTCCTTGTCAATGCAATAAGTCAAGAAAAATAAATTTTAAAAAAATCAGAAAGGATACCATAAAGCCTTTTTTTTTTCCTGATGGCATAAATACATATGTAAGAAAGCTAAAGAATCTATTATTGGAATTAACAAGGAAATTTAGCAAAGTTACTAGCTAAAGTCAGTATAAAATATCAATTTTATTTCCATATAACTAGCAATATTTGTCAAATAAGATTCTTAAAATATCATTTACTAATGGTGTGTGTTTATGTATGTGTGTGTGTATGTGTGTGAGTATGTGTGTAAGGGGGAGGAAAGAATATGAAAAAACTAATGTAATCAAGTGTTAACATTTAGGGAATCTGAGTGAAAGGTTTACAGAATTATTTTACTACTCATTTTGCAATATTTCTTTGAAATTATTTCAAAATAAAAAGTTTTAAAAAACCATTCACAATAGTACACAAAAATCAGGTATGTAAAAATAAATCTATTAAAAAGATGAACAAAGCCTACATTAAAATCATAAAATGAAACTGACACAAGCTAAAAAATTAGGAAAACATAATATTGCAATCTGGTATTATTCTAAAAATTCAGTGCGATCTCAATTAAAATCCCAGCAGAAATTATAAATATCAACAAAGGATATAAAAGAGCCAAGATTAAAGCTTGGGAAGCTTTTTCTGCAAATGGCCAGACAGTAAATGTCTTATCATGCAGTCTTTATCACAACTACTCATTTTTTGCCCTTGTGACACAACAGCAGCCAGGCACAATATGGGGAAAAATGGACATGGCTGAGCTCCAATAAAACTTTATTTACAGGAACAGGTAGTGGGCCAAACTTGCCTTGCAGACCACAGTTTGCCAAACTTTAGCCAAGACCATCATGAAGAAGAAAGGAAGTGAGTAGTCTTCCCAGATACCAATACTTACTAAGACCATGGAGCTAGGGAGAATAGTAGCAAGGTTGCTGGTAGAGGAACGCACCGGTCCGAGAGGGTCCATAGTCCAGCCCCTGGCAATCCAAGTCTGCCTTCTGCTTGCTCTGGACTGAGGTGCCTATGATGGAGGTGTTCAAGGAGGAGAAAGTTGGTTCCGGACCACCCCAAAAATGCGATGGCCAAGGTGCAGGAACCAGGGAGCAGACTGAGGTTGGGTTTCAAACTGGTTTGAAACCAATATAAGGAAAAACAAAGACTTCCCAAACTTTAATCTTGGCTCTTCCATATCCTTTGTTGATATTTATAATTTCTCCTAATTAAGATTAAGAGCTCTGAGTGCTTAACAGTGAAAATGGTACAATCCGCATTACACCCATGACCCAAAGGCGTGGCAATTAGAAGAACACATGTGGACTCCTGCACACGGAAACATACATACAGAGAAAGAAAAGCTTATAATTCTTTAGTAATGGGAAGGCATTTTTCTTCACCAAAATGGGTACATTCTGCTCACTTATCAAGGTAAAAAAAATCTCTAAGAATTAAAGAGGCTGTCGCTGGGGCCCCATCACAGTCCTGGATGCTATAGCAGGATGTTCTGCAATGGCCACGATTGATTGTGTTGTGATCTTGACAACTGGAGGAAGTGTGAACTTCATCATGTCGATAAATTAGACTATGGAGATTCTTTATAATTACCCAGTGCTATGTTTGTTGGTCCGGGCTTTGTTCCTCTGGGGTGGATATTAGAAAATTCTCAGGATACTATGTGTCTCCAGTATGACAGAGTCTGCCAAACACACAAGGCGCCAGCTCACATCCCTGCAGAAAGTGTAGCAGATGAAGAGGGACCATCAGTGTCCTCAGATCAACAACGGTCCTGGTTCCCAAGGTCGTGCTTGGTTCACACTGTTTCTCCTTTGGGCACTGCTGGGTTGTACCCACACATACCACTTTGTGGGGTTTTTTTAACTTTATTTTTTTTAATTAGCTACACATGACATTACAATGATCTTGGCAATTCATACATTTGAATCATTGGGGTATAATTTCTCATTTTTCTAGTTGTACAGATTGCAGAATCACACTGGTCATAGAGTCACCTATATACGTACAGCAATCATAACCACTTTGGGTTTTTTATGACTATGTACCGCAGCTTTATAATTGGCTCTCCCTCAGGCGGAACATAGTAAGAACAAATAGGAGCAAAGTCCAGAGAGATCCTCTGCCAATTGTTTTCCTTTGGATTAGCTGAATTTGCTGCCACCCTGTTTGCCTTGGGATTAACTATCGAGTTTGTTTGTTTGTTTTTAAGGAAAATAATTCTCAAAAACAAAATTTCTATTGAATCGTGGATTGAAGAGAAGGCTAAAGATCAAATTCAATATGGACAACTTGATGAAGTCTTCGTTTTTCCTTATGATATGGGAAGTCAACGAAGAACTATAGATGTGTATTTACACAATCATCTCCTGAAGGAGATGGATTGGAGCAGCCAATAAGAGAAGGTTGTCATTGGTTTAGCTTAACAATAGACAGTTGAAACAAAAAGCAGATAAGAATTGAAGTGCTCACTATAAATTCATAGATTCTATATACTGGTGCCTGCTGTCCTTTGAATAAGGGAATCAAAACCTTCTTCATAAGCCCTTGCACTAAAGAACCTGAAATATAGAGATACCAGTTGTATAGTTGTATGGAGAGAAAAAAAAATTTTTTTTTTTTTTTGGTACCAGGGATTGAACCAGAGACACTTAACCACCAAGTCACATGGCCAGCCATTTTAATTTTGTATTTTGAGAAAGGGTCTCACTAAGTTGCTGAATCTGTCTTTAAACTTGAGATCCTCCTACCCCAGCCTCCTGAGCTGCTGAGATTACAGGCATGCCCAGCCGGAGAGAAAATTCTTGATGATTACTTTATATAAGGTATTCAAGAATAAGAGGATGTTTCCTTAGAAATTGTGGGCAAATGTTCTTGTGATGCTAAAACATATCCAGCCCTAGAAGAAAATCAGAGCCACCATTAAAATGAACTTATTCTTTACATCTGCTTCATTACTTCAAAATTGTATATATCGCCAAAAAATTATGCAACAAGCCCACTCTGGTTAAGGTGTCCTTTTCCTCAAAGGTGCCCTAGTGCCATGAATTAAATATCTTTATTACCATCTTGAAATGGAGAAGCCATCCTGCCTTTGAATTCCTGCCTTTTGACTACCTCTTCTTCCCCCTAAAAGGAAAAACGTTTCACACAAGTAAGGTAAATACATTTTCTCTGGATTTTGTTTTGTTTGTTTTCATGTGCTGCACCTCTAGACCTCACCTGCACAATTGAGATATGGTTCCCACTTTGCCAGGAGAATCTGCATGCGATGATTTGTTTCCCCTTTATTTGCTATTTCTTATATGATATCCTAGATACTATAGAACTTAATTTGTCAAATTCAATAAAAGCTCAAATTGTGTTACCTTTTAGTAATGTAGATTTTGTCAAATCCATTAAAGATCAATGTATGTTCTGTATAAAAAATAAGACAAGGGAGTTAAATGTAGCATCAGATTAATGTGGGCTTTGGCTGCAGTCAGACTTATGCTACGTTATTTCTGTTTATGTCAATTCTAGCATGTTAAGAATGTAACAAGGGCTGGGGTTGTGGCTCAGTGGTAGAGCACTCGCCTATCACGTGAGAGGCCCTGGGTTCGATCCTCAGCACCACATTAAAAAATAATAATAAAAAACAAAATGAAGTTATAAATAAAAGAATGTAACAGAAAAAAAAGTAAAAGTTCCCTTCCTCTTCAGTGGTTCATATCAACACAGAAAGTTCTAATGGGAAGCTCTGTCCATGGTTCTGTCCAGTTGATACTTTTAGTAAAGACACAACACCTACTTATATTAATTCAGTGCTGAGAGGAATGTTTAACTATATTAGAACCAAAAAGAAGAAGAAGAAGAAGAAGAAGAAGAAGAAGAAGAAGAAGAAGTTCATAGAGATTTTGATAAGTATGAAACAATCAAGAAAAACCAACGAAAACCAAATTGAATGTCGGGAGACAGTATAATAGGGTGTATAAACGGTAACATCAGAGAGATTAAAAAGGAGTTCCATACCAAGATAGTTATCATGGAATTATTTTAAAAAGATGGTGAAAGTAAGTAAAGCATTCAACAATAGCAAGAGTTACCTAACAAAATATTAAGGTGAAATTCACTGAGTGGATTTTGTATTTCCATTATGATTTTGTATGCCTTCAGTATTAAATGAAGCTTTAAAGAATATGTGATGATGTGAAATATATGTTCTAAAATGTGCAAAAAGTTATAAATGCACAAGTAGAACAGAAGACAGAAATAAACAGTACTGCTGGGCACAGTAACACACATCTGTAATCCCAACATCTCGGGAGGCTGAGGCAGGAGGGTCGAGAGGTTCAAAGCCAGCCTCAGCAACTTAGTGAGGCCCTAAGCAACTCAGTGAGAACTTGTCTCAAAATAAAATACAAAAAAAAAAGGTACCCCTGGGTTCAATCCCCAGTATAAAAGTAGATAAATACTAGCTATGTTAATGATTGATTTCTTTTTTACTCTTTTACATCTTTCAAAAATCTTTACCTTTAATAATCAGGTGGGGAAACTGGCAATCAACATGTTTAAGTTGCATTAGGCATTTCTGCTGATCTTAAGCCCAGGATGAGTCAACAGTGGGCAGGACACAGCTGCCAAGAAAACAAACACAACCTTTAGCCACCCAAACAGAAGCAAAGTGTTCTGCAAAGAAGAGGTACCAACTCTTGGCCTCCAGATGGCTCTGATTCATGTGGAACCTAGTGTCCAATACAGGAAACCACATTTTGAACAACATTGGAATGGACACTGGGGCACGTCCAAAGAAGGGTGACCCAGGTCATGAGGAAGATGAGTGACACATCATAATTCATTCACTTACTAACCCACTAATTCAACCTACGAAGCACCTACTAGGCATTGTGGAGGAAGTAGAAGAATTGTATCAGAGAACAGCTCTCTCATGGAAGGATCCTTCTGGGGGTTATGATGGTTGTCCCCAAATATTTAAATCTCTATCGTATGGTGGAGGAGATGAAGTTCCCCTGGGTCATTCCATAGGCAGAAGGTCCAAAAAGTTCAGAGAAGCAGCTTTTATCCCAAGAGAAGACAGTTTGGGGAGTTTGGTTTGGTTTGGTTTATGGTGTGGGGATGAACCCAGGGCCTTGCACATGCTTCATAAGCACTATTGAGCTTCATTTCCAGGTCTTTGTTTTGTTTTCTATTGGGCAGTACCATCCAGAGTGAGCAGCTCATCCCCAGATGGTCTTGAGCTAAGGCTGTCTGGCTGGATAAAGCCACTCTTGCCTCTCTCTGGTCATGGCTGGGAGGTGAGTCTCCCAAGGCTACTCCATGACACCATTGGCCCTTGAATTGGCTTCTCCTCCTGGGTTGACCACCACAGTGCAGGGGCAGGTGGTCTCTTCCCTGAAGTTTAGTAGAAAGGTGAGTCCCACGTAACACTTTTACATATTTTCCCCCATCAGTTACACATTTGTCTCTTCAGATTACCAAGAAGAGAAAAGAGTTTGATCAAGCAAGCTTTCATAATTTGCTGGCCAGAATCCCCCAGGCAGATCTCAACTGGCTTCAAGTGAGCAATGCAGTTTGGGGGAACCACAGTCTAACTCTTCCTTCATCTCCCTGATTATCTATCATCATCATCATCATCATCATCATCATCATCATCATCACCATCAATCACTTTCATGTAATAAGTACCCAATAGGTGCCAGATGGGTAATAACACTCTGTGAGGTAGGTTTTATTATCAACATTTTCATTGTTGAAAAAAATGTGGATTAAATTCATTAAAGGGAATGTCAGAGCCAGGACTGGAACCTGGGACTTTGGGATCTTAACTATGGAAGAGCTAGTAGTTGATTCTAAGAATCTAGAGATGATGAATCCCATCATCCTCTTCTCTTTCTTACCTAAAGATTAGGGGAAATAAGGTTCTATAGCTAAATTTATCACCAAAGCCTAATGATTGTGGCTGTTCCGTATCTGTTTGCTTTTGCCAATTTGCAGATTTGTAGAGGACTTGAGACACGCTGGAGAGAGGAGACCTGAGCTTCAGCCCTTACCCTCCCTCTAACTAGTTTGTGACCTGAATCAAGTCAGTTAATCACCTTCCTCCTCAGTTTCATCATCTTTGAAGATAACTATATAATGCTTAAATATCCCTTCTACATGTCTAAGTTTCAAGAAAATGCAATTAAAAAAAAAAGTGATGCTAAGGGAAATAAGCCAGACACAAAGGGGCAAGATATTATATGATTCCACTTATCTGAGGTACCTAGAATAGTCAAATTCACAGAAAACTGGATCAACTAAGAAAAAAGAGGGAGGAAATAACTAAAATCAGAAATTAAAGAAGGAGGGTCAGGGCTATAGCTCAGTGACAGAGAGCTTGTCTAGCATGCATGAGGCACTGGGTTCAATCCTTAGCACCACATACAAATAAACAAAATAAAGCCATTTTTTTTAAAAAAAGAAGAAATTAAAGAAGAGACATTGTTAGTAGTTTTATGGAACTAAAAATAATTATTAAAAAGTACTGGACTAGGGGTGGAGTTCAGGGGTAAAGCACTTGCTCAGCATGCAGGAGGCCCTGGGTTCATTCATTCAATCAATCAATCAATATGCACAATGATATACCAGCAAATTGGATAACCTCGAAATGAACAAATTCCTAGAAACGTGCACCCTACTAAGACTAAATCAAAAAGATATAGAAAACCAAAACAGACCTATAGTCATTATAAGGAGGTTGAATCAATAATTTTTAAAAAATTACCAAAAAAGAAAAGCACAGGACCAAATGCTTTCACTGGTGAATTTTACTGAAGATTTAAAGAAGAATGAACACCAATTCTTCCCAAAGTCTTTATTAAAAATCAAAGAGAAGGGAACATTTCCCACTGTATTCTTTGAGGCCAGCATTACCTCATACCAAAGCTAGACAAAGACCTTATAAGAAAACTACATACTTATATTCCTGATGAATTTTGATGCAAAAGTCCTCAACAAAATACTTGCAAATTGAATTCAACAACAGATTAAAAAATATATATATATATACTGGAGATATTAGATGGAGTAATTAGGCAAGAAAAGGAAATAAAAGGCTTCAAATTGGAAAGGAAGAAGAAAAATTTTATCTCTGTTCATAGTTGACATGATCATATATGTAGGAAACCCTGAAGATTTCACACAAAAAAAGTTAGAATTAATAAATGAATCCAGTTAAGGTCTAAGATACACACACAACACCCAAAATCAGTTGCATTTCTACTCATGACTAAGGAACAGTCCAGAAAGGAAATTAAGAAAGCAATTTGATTTAGCAAAAAGAATAAAATACTCAGGAATTAATTTAATTGAGAAAGTCACTTGTATACTGAAAACTACCAAAATATTACTGAAATGAATTAAATAAGATACCATTAAATGGAAAGGCATCCTCTATTCATTCATTGGAAGATTTTATATTGTTAAGATGCCAGTATTACCCAAAGTGATCTACAGATTCAGAGCAATCCCTTTCAAAATGCCCAATTATGTCATATCAAAAAAATTATACACCATGATCAAGTAGGATTCATCCCTGGGATGCAAGGCTGGTTCAATATACGGAAATCAATAAATGTTATTCACCACATCAATAGACTTAAAAATAAGAACCATATGATCATCTCGATAGATGCAGAAAAAGCATTTGACAAAGTACAACATCCCTTTATGTTCAAAACTCTAGAAAAATTAGGGATAACAGGATCATACCTCAACATTGTAAAAGCAATCTATGATAAGCCACAGGCCAGCATCATTCTGAATGGAGAAAAATTGAAGGCATTCCCTCTAAGATCTGGTACAAGACAGGGATGCCCTCTCTCACCACTTCTGTTCAACATAGTCCTCGAAACACTGGCCAGAGCAATTAGACAGACGAAAGAAATTAAAGCCATAAAAATAGGAAAAGAAGAACTTAAATTATCACTATTTGCAGATGATATGATTCTATACCTAACAGACCCAAAAGGGTCTACAAAGAAACTATTAGAGCTAATAAATGAATTCAGCAAAGTGGCAGGATATAAAATCAACACGCATAAATCAAATGCATTCTTGTATATCAGCGACAAATCCTCTGAAACGGAAATGAGGACAACTACTCCATTCACAATATCCCCCCAAAAAATAAAATACTTGGGAATTAACCTAACAAAAGAGGTGAAAGACCTATACAATGAAAACTACAGAACCCTAAAGAGAGATATAGAAGAAGACCTCAGAAGATGGAAAAATATTCCTTGTTCATGGATAGGCAGAACTAACATCATCAAAATGGCGATATTACCAAAAGTTCTCTATAAGTTCAATGCTATCCCAATCAAAATCCCAACAGCATTTCTTGTAGAAATAGATAAAACAATCATGAAATTCATATGGAATAATAAAAGACCCAGAATAGCAAAAACAATGCTAAGCAGGAAGTGTGAATCAGACAGTATAGCTATACCAGACTTCAAACTATACTACAGAGCAATAGTAACAAAAACAGCATGGTACTGGTACCAAAACAGGCGGGTGGACCAATGGTACAGAATAGAGGACACAGTAACCAATCCACAAAACTACAACTATCTTATATTTGATAAAGGGGCTAAAAGCATGCAATGGAGGAAGGATAGCATCTTCAACAAATGGTGCTGGGAAAACTGGAAATCCATTTGCATCAAAATGAAACTGAATCCCTTTCTCTCACCATGCACAAAAGTTAACTCAAAATGGATTAAGGAGCTCGATATTAAATCAGAGACACGGCGTCTGATAGAAGAAAAAGTTGGCTATGATCTACATACTGTGGGGTCGGGCTCCAAATTCCTCAATAGGACACCCATAGCGCAAGAGTTAACAACTAGAATCAACAAATGGGACTTACTCAAACTAAAAAGTTTTTTCTCAGCAAAAGAAACAATAAGAGAGATAAACAGGGAGCCTACATCCTGGGAACAAATCTTTACTCCACACACTTCAGATAGAGCCCTAATATCCAGAGTATACAAGGAACTCAAAAAATTAGATAATAAGATAACAAACAACCCAATCAACAAATGGGCCAAGGACCTGAACAGACACTTCTCAGAGGAGGACATACAATCAATTAACAAGTACATGAAAAAATGCTCACCATCGCTAGCAGTCAGAGAAATGCAAATCAAAACCACCCTAAGATACCATCTCACTCCAGTAAGATTGGCAGCCATTAGGAAGTCCAACAACAAGTGCTGGCGAGGATGCGGGGAAAAGGGTACACTTGTTCATTGTTGGTGGGACTGCAAATTGGTGCAGCCAATTTGGAAAGCAGTATGGAGATTTCTTGGAAAGCTGGGAATGGAACTACCATTTGACCCAGCTATTCCCCTTCTCGGTCTATTCCCTAAAGACCTAATAAGAGCATGCTACAGGGACACTGCTACATCGATGTTCATAGCAGCACAATTCACGATAGCAAGATTGTGGAACCAACCTAGATGCCCTTCAATAGATGAATGGATAAAAAAAATGTGGCATTTATACACAATGGAGTATTACTCTGCATTAAGAAATGACAAAATCATAGAATTTGGAGGGAAATGGATGGCATTAAAGCAGATTATGCTAAGCGAAGCTAGCCAATCCTTAAAAAACAAATGCCAAATGACTTCTTTGATATAAGGGGAGTAACCAAGGACAGGGTAGGGACGAAGAGCTTGAGAAGAAGATTAACATTAAACAGGGATGATAGGTGGGAGGGAAAGGGAGAGAGAAGGGAAATCGCATGGAATTGGAAGGTGAGCCTCAGGGTCATACACAATTACATATAAGAGGAAAGGAGGGGTAAGAGAAAAATAATACAAGTGAAGAAATGATTTACAGTAGAGGGGGTAGAGAGAGAAAAGGGGAGGGGAGGGGAGGGGAGGGGAGGGGAGGGGAGGGGCAGGGGGATAGTAGAGAATAGGATAAACAGCAGAATACATCAGTCACTAGAATGGCAATATGTAAATCAATGGAAGTGTAACTGATGTGATACAGCAATCGGTATACGGGGTAAAAATGGGAGTTCATAACCCACTTGAATCAAATTGTGAAATATGATATATTAAGAACTTTGTAATGTTTTGAACGACCAACAATAAATTAGAAAAAACAAAAAAACAAAATGCCCAATTATGGTTTTCACAGAAATAGGAAAACCTATCCTAAAATTCATATGGAATCTCAAGGGACTCTTAACAACTAAAACAATCTTGAAAGAGCAAAGTTGGAGGTCTTACAGACCGCCCCACCACTGTGCAACCTTGGACAAGTTATTAAGTCTCTCTGTTCCCAAGTTTCCTCATCTATAGATGAGGAAAACAACATCCTTCAACTCATAGAACCTTTATGAGATCAAATGAGTAAATGCATAGAAAGTCCTTAGAAGAGAGACTGGGACACAGTAAGTACCATATAAGGAAGAGCTACAGAGATATTTGGTTCCCTGTAAGTAGCTCAGCTAAATGATACCCATTTCCGATATATTTTTTAAGGCAAAGTCAAGACTTAGAGCCAGGAGTCAGAAAGAGAAATTAACCAGAGAGGTGAATCACTTTCCTTACGCAGACGCAGACAGGGAAAACCCCACGGGTGCCAAGCTCAGAAGTGCAGGGGCATCTCTGAATGCACCAGTTTAATAAATGGGGGGGATTTAGGGAGCTCACTCTGAAAGCAAGGGGACAGCCCCAGCCCCTGCTTCCCAAAGCCAATTCATGCCCCTCTGTTGACCATAAATGTACTCTTAGACTGTTGCTCATCTTCCCTGCCATTTACTTGGCACCCTAGGAAGGAACCTGTGCCCTCCAAAGGACACAGAGCTGAAAAGAATCCATCACGGAGCTGTTTCCAATTCGTTCCCTCACACCAAAGCTAGACAAAGGCTCTGTCAGAAAACTGTCTCATTAAGAAGGCCAGAGCAGGAGATATGATGTCTGCATTTAATTCAGTACCCTCTCCTTTGTAAGAGGCATTGGTTATCAATCCAGAGAATTTAGCAGCTCCCCTGGAAATGACGTGCAGGAGTGATAGGGGTTACTGTGCTGCTAAATATTCTCCATAGGCAATGCAATGCAGATGTTTGCAGCTTGTTGCAAAAAACCAGATGAGAGAAGGCAGGAAAAACAAGCTAATTGCATCTCCCAGTCCAAGTGTGCCAGACAAATCTTTATACACAAAGTTAAATGTTGGAACTGGGCCAGCTTGCTCAGGACCAGGATTATTGACTTTGAGCAGGGATGACTCTTACCAAATGCCTGGTCTGGCTGTCTTCCACCGTTCCCAGCAGGACCACGCTCCAGGTGGAAATGCCAAATTGTGCACACAGGGAATTTCCAAAAACTGAAGCTCCTGCTCAGCCCCTGAAGTCAGTGCTAATGTTTATGTCGCCCTTGGCCAAGACTCTTCTGGTTATTTTCACTTTCTCTCTTGACAGAATCACATAGGGGCAAATACAGTATTGAGCAACTGGGGGAAAAGATCTGGGGGGTTTTCTGGGGGCTAGCTCAAGCTGGCTGGTTTGTGGTGCCTGTGTTGGCAAGGTCTCTAAAATCCATCTTTCTGGAAATCGAGTCATGATGAGCAACCAGCTCTCCTCCCTGAATCAAAGTTAAAAATCAATGTGGCGTGGAATCACACTGATGGGGGAGCTTACTTATTAACTAACTCTTCTCCATAACTGATTCATGCTTTCGTATTAAGACCCAGACCATTTTTGCTCCTGCAAAAACACACTGGAAGACATCTCTGAGAAGTTTACCCCAAATCCTTACAGGAGGACCTATGAAATCTAATTTTCCCATAGTGCAATGCTAGGTGAATGTTTACTTCTCCAAATAAAAGTGCTTCTTTTAGGGCTGGAGTTGTGGCTCAGTGGTAGCACACTCCTCTGGATCTACAATTTAAAAAATATTTTTAAAAATGTTTTTTTTTTTTAAAAAAACAAACAAGCAAAAAAAGAAAGAAAGAAAGAGTGCTGCTGCTTCTCACTCTCTCTCCTCCCCCTTCTCTCTCCTCCTCCTCCTCCTTCTCCTCCTCCTCCTCTTCCTCTACTTCTTCTAATGAAATTTATATGGTCCACCATTCCTGTTTTGACCCTGAATGCTGAGAAGCCCAGAGTCAAATTTCATGATTAAAATATTTATCCATATGCAAACAGTTCCCACTTGGACATAATGGGCTTCCAACTCTCTTCTTAAATTTTTCATTTTCACTGTATTTAAAGCTGTAAAAAAAACCCCTCACAATCTTTTAAAATAATAAGGTAGAATATAATTAATTAATTAATTAATTACACTATTAAACTTGACCACAGCATTAATCTCCAACCTTGCTACTTAAAATAGAACTGAGGCATTGATAAAAGTTATTGTTCAAAAAGAATTGGCTCTGGGTGGGGTTCAGGTTCCTGATTTGAATCTGTTTTCTTGGAGCTGGTTTGAACTAATTGGTGAGACTGAGGGATAGTCACTTCCGACTCTCCTTTGTTTGAAAGGATGGTGTTTTGCAGGTGCAGGGTTCACAACAAGCTTTCTGGCTCTAAGGAAAGCACTTGTGCACCTGCGCACATCCAATGTTCTTATCTTTCAACCAAACCTTGTTACAAAGAATAGCAGCCCCACAAAACCCTCAATAGAACAAAAGATCTCTAAGTGCTGGAGATTTTAAAACTCCACTTGGGCTGGAGTTGTGGCTCCCAGGGCGTGCGGTAGAGCACTAGCCTAGCACATGAGCAGCCTTGGCTTCCATCCTCAGCACCACATAAAAATAATATTTTTTTAAAAAAAGGTATGGTGTCCAACTACAACTAAAAAAAATCAATATTTTAAAAAACTCCACTTATTAGAACAATGGTCAAGTAACACAGTAGCAAAATAGTTACAATATTTGGACACAGCTCAGGATTGGTTACAACAGATGGAACTGTTTCTGGTTTATACCATGAGTAACAAGCGTCTGGGTCACAAAGTGTTCTTATAGCTACTATTTGCAAAAGTCAGCACCTGGGGTTGTAGCTCAGTGGTAAAGTGCTTTCCTAGCATGTGTGAGGAACTGGGTTTGTAATGCCAGATTTGTGGGATCCCAATAGACCTCCAGGAGCCGAATCCGATGCAATCACACAAGAGTCTTTATTGCAAGCTCGATCCTGGACTCACAACCATTCCGAGCCCTCCCATGTGCCTGCTTTTGCCCAGGTCCCTAATTACCCTGCTGACTTGGTGCCATCATCCCAGACATTTACGTTCAGAAAGCTCCCTGGTCATAGCTATCCCACTGGCAAAGATGATGACTGGGATCCGCAGTTGTGTCCTGCTGGCCATGACATCCTAACTGAAAAGTGTCCGTTTACGTAGGACAAGAGCTGATCTTGTGGTACCCAGTGACGGGCAACTTCCACGCTTGCACTGCAACCTAAGCCAGGGGAATGGGGCCTCCCCAGAGACGGGTAAGCAGTGCAGGGGCAGTGGACGACCTAAGACAGGGGCTACTTGATTCCCTTTGACATGCAAAAAACAAAAGAGGGGGACTTGCTGGTAGCAGGCCTTCCCTGGCCCCCGGGGCCCAGCCCCCAGTTCCTTGTTCTGCATGTTAAAGTGGCCAGCTCACAGGGTCGTGATGCAGGCTTGCGGTTTCATGTTTATCTGCCTCAGACATATGTGCCTTTTTGGGAACATCTTGGCCTTCTCGGAGCTTCCTGATAAGGGACGGTCACGGTAACCCAAGAGTAGCAGGTGTTATTCCTCCCCTGTTTTGGCTAAATTTCCACTGCAGTTATAGAAAGTATATAAGGGAACAAACTTTGATAATAAAGCGCACACATGCCTCCTCCTGGATGAAGAACCTTGGTGTCCTGTGTATTTCTTAACCCCACCGTCCCTCGACGGACTTGGCTTCTGTGGCCGGACGCGGCAAGGGGTATTCATTTTGAACTGATTGGTTTAATCCGTGAAGGGTGTATGTGTTAAACTACATGGTTTCCTAACATGTTATCAACGACCAAGACTACTGGGGGGTCATCTGGCATCCCAGGTATTTTCCCTGTCTCATGCTGATTGGTGGTTGCTAGGGGGTTGCTATGGGTCCTCACCTAGCCTGACTGAGTCAGGGACATCTGGCGCTCAGATCTCTCCTGTTATTTACAGACAAACAACTCAGCAGAGTGGGTATGTGCCTAGGAGTGCTCTGTGGGTTTTTCCAAGGACAAGGGTCACGACCCTTCCTTGGACAGGCTTTGCTCTGAGGTAAAGGCTGGTTTCTCAAAAATGGAGTTGCATCAGTTTCTCAGGTTCAATTCTCAGCAACTGCATATAAGTAAACAAATAAAATAAGCATCTATTAACAATTTAAGATTTTTTTAAAAAAATAATCAACTGCAATCTATTCTATTAGAACCCACAGTTAACTGGGATCTTTATTCATTTCATCTCTCAGTGTAGATGATCTTCTTCTTAAATTATAAGAAGTTACATTTATGTCTGAGAGGTAATAAAAATACCAGTATCCCAAGAATATCCTTGACTTATCCCAGGATCCTATGTAGCTGTCTGTACCCATATGGGCATTGCTGCACTAAAACCTATAGGTGTTATTGTACCCTCAGTTACTGTAGGCAAAAGCACATTCTTTCAATGTAGTTTTGAAGCCAGATTTAAAGTTAGGTAGTCAGTGTAGTTAGGTAAATCGGGTCTAATACCGAGTGAAATCTAAAATGGAGGCCATGCTGGGAATGACTCAGGGAAAACACAGGACAATTCATGGAATGTTGACGAAGTCCCGAAAAGGCCCTAGGCCAAAGTCCACCTCAAAGAAGTATTAATGAACAGCCCCCAACAGATTTGGAGATAGCCCATCCTAGAGGAGTGATAAGCCCATCCCAAAAGTCCTCCCTGCCCTTTTGGTCCACCTGTGTCCCACCCCTCTGGCTCTCCAACCTACATTTCATCACCAAACCTATAAAAAGGGGAACACATTTGCCCGCCAACTGGATTCCACCTCTTGAGTCCCCTTCTTCCTCCGGGAGAAGTCTTTTCTGCTGTCCTTTAATAAACTTCTAATTTCTACTCTGACCTTGCCTTGGCGTGCTTCTTTGGTGTTATTCTTCAACATCGGGGAAGCAAGGACTCGTCACCGGTCAACAGCGGTATCAGTTTTGCACAGATTTCTGTTCAATAAATCAGAAAGCAATTTATCATAACAAGCTCTTCAATGAGCCCCATAGCAAAATGCTTCTCTTCCAAATGCCTCCCTTTGATGCATTAAAAAAAAAAAAAAAAAGCCTTTCCCTGAGTGGACCAAAGCATTCAAGTCAATTCCTTAAAGAAGTAATTGTATCCTTCCAGTCAATAAAAAGTTGCTGAGTTTCTACTCTGCATTTGGATGAAGGTGGACAAATACCCATGTGACCTACTCCCTGCAACAGACTCGGCTGATTGGTCATGGGGCTCTTGCACAGACACTATCAATCCATGGGGCCTGGAAGATACAAGCAGCTCCGCCTTCCTGCACCAATATCCTCTGCACCTATTGTGTGCCAGGCTGAGGGGGGAAAAAAACATGAATAAGGCAGAACTTACAGTCTAAAGGGAAGCCAGACACACAGACTGTCATCATAGCAAGAAAGTTCTGTGATTGTCAGTGGTGTGGGGTAGTCTTGGGCTACCTGGGCTGGGGTCAGGAAGGCCTCCTGGAGCTGGGATTCAGTGCACTGCAGCAAAGGGGTGAAGCACACAGGCTCTGAAGACTTGCTAGGTGGGTTCAAGTGCACCTCTAAGACTTCCCACTATATGACCTTGAACTAGGTATTTAGACTAAATCTCTAGTACCTGATCTATATAATGGTGTTCCCCTCATGCACTGCTAGATGAGGGGATTATAGATCCACTTGGCACTTAGCACAGCACTGGGCACACAGTAAGAATCTGTTCAGGGTAATGTTATCGCTGTTTACCATTGTTTACCAGTGAAGAGGGGACCTGAAAGTCGGAATCTGTGGAAGCGGGAGGTCTTCCCTCTTTTATAGCTAAATTCTTCTTTTAGTTTTCCCACATTCCTGTCCTTTGTTTCCCTTTATCTTGCAGTGATAGAATGCAGGTGGGAAGGCCAAAATGTGGGAGATAGGTGGGCTGAAGGAGTAATCTGGGCAGGAAGGGCCTGGGGCAGTTGTTGATTAGCACCTCCCTGTTTGCTGGGAGCTGCTTCTTGAACTGTTCCTTAGGATGGTTTCAGGGCGGGACATTAACATTTCAATTTAATGTTAATGAAATGCTGCTCTGGTTTCTCGACTCCATTCGATAATGGTCTCCATTTTTTAAATGTTACTCAATATTAGGCCCGATTTACCTAACTACACTAACTACCTATCTGTAAATCTGGCTTCTGTAGGAGAGTCCTGCAAGGGACAAAATTTACTGTGTACCAGGCACTGTACTAGGTGTCTGAAATAAAATAGTGAGCCTGGCAAAGTCCAGAAAGAGCAAGGAGGTCAGTGAGGTTGTGAAACCAGAATTAGCCGAGCAGAGAGGTAAAGGTGGAGCCAGAGAATGGGGGAATTGAAATGTTAATTCCTCCAGAGCCCTTCCTCCACTCTTTTGAAGATAACCTGCCCCTGCTCCAAACTGTTGCTAAGGTAACCTGTCTCAGGGATAGTCCCTCCCTACAGGGGGGTGTTAATTACGCCCCTTTCCCACCCAGATCACTCCAACTTGGTCCCTGCACCCCATCTGCTTCTCTCTCCTTTTGGCCAACCCACCTGGGCATCTCCTGGGCTTAGTCACCTACACAGGAAGGAGAGAGATAGGAAATCAAAGGAAGCCTAGGACATGTAAAAAGGTAAACCCCCTTGTTGCTTGGGATATTAGGATACCAGCTATGGCCCCCTTCTCCCTCCTGGGAGAAGTCTATGTTACCTCTTTTTAAATGCTTTATATGCTTGCCTTGGTGTGTTTCTCCAGTGCTACACTCCAACATGTGAAGAAGCAGGACTTGTCGCTGGTAACTGGGGTTATCAGTTGGAACAGAGGGGATGGGGGGGAGGGTGAAGCCAGATTTAACGATAGGTAGTTAGGTAAATTGGGTCTAATAAAGAAAATAGGGTCTGATCCGAGCCTGGGAAAACCAGAACTACCACTGGGAAATTGAAATGTTAAAGTCCTCAAGGCCGCAGTCGGTCCTAAAGAACAGTTAATGAAGCAGAGATGCTAATCAAACCATCCTAGGCCCTTGCTGCCCAGATCTCTTCTCCCCGCCCCATCAGGCCACCTCTTTGTCACCTTTGGGCCTTCCCACCCGCATTCCCCATCACAAGCAGGAAAGAGGGACACAAAGGACCGGAATGTGGGAAGACCACGGAAGACCTTAGATATAAAAGGGAGAAGACCTCCCCTTTGCACGGATTTCGCCTTTCGGGTCCCCTTCTTCCTCCTGGGGGAAGTCTTTTCTGCTGTCCTTTAATAAAGCCTTCCACTCTCCACTCCGAGTTCGCCTGAGCGTGCTTCTCTGGTGTTGTACTTCAGCATTCGGGGAAGCAAGGACTCATCGCGGTAACAGATTGGAGATTCCACTGAGATCCTACCGAGGTAAGCTCCTCCCCATGCACCCCACATCTGTCTGAGGTGTATCTTTCTCTCTTTCTGGAAGATGGCGTGGGCACCCAATGGCTACTTAAACGCAGCTAGGGCAGCCGCCACTCGTCAAGACTCGGGTCAAAGTTTTCTCAGCCGAGGCAGTGTTAGACCAGGACGCAGAGAAAAGACCACTGACTCCCATTAAAATCAAATTAAAGCAAGCTTATTATTTCGACCGGCCAGGATGCCTCTCCCACCTAAAAACCGCGGGAACAAGACAACCCCGCAGCTTTCTTGTAGCCCAGCCTTATAGCCCAGAAGGTTACACAAAGGGGGGTGTTATGCTCGAATTTGGGACCCCCAAAAGACCACCAGAGACCAAGATCGATGTAAGCAGCAAAGAGGTGTTTATTGTGAGCTAGCTCAGTCCTCCGTGTGCACACAGCAACTGGTGACGCTGAGAGGCCCCGAGCCCAGGGTTTGCAGCAGTTTTATACACTCTTGGGGGAAGGCAGGGACTTCACATACATCATAGCATCTCTTAGAAAATCATCACACACCTCGGGAAAATCATAAAACAACTCTAAAACATGATTAGCACATTCACTGGTGGGAACAAGTTGGGTAAGGGTGATTGATTAGTATCAGAGGGGAATTCATTTGAACTGATTGGTTTAAGACACGAGGGGAGTATGTGCTGAACTACATGGTTTCCCAACATGTTATCAACCACCATAAACTACTGGGAGGGTCATCTGGCATCCCAGGTATTTTCCCAGTCTCATGCTGATTGGTGGTTGCTAGGGGGTTGTTATGGGTCCTCACCTAGCCTGACTGAGTCAGGGACACCTGGCTCCTCAGATCTCTCCTATTAATGTAGATAAACAACTCAGCAGGGTGGGTATGTGCCTAGGAGTGCTCTGTGGGTCATTCCAAGGAGAAAGGTCACGCCCCCTTCCTTGGACAGGCTTTGCTCTAAGGTAGAGGCTGGTTTTTCAGGGTTTACAGATTCTGACGAGCATAACACAAACGCTAGTTTATATTTTTGCTGGCCCAACATCAGAATTTATGAAGGTCATTAGAGCCTCAGAGAGGTTTGTTATCTGGCTAGGGAAGACCAAGATTTATGAGGCATCACCAAAGTTTCAGAGAGGGTTGCTATCTGGTCAGGGAAAGCCAGGCATGGGTGAGTTCCAAGGCACAGGCAAGCTAGTTCAGAATTTGCAGTAATTTATAGTAAAGCCAAAATTAGCTTTTCATGTCTTTGTGGCAAGATGGCTCCCAATTTTAAGAGATAATCAGGCTGGGTCTGTCAGCAGCTCTCAATCACCTGTTTGATACAGAGCAGGCATGTTGGGTTCTGCCAAAGCTGAGGAGGACAGCAATTGGCATTGAGTACATAGTGTCCCTAGTCCCCATCTGCCTTGGATGCGTGGAGGTAGAGGAAGGAGTTTGGTTCCTTTCTCTTGAACCCCCTCCCGACAGCCCTAAGGGGTATCTAGGGTAATTGGTAGATGAATGGCACTGAGGGAGAGCCCCAATTACTTTTGCCTCCATGTGGGCCACTCTCAACCCCGCATCCATTCTCTCCTGGATGCTCCCCTTCCTTTGCCGGTCAGAAACACTAGCAATTAAGATTGTAGGACTAAGAGAGACATGGGATGATTAGTAAGAAGGTGCCCAGGTTCCCCTCAGGCTGATGAAGGCATTCCTGCACCCCCAGTCTGACAGGGTCACAGCAGGGGGGATGCTGTGGCTGGGCCGCACCATCTGGAAACCAGAATCATAGGAGATGTTAAGTGTTTGTTTATAATACTCATGATATGGATAATAGGGCATATGTCAGTCAATCATAAAAGTACATGTTGCCTGAGATTGCCTGAAAATTCCCAGAATGAGGAGACTAAGGATATAATTAAGACATGCCACAAGGTGTGTTTCAGTGTCTCTCAGGATACAAACAATAGTGTTATTCCTCAAGAAATTCATGGGAAAATGTTGAGAGCCACAGCCGAAGGGGCCCCAGCAAACTTCTAGCTGCCAACTGATTGGCTCCTCTGCGGTGATGCTCATTGGGCTGTTTCCCTGCCCTTTCAGACCACGGAGCTGCTCATTGGGGGACTTTTTGGTTCCGCCCACACGACCCAGCCAATCGGCCTCAAGAGCAGGAGGAGTGGGGGAGGTGGAGAGGCTTGTGGGAAGCCGTGGTGGCAGTTGGGCTCTGAAGGTTTTCCTGAGGAGCTGTTTTGTTTGGTGTGTGGTTCTAAAAATAAAGTTCGTTTCTTTTGACAAGTGGCTCCTGAATTGTGCCCAGCCAGACTGCGGCAGGAAAAAGATTGTGAAAAGCATAACAATTTACATTAAGCCCTCCCACCATCCCCCCCATTCTAAAGCCTCATCCTGTGCAACATACATTCCCCCCCCACCACCAACAGCCCCTCCTTTGCCTTACACAGGAATTCATGATGAGAATGGAAAACACAGTTAATATAAATGACAAATGGGTTGAGGTGCAAAGCCTGTCCTTTAGTTAAAGATTACAAAGACAAAAGAATTGGTGTGCTTTGACCAAGGATCAAGGAAACTCTTTAAGAAAGCAGATAAATAGGCCATATGAAAAAAGGAAATTACCTTGGAAACTAAAAATAATGTAAGATTAATATAGATATATTTTAGAGGCACTTCAGAGAAGTAGGCTTTTTAAGTAATGGACTTTCACTATTTTAAGTGTGTTTTATTGGGATTTTAGTTTAGAAGTAAGAAAGCTTTCCAATAATCAGAGATGTGCTTTAAGGTTAAAGGTTAATGAAATAATTATAGGTATGCTAAAGTTAAAAGTGAATAATAGGTCAGGAGACATGTAGTCTAGTTGCGTAGTCTAGCACCTAGTGATTGAGGTAAAAATGTAAAAGCTTAATCATGATTGGCTAAGGTTAAACAATGTACTCAATATCTTAGGTAATCAATCTATGTCAGAAAAGATTGTAACTCTTGAAAATCATGTAAATCAAAGAAGTTTTGGGCTTTGAGGCTATCCATTAACTACCTGAAAAAATACCTGTAAAAAAGGTATAAAAATAAAGGCCCCTCTAGAGGCAGCAGATTTTTTCTGGAGGCTGTTCATAACTTGCAACCTGTCTTCCAGTCTCTCTGACGCCACTCCTCCTTCAGGACCCCTGGATCCCCCGCTGGGGCCGGCCCCAGAATCGTGTGCATAGGTAAGTTTCACTAGTCTGTTTAAAATTTCCCCATTACCATTCCGATGCTTAAAATATGCTGTGTTCTCTTTAAGCTGCCAGAGGGAGGCATTTAAGTCTGAATCCTCCCAGGGTTTCTGGCACAGGGCAAACTGGGACCCTAGCACTTTCTCAAAAGGAGGCCAGAAACAACCTTGGCAAAGCGCGATGAGAGAGAGATGGGTTTTCTGGACCATAAAGAAGCTCAAGCTTAGGAAGATGTCCCTAATAGGAACAGTTTTCTCCCACACGGGTGCCTGAATCCTGTTTTTTTTCTCTTCTCACTCAGATGGGAGCTTCTCTCTCCAGTGTGCCAGGTGCACCACTCACCTGCATATTGAAAAACTGGGATCAGTTTGACCCACAGACGCTCAAGAAAAAGCGCCTCATTTTCTTCTGCCGCCAGGCCTGGCCTCAATACAAACTCCCTGATGGAGAATCCTGGCCACCAGAGGGAAGTATCAATTTTCATACAATTTTACAGCTGGATAAATTTTGCAAAAGGGAAGGGAAATGGTGTGAGGTGCCATATGTGCAGGCTTTCTTTGCCCTAAGGGAAAACCCCAAATTATGCCAACAATGTAAAGTAGACTTGGCTGTGATCTCTGCCATGAAGAGAGAAAATCTTAAGGAGTCACCTACTGAGGAGAAAGAATTGGGAGGACCCATGAAATCTCCATCCCCTGCTGATGTCCAGCAGTGGCCCTCCTGTCTCCCATACCCTGGCCTCTCTCTATTTGACATAATAGTCAGATCAAATGTATTACTCTTCCCGGAGATGCCAGGAGGAGAATTTGGACCAATCAAAGCACGTACCCCCTTCTCCCTTCAATACCTAAGACAGATAAAAACAGACTTAGGGAGATTTTCAGAGGATCCAGATAAATATATTGAGGTATTTCAAAACCTATGCCAGGTGTTTGACTTCACCTGGAAAGATATTATGCTATTACTCAACCAGACTTTAACTTCCAATGAGAAGGAAGCCGCCCTAAGAGCAGCTGAACAGTTTGGAGATGACCTGTACCTTGCTCATGCCCCAGCGGCACAGACCAGGAGCAAACCCAATTATCCATCTGGAGCACAGGCAGTTCCCAGAAACGATCCTGACTGGGACCCAAATGCTGAACAGGATGCTTGGAAAATGAGACATTTCCAAATGTTGGTCCTTGAGTCCCTCAGGAGAATCAAGCAAAAGCCCATTAACTATTCGAAGATTTCAGAAATTATTCAGGGCCCCCAGGAAAGCCCTGCTATTTTCATGGAGAAACTCAGGGAGGCAATGAGAAAACACACCACCGTGGATCCTGAATCCACAGAGGGCCAACTACTTTTAAAGGTCAAATTTATCACTCAGTCAGCCCCAGACATTCGGAGGAAGTTACAAAAATGGGCATATGGCCCTGATCAATCTTTAGATGACATCCTCCGACTTGCTACTTCCATTTTTTATAATAGAGACCTAGAGGAAAAGAAGGAGAAAGAGCGCAGAGACAGAAAAAGGATTGAAGCGCAGGTATCCTCTCTTAGAGGAGTCAGCTCCCAGGGTGAAAAGGGAGGCAGACAAAATGCTCCTCAGTCCACAAAAGGGACTTGTTTCCATTGTGGAGAGGGAGGACATTTCAGACGGGATTGCCCACGGGCAAAACGACCATCCCCAAAGCCCTGCCCTAAGTGTCAAGGCAATCACTGGAGGAGTGACTGTCCCCAGGGATGTAGGTCCTCCACACAGGCCTGATGGGCCCAGGGTCAATTTTGTGAGCCCCGGGCATGCTTCTCCCTAGGGAGCCAAGAGGTTGACTTCCTCTTTGATACTGGCACCACTTATTCTGTACTCACTTCTTACCCTGACCTCTTTCCCCTAATATTGTACCAGTCAAGGAGTGTCTGGATGGCCTATTACCAGAAAGTTTACACCCCCACTGAGTTGTAAGTGGACAGGGTGATGTTTTCTCATGCATTTCTGATTGTCCCAGAATGTCCTTTATTGGGAAGAGACTTACTTTCAAAACTTCAGACGTCCATTACAATGAATTTGGGGCAACAAGGACCATTATGTTTGCCTTTATTAGAATGTAATATAAACCCTGAAGTGAGGGCCACTGAGGGCAAAATCAGACGGGCAAAAAGTGCAGTCCCAATCAAAATAGTCTTAAAAGATCCCTCTGTTTTTCCACATCAGAGATAATGTCCCCTACACCCAAAAAAAAAAAAAAAGGGCTTATTAAAGATCCTTTAAAACTTCAAAGGACAGAAACTTTTAGCGCCCTGCAACAGCCCGTGTAACACACCCATTTTAGGAATTAAAAAACCCAATGGGGAATGGTGCCTAGTCCAGGACCTCAGAATAATTAACCGAAGCAATTGTTCCTCTCCGCCCTGTGGTTCCTAATCCGTATACTCGGTTGTCCGAGATTCCAGCAGCCACTGCTTGGTTTACTATGTTGGATTTAAAAGATGCCTTTTTCTGTATACCTTTAGACTCCTAATTGCAATATCTATTTGCCTTTGAGGAACCAGATAGTGGATCTCAATTAACCTGGACAGTATTACCCCAGGGATTTAGAGATAGCCCTCACCTGTTTGGCCAAACCCTAGCTAAGGATTACAAGAAATAATCCCACAATTTGGGTTGCCTCGAAGCCTACAGAGTGACAATGGAGCACCTTTGGAGATCTCAATCCTCAGGAAGGGTAGAGAAAACTAATTCTCCTTCCCAAGGAACCGAGGAAGGATACTCCTATACTCCAATAGAGGACCTAAAGTATCTCTTCCACAGAGACAATGGTGATGTGTAAACTTTTCTTTCTCTCTTTCTTTATGACTATAGGCAGATCCACTGAGACTAACTCTTTTCTGATGTGGGCCCAACAATATGCCACTAGGTTACAGAAAGATAATTGCTGGATATGTGAACTATTACCCCTTTCCAACACTCCTGGACTGCATTGATGGGTATCCCCCACTTACAAGGAAATGACGACCCCCTAATGTTAGAACAAAAAGGAAGAAAGATCTTCTTTACAAAATGCCTCTCATCCCAATGTTCATTTATGGCCTATAAATGAAACTTTATCACAACCAGGTCATGGAAAGATTTTCACTTTTTTTTTTTTTTTAATTTTTTTAAAGAGAGAGAGAGAGAATTTTTAATATTTATTTTTTAGTTTTCATCTTTGTATGTGGTGCTGAGGATCGAACCCCGGGCCGCACGCATGCCAGATGAGCGCGCTACCACTTGAGCCACATCCCCAGCTCAGATTTTCACTTTAGAACAGACCAACCTTCAGACTTTAAAATCCCATATAGGCCCATCTAATTCTCGCCTTTCACCGTCAACATGTCACAGGTGTAAGGATGGTTACTATCAGATTTGGGACGGAGATTTATGGCTCACTCCCACTATTGGGCATTTAAACCAAGAAGCCCCAATCTGTTGGGAACAACGAAACCATACCTATGACAAGTGGCCTAATGCTATTCGAGAATTAGGATGGACCCCAGAGTCACTATGCTAACAAATTGTGTTTTTTTACAAGCCGATGACTAGTTTGGAACAGTCTGGCTCTCTAGACCCAGAATTATTTGGCTAGCACCCAATGGAACTCAATGGGTATATGAAACTAACTTATGGCCCTGGCTTTTCCCCAGGCTGCATAGGGAGATGTATTATTGTTGGGTATCCCTGGATGCAAGGGAGATGGACTCCAAATGTAGAACAGCCAGCAAACCTCCCCAGTCTCAAACATAGATGGGGACAGTCTGTGTTGGTGGGTATGATCATCTAGCTTCACTGTTTATTATGTGGCACATGGAAACCTTAAACAATTATACCACACTGCCCTCCGCGAGGTTGAGGAAAGCTTCTCTCTCCCTATCACTGAAGTAACACTTATGGGGAAGGCCATCTTCCAAACCGGATAGCCTTAGATGTCCTCACTGCAGCCCAAGGCAGACCTTGTGCCATTCTTAAAACTGAATGTTGTGTTTACATCTCGTGACAATTCTGGCAACGTTGACTAATACCCTTAAAGATTTACATGCTCAGGTAGAAGCCATGTCCTCGCCAACCTTATCACTGGAACAATTCTTAGCTCCTGGTTCTCTGGTACCTCCTGGTGGGAAACATTGTTAGTCTCTGTCGCCGTCATCAGACTCGTTGGCATATTTCTATGCTGTGGCATTTACTGTTGCATTAACCTTATTCCAGTACTAATAACTCTCGTTTCTCTTATAGACCACCCATCACTCAAATGGCCCTCTAGCCTGTTGCTTCTCAATCGGACTTCTCTACTGGACCACTCGATAGACCCGATTTTTAAAGGGGGAACTCCAATCTGCTTGCTGCACGCCGCCCCCTTCCAGCTTGAAGAAGCCAGACGATCATCATCGTCCCATTTCCTTACAGCAGTAAGGAGTTCCTCAGATTGGGGGGGGGGGGGATGAAGCCAGATTTAAAGATAGGTAGTTAGTGTAGTTAGGTAAATCGGGTCTAATCTAGAGTCTAGTAAAGAAAATGGAGTCCGATCTAAGCCTGGCAAACCAGAACTTCACCAGAACTACCGAAATGTTAATGTCCCCAAGGCCCCGGAGAAGCAGCTCCCAGCAGAACAGGGAGAGGTTAATCAAACCATCATCCTAGGCCTTCCTGCCCAGATCACTCAGCCCTGCCCCACTGGTCCACCTGTTTCCCACCTTTTGGCCTTCCCACCTGCATCCCCCATCACATCAGAATAGAGGGGAATTCAGAACAGGAATGTGGGAGGAGAAAAGAACTTAGATATAAAAGGAAGAAGACCTCCCCTTTCCACGGATTTTGCCTTTTGGGTTCCCTTCTTCCTGAGGTGGGGGGTGTCTTTTCTGCTTTCCTTTAATAAAGCCTTCCACTGTCCACTCTACGCTCGCCCGGGCATGCTTCTCTTGTGTTATACTTCAGCTTTCAGGGAAGCAAGGACTTCACAGTAAACAGCGGTAACCAGAGTACTCTTCAAACAATATGCGAGGTCACAGGGACTCACGTGCAGCTTGTAGACCACTTTAAGAGTGTTGAATTTTGTCAGAGAGATAAGGAACCTCTTGGGGCTATGAACAAGGGAGTGGCATGATCCGACTCATTCATACTAAAAGAATCATCCTGTGGGTTCAATTCCCAATTCCTGAAAGTCGCTCTGACAGCCATGGTTAAAAATAAACTATTAGGGGGTACAAGGATAAGTAGGGAGACCATTTAGGAAGTTGCTACAATAATCCAGCTTCTGCTGCCTTGGGAGTGAGTGGCACCCAGCCACATGCAGAACTGCAGCATCGTAGGTGATAAGGCCAGCCAGAAGCACTTTGCTAGAAGCACATTTGCAAGTCCATTTGGGTGGAAACTGAGCTGTTGGGAGTCCAAACACAGGATTTCAAGTTCCCAGCCAATTCACTGACTCCCAGACGACATAATGAAAACAGAATCCAAAACAGTAAAGCAGAGCAGTATTGAAAAGGCAGTGCTAGGGGTTTTATGAAAGCATTGGGCGGGGGGTGTGTGGGGGTGTAATCCCTGCCACCTCAAAAAAAAGCAGTAAGAATGATTGTGCAGGGCTGGGGATGCAGCTCCTGTGGTAGAGTGCTTGCCTAGCTCGCTTGAGGCCCTGGATGTTAAGAACTATTGTGTAAGATCCTTTCAGGAAGGACTCTGCCTCATGACTCTATCCCCAGGCTTAGCACATTGTAGATGCTCAATAAATATTTACTTCCTAGCTAACTGATTCTGTGCATCTTACGTGTTATTTGCTATTCACAGTACTCTTCAATAGAATAGGCGCCAATAGGAGACGTACAGACGGCTCAAACACATGTTCAGAATAAGTTCTGGTTAATGTGGGTGACACAGAGAAGGAGAGGAAAATTTACTGAGTCACTTAAAATTAATGATGGCATTAAGGAAGAGGAGCAAACAGCTATTGGACGGTGACACTGCTGTCAAGTGTTGTGTGCCTAACCTTTGCCATTGCCAAGTGGATGAAGTGTGTTGTCTGAATTTCTCACCATGAGACTTCAAGGTGGGTAATAGGAGAAAACGAGGCTCAAAGAACCACAAAATCTTGGTCTAGACCAGTGGACTGAACTCTGTATAACTGAATTTCTGGAAAAAATACATTAAATTATTATGGCCAAACACTGTTAGTAGGAAGCAAAGTGTAACAAATGGAATCTACATTTTGGAGTTGGACAAACTTGCATTTGAGTCCCAGATTCACCTCATTGTAAAACTCTGAGCATTTCATCCAGCGTTAACTTCAGTTTTCTCATCCATAAAATGAGGTAACATTAAGGGTACAGTAAGTATTAAGTAAGACTACCTTGCATAATTGTAGAAAGGCAAATGGTATTTCCCTTTTCTTTTTAAACATTTTTATTCTTTTTAGATATACATGACAGTAGAATGTATTCTGACATACATGCATATGTCCCTTTTCTTAACCTGTTAGTCAACGCAATAGGAAACACAAAGAATTATACAAATTGTTATCTTTTTGCTTTGTTTCAATGGTTCTCAAAGGGTTGACCCCTGGTGAGCAGAGTTGCCTGGGATCTTTCTGTTTAGATACACATGACAGTGCAGTGTATTTTGACATATTATACATACATGGGGTATAACTTAGGATCTCATTCTTGTGGTTGTACATGATATGGGGTTTCACTGTTCATGTATTCACATATGAACATAGGAAAGTTATGTCCAATTCATTCTACTGTTTCTCCTATTCCCATCCCCCCTTCCTTCCCTTCATTCCCCTTTGTCTAATCCAATGAACTTTTATTCTCCGCACCCACTTATTGCGTGTTAGCATCCACATATTAGAGAGAACATTCAGTGTTTGGGTTTTGGGGGATTGGTTTATTTCACTTAGCATGTTCCATCCCTTTCCCAGCAAATGCCATAATTTCATTTTGCTTTATGGCTATGTAATATTCCATTGTGTATATACCACATTTTACTTATCCATTCACCTAGGTTCCATAGCTTAGCTATTGTAAATTGAGCTGCTATAAACATTGATGTGGCCAAGTCACTGCAGTATGCTGATATTAAGTCCTTTGGGTATAGACTGAAGAGAGGGATAACTGGGTCAAATGGTGGTTCCTTTCCAAGTTTTTTTCTCCATATTGCTTTCCAGAGTGGTTGTACCATTTTGCAGTCCCACCAGCAATGTGTGAGTGAACCTTTACCCCCATATTTATTGTCACTTGTATTTTTTTTTTTTTGGTCCAAATTAATGGGCTTTAAAAAACAAATTTTTTTTAGTTGCCTTTATTTTATTTATTTATTTATTTTTTTGTGGTGCTGAAGATCGATCCCAGTGCCTCACACGTGCTAGACAAGCACTGTACCACTAAGCCACAACCCCAGCCTCCAAATTAATAGTTTTAATTTTTTTTAGAGAGAGAATTTTAATATTTATTTTCTAGTTCTCGGCGGACACAACATCTTTGTATGTGGTGCTGAGGATCGAACCCGGGCCGCACGCATGCCCTGCTAGCTGGCTACCACTTGAGCCACATCCCCAGCCCTTATTTACATCTTTAACACTAGCAGAGGAGTCCAAAACAGACTGATGTCCATGGATACAGTTTAAATGTAACAAAGAAAGAGCTGAACTATAGACACCGAGGAAAGGAATTTCTTTTCCCACATCAGTCTTTTCCTAATCTGCAGTTTCTTATTAGTAGAAACTAAACCCATTTTTTCCCAATTTAATTTAGGATGAAGTAATTGCAAACTTTTAAAATAAAAATACAAAGAAAAATTTAAATGGGTGTCACCACAACTCTGGGTTGACAGCTTCACCGTTGCCTTAGCCCTTGAAGTCTGGTGTCACTACAACCTAACAAGAGCACTTCCATGAAGCCCAGAGGGGACTTCAGGGCCATGATGTCAGGGGTGGGGGAGTGGGACAGGCACGCAGCCCATCACTATGATGAGCACAAAAGCTCCTACCCTCCTCAACTCCGTCAGGACAATCCTGACTCTCTTTCAAACTAACAGGAGGTGAGCCAGTCAGAGTGAGAAGTCAGAGTGAGGAAAGAAACCTTTTTCTTTCACAGAGGGGAGGGGCGCTCCTGCAGCCCCATCTAAAGTGAACTCTGGCTCCTTCAGGAGAGTGCCCTGCAGCTCGGTTATTGCTTGCAAAGCTAGAAGGGTCCGTTTCCCACCAGGAAGGTGTTTCACATGCAAAGGCTGTTGGTTTGGCTTGAGGAAGGAGGTGTGGCAGCAGAGGCTGGCCTGTACTGCACGTGAGGTCTCTTCCCTACAGACCACCCTGACCCTGTGCCTCAGGGGCACTCTGGGTTACCTTGTTGCCTCCCAGAGAACCCCAGGCTCCCACACACCTATGGAGTAGAGGTTGTCATCAGGCCTTTGCAGAGAGAGAGCCACCACCGTGCTCTGCCAACCAAACCTAGAGAGCAGTCAAAAGTCCAAAGGATCACAGCCCAGCTGCCCAGAAGAGCAGCTTCTGATAAGTGTCAATCTGTGGGGGAGGGTGAGAAGCCGAGTCAGGAGCAGGGCCAGTGGGCCAACGTCTTTGAAACAGGGGTGTCAGTGACTTGGGCAAAAGCATGGAAGGGCAAAGTTACTGCTGCCACCTCCTGGTACCTATGCTTGGGCAGACATAGGCAGTAAGAACTGAGAGCTAGAGGGCAGGTGGCCATCACAGGACAGATTTTATCAGAAAAGAGAGGACACCCAAATGCATGCCTGCCCTGTCAACCTCGAATGTCCTATGCCAGGTGGAGAAAGTTGGAGCTCTGGTGAGGTTCCTGAAAACAGTTGGTGAGCAAACAAGATGGACTGGCATTCCACAGGTCACATTAGGGCTCTGAGGACATTAACAGCACTACATCTCCTGGATTGCTGTCAAGTAGTATTTGTCATCAGCCCCTTGCAGAGGAAGGGCCACCACCATCCTCTGCCAACGAAGCCTATAGAGCAGTCAAAAGCCCAAAGGATCACAGCCCAGCTGCCCAGAAGAATGCAAGTCTTTTTGTACCTTGAATGCAAGTCTTTTTGTTCTTTGGAAACAGGGATCACCCTGCAGAGGTTCTTATTTTCAGAGAACACTGCAGATCAATGAAGAGGGGAGGCAGAATCACCTCTGATGCTCAAGGGGAGAAAAAATAAAAGTCCAGTGGTTGGGCTCTGCAGGGGGCCACTCCTGCACCTGGAACCCTTGGGCAGAGGGGACCGTGTCTGGCTTGGTTACTGAGTGGTAGACAGACTGCTCCACTGACCAGTACCTGGGAGGCTCATGCACCTGGGAGAGTTGTGGCGAGTATTCCAAACATGTAGGCCCAGAAAGGCCAAAATCACGATTTTCAACTGCAATGTGCCTGACCCCTTCTCTCCTACTCTGGAATGAAACCACCCCAACCCCCCCCCCCAGGAGCAGAGATACAGAGCCAGGTGGGGAGGGCCCCTGGTCTAGCTCCAGAGCATACAATTGAACTAGCTCCAGAGCATACAATTGAAGATAACGAAAGCATCTAAGGAGATTGGAAGCAAAAGAGAAGTTTACATCTCGAGCTGTTGGTTTTGAAACAGTCTTTTTGAGCTTAGGAAATTGGAGGCAGATACTATGTGAAGGGTCCAGCTGGACTGTCTGTCCATCCACCTCTCCTGAGTAGCTCTGACACTTCATATATAAATGAGATGGTACCATTTGTGGTTAGCCTACTTCCTACAAGTTGGGCAAGTGTTAGCATTCTTGGGGGAACCACGGAGGCACTGACTACAGAAGACATGGCCACCCTCTGTAGAGACAATGAGATGTCCATTCCGCATAATTTCTGAGTATCTATCCATGCACATGGGAAAACTGACAGTACCAGAAAACTGAGTCCTGTGGCCCCTTTGTTCCTGGCATTTCTGGGAGAGTGTGGGTGATCTTGGTGCAGCCTCCTGGAGTTCCTTGTTGGCCTTTTTTAGTTGTAGATGGACACAATACCTTTATTTTGTTTATTTACTTTTATGCAGTGCTGAGGATCAAACCCAGTGCCTCACATGTGTTAGGCAAGAGCTTTACGGATGAGCCACAACCCCAGCCCTTTGTTCACTTATTACAAAGAAAAATACACTAAGAAGTATTTGGTCACAAAACAAATATCCATGCTCCAAGTGAATAGGCATACATTCATTGAGAAAACCTCTCTTAATGGGTGTCCTAGGGACCAGGAGAAGTTGTCAGTTGCAAGTGACACTGCTGTGGAGGGAGAGGGATGCTTGGGCCTTTGTCATGTGGGCCTACCTTAGCTGGGTGGGCACCCAGGCAAAGTTTCGGGCATGTTAGGGGTTGGAAGAAAGTGCTTTTCAAAATATGAGTGTTGTAGGTAAATCACAAATACTATCGTAGACAGTGGTGTGCTGCTAGCCTGGTTGGGGGGAAGGTATGTGCCCTAAAAAACTCTTACTATGGCTTAACAATCTGCTTCAGTTCCTGAATTTGTGTTTCACTGGGGATTGAAACTGGGGCCTCATGCATGCTAGGAAAGCACTCCACCACTGAGCTGTGTCCCCAACCCTTTTTAGTTAATGGGGAGATAAGGTCTTGCTAAGTTGCCCAGGCTGATCTCAAACTTGAGATCTTCCTCCCTCATCCTTCCTATTTGCTGGGATTGCAGGTGTGCACTACCACGTCCAGCTAAATTTCCTGAATGTTTAACAATCAGCCCACGGGGTTTTGGTGTGAGCTGGCCTCTGCACACCGCTGTGAATCTACTGTTGGTGCACTCAATTTTGACAGGCAAGAGGCACAGTATTTTATTTATAGGGCATGTAAGAACCTTCAGAATGCTCTGTGATAAATCTTGTGATGTGGCTAATCACACTAAAGGTGATTTTATGAACCCTGCTCACTTCTCAGGAGACCAAATTTATACACCAAATCTTTTATTTTATTTTTTTTCCTATTTTTTTATGCAGTGCTGGAGATGTAATATAACCTAGGGCCCTGCACATGCTGGGCAAGTGCTCTACCTCTGAGTTAAAGCCCAGCCCTGAATTCTTTCCATAGAAATAATTCTTCTAACTCAAATCTCATATCCCGGGGCTGGGGATGTGGCTCAAGTGGTAGCGCGCTCGCCTGGCATGCGTGCGGCCCGGGTTCGATCCTCAGCACCACATACCAACAAAGATGTTGTGTCCGCCGAAAACTAAAAAATAGATATTAAAAATTCTCTCTCTCTCTCTCTCTCTCTCTCTCTCTCTCTCTCTCTCTCTCTCTCTCCTCTCTCACTCTCTCTTTAAAAAAAAAAAATCTCATATCCCTGTACATATTTGGCATGTGTGAAACAGAATCACCAAAATTATATTTAATATTATATGGAATTGAATAGAATGTTGTTGATAAAAATATAAAATAAACTTCTTTAATAATTCCTTCAGGGGCTGGGGATATAGCTCAGTTGGTAGAGTGCTTGCCTCACATGCACAAGGCCCTGGGTTCAATCCCTAGCAACACCAACCACCATCACCAAAAAAAAAAAAAAAAAAAAAAATTGCTTCAGAAATAATTATATAATAGACATAAATTTATATTGATTTTATTTCGATTTATATGGATATAAGTAAGCAACTTCAGTATCAATTTAAATGGCTAAATATTCAGATTTTACTTGTACTGATATTTCTGTTTATTGCTGAAAAGAATGGTTTATTGCTTTATTGGCCTAAAGTTATTTAGATGAAATGAACATTTTGAAGTAAAATGGTCAGCCCTAATTGCACACAGGAGAGAGGATTTTTAGGAAGAAGATCATGGTTTCACAATGTGCCTTATGGTCTCAGGATAAAATAATGTTTTCATTATCAAATTCTTTTTTTCACCTTAAATCACCCCCGGATTCTCATAACGGCAGATGAGACAGTGGGATACATTGTGACAGATGTTTTTATATTATGTAAATTCTGATCTTGAAAATCTTCCTCAGCTGGATGTGGTGGCACAGGCCTATAATCTCAGTGGCTCAGGAGGATGAGGCAGGAGGATTGTGAGTTCAAAGCCAGCCTCAGCAAAAAGCTAGGCACTAAGCAACTCAGTGAGACCCTGTCTCTAAATAAAATACAAAATAGGGCTGGGGATGTGGCTCAGTGGTCAAGTGCTCCTGAGTTTAATCCCCAGTACTAATAAATAAATAATCTAAAAAACCCCAAACTTCCTATTTACAGGCTGGGGATATAGTTCAGTTGGCAAAGCACTTGACTAGCACATGCTAAGGCCCTGGGTTCAATCCCCAGTGCCACCAAAAATGAACCAAAAATAATTTGTAAAAAATCTTTCTATTTACAAAATTTGTTTGGGGTTTATTTCCAGTATAGTATTTTATGTCAAAAACAGTTTTGCTCTTGAGAAAATACAGTACTCTAAGTGTGAGACTCCCATCTTTGTTTTGGTGTGTTTGTTTGTATGTGTTTGGAGAGCAGATCTTGCCTCACCTGTTTTTGAATATTTACAACACTATTTAAAAATACAGTGTTCTTCAGTTGGCCTCTGTGTCTGTTTGGTATCTATTGTCTTAATTATTTGGAAAAGGCTAAGAAAAATATGAAATGAGAAAAAGAATCACAAGGGGTCTTTAAAAACATTTCATGCCCAAGGTCCTCCCTACAGATTCTCATTTAATTGGTGTTGGGTGGGGCCAGGCATCAGCATTTTAAGCCCCTCCCTCCAGGTGGTCCCAGCTATTGCCAGGGATAAAAACAGTTGCAGGTAATACAGGTTTGCAAAGGGAGGTACCTCCCAATCTAGGGCTTATTGCCATGGGACCCTCTGTGAGAAGGAATGTGCTGTTTTTTCCCCCTTGACTATTTTTCCAACTTTATTGAGGTATTAGTGACAATTACAAATCACACATATTTAAGATAGCCACCATGACGTCTTGATACACATATTCATTGTGAAATGATTACCACTAAGAAGCTGATTAACACATCCATCACCTCATACAGTTACCCTGTGTGTGTGTGTGTGTGTGTGTGTGTGTGTTCAGAACACTTAAGATCAATTCTCTTAGCAAATTTCATTATTATATCATAATTATTCTAAAGTTGTTTCATGGTGTGTGACCAGCCATCTGTTAGAACATAGCAGAGGCTGAGCTTATCTTCAAATCCCAACTAGAGTGGAAGGGTCCCAGACTCCTGTAGGCATTTCAGGACAATCATCAGAAGGAAAGAGGGGGAGAACTTACCAGCCAGTGGACACAGAGGGCACTCTATTAACAACAATAACTTCAAAGGCCCAGCCCCTTGTTCCCTGTTTAGATGAAACTACAGTATTTTGAAGTTAAAATGATCAGCCCTAATTACACACAGGAGAGAGGATTTTTAGGAAGAAGATCATGGTTTTATAATTTGCCCCAGGATGGATCAAGATGAGACCATCACTCAAGTTACTGTCAACACATCAGTGGCCCGGAAGAGAGGGGTAAAGGACAAGTGGTGAGCATAGAAGATGAATGATCTGGGGCTAATTATCAAAGAAAAGGATATGGGAGGCTAACACCTCCAGAGCACTTCCCCCTCTCAACCTTTTACCAACACCCCTGGGGAATCCATCCTCCCAACACAAGGAGTTACTAATGAGCACAACCTGGGCGCTCATGTCCTGCCTTTAGGGCAGGTATGGAGGATAGGGAGAGATATGCCTGCCTTTTGGTCATGTAGGGAAGACAGGAATTGGGAGAGGGAGGAAAACTGAGATCTATAAAGGCGGCAAGACACCCTCCACATCCTCCCATGTGCCCCACCCCAGACACCAGCTCTGGGTCCTGGCTCCTCTCCAGAATAATCTACTATTTCTGTTCTGTTCCTTAAATAAAACTTGTTTTCTATGCTTGCCTTGGGATTTCTTGGGTGTTTAATCTTCAACACCCAGGAAACAGGACTTGATCTTGATTTCTAAGTATCAGCATCCGTGGGTCCCCAGGGAGCTCCAGAATCTGAAGCTAAGGGCCCCTTTTAGCAGGCAAACTGGTACAAACCAACACTCCAGAGATGAGATTAGCCATCTACAAAAGCAATCTGCCTGAAGGGGAAAAAGGAAAGGAGAGAAAACTAACGAGCTAGGCAGCTTTCTAGATGTTTTCTATGTGTTGGTGCTGAGTGCTCACAAGACCCTCAGGAGATGAATACAATTACCCCATTTTCCAGACAAAGGAGAAGCTCAAAGATATCCTATGGCTCAGATTTGTATCTCAGGTATGTTTGGCAGCCTCTGACCTACTGGTTTGGCTTTCCTAGAATGTCCAATCCACAGACACTCAAAGTAAGTAGCCTTGGGAATCTGGCTTCTTTCACTTAGCAGAACTCATTGGAAATTTCTCCATGTTTTTGTTTGAATAAATTCAAACTGCAAATATTTGCAGAGTGCCTCCCAGGAGCCAAGTGCAGTGCTAAGCTTTGAAGATACTCTGAGGAAAAAAAGCAGACATGGTTCTGTTAGGTAGGAGTTCAGGGACACCAAGATGGCAGAGACAGGGTATTAAAAAGAAGCCACTGGAGGACAAGAGCAGGGTATGAGTTCCTGTCCTTGTTTACAGTAAATCCCATTACCGTGACAACTCCCACCACTGAAGACTTATCACTATGACAACTCCTGTCACAGGTTCAAATTTTAAAATGACCAATGGAAGTAAACTGGTCAGTATTCTAATTAGGTTTTCTAAAGTAATCAATTGAGGGTGGTGGGTAGAAAATATTCTAAGTAGGTATTGTAAGATAACCAATGGGAAAAAAAATGGGGTAAGGTCTTCCATCAAGTCCGTATGGGGAAGAGAACACTCCACAGTTCAGGATGTAAGACCCCAATTTCCAGACTTTGGGACCTTGGTTCTCTCTCTCCCTTGGCCAGCCCACTCTGTTCAGCACCAACACATAGAAAACATCTAGAAAATCGAGTGCGATCTTTACCTTCAATGAAGCTGTACTCTGTTACTTCTGTGTGTCTTGCTCAATTCTTTTTAAAAAAAAATATTTATTTTTTAGGTGTAGATAGACACAACACAATGCCTTTATTTTTATGTGGTGCTGAGGATAGAACATGGGTCCTGCCTGTGCTAGGCGAGCGCTCTACCGCTGAGCCACCATCCCAGTCCTTGCTCTATTCTTTGTTCAGGACACCAAGGACCTGGACATAAATTGACATCGAGTGGTCATTCCAAAGGTAATAGTTCCTGACTCCATGGATCTCACAGGCCAGCAAGAAAGACCAACTGTAACTAAACAATCAGAGAAAAAAAAATGGATAATGGCTCTGGGCCTACAAGAAGTACATGGAGTATAGACATGGAGGTGAGAGAAGGAATCCAGGGGAAATGCTGGTTGAATTGAGAGCCAAAGGATTAAAGGTGGGAGAAGGTCCTTCCAGCATGTGGGCTGTTATGCACAAGACCATATGCTGGGAGGGAGCTCAGCAGGTTTGAAGAACTAAACATGGCTGGGGATGCTGGGGTTGGATCACCCAAGAAAGAACCAAACAGGCATGCAAGGAGAGAGCAATTAGGCTGGGTTCATAGGGAGCTCATGGGTCATACAAGGTGGTGAAGGGACTGCTCTTTGCATTAACAGCCATGGGAAGCCATCGGAAGCCATCGGAAGCCATTGACAGTTGAGTCTACTTTTTTTTTTTTTTTTAGGTACTGGGGAATGAACTCTGGGAGACTTTTTGGCAAGCTACATCCTCAATCCTTTTTTTTAAATTATATTTTATTTTTAGACAGGTTCTCCTTCTGTGGCCCAAGCTGTACTTGAACTCGAAATCCTCCTGCCTCAGCCTCCCGAGTCCATGGGATTATAGGTACGCACCACCAGGCCTGGCCCTGACTTTTTAACCACCGAATGTATGTGGGACATGATAAGCATTCAATAAAACACTTGCATGTTGAAAACACTCTGAGATGTTGTTGGTGAGAGTATAAAAGAGTCCAATTTCTATGTAGGGCAATTTCATCACATCTTTCAAAATGACAAATGTGGATTACTTTCTTTTTTTATATATATATATTTTAAAGAGAGAGTGAGAGAGGAAAGAGAGAGAGAGAGAGAGAGAGAGAGAGAGAGAGAATTTTTAATATTTATTTTTTAGTTCTCAGGGGACACAACATCTTTGTTGGTATGTGGTGCTGAGGATCGAACCCGGGCCACACGCATGCCAGGCGAGCGCGCTACTGCTTGAGCCACATCCCCAGCCCCAAATGTGGATTACTTTCACTCAGAAATTTCCCTTGGGGGAACTTATCCTACAGATATTAGCCCACATATGAAATGCCATTTGTATAGGGTCAGTCACTACTGTGTTGCTTATAATAGCAGAAGAATGTAAATAAACCAGAAGTCCCTCAATAGAAGATTACTAAAAAATTGTGATCTCTCTCTGCAGAGGACCTATATGAATTATAAGAAAAGAATAAGAAAGGCTTTTATGCATTGTTTTGAAAAGAACTTCAAGTATATTATCAAGTTAAAAAAAAAAAAAAGGTATAGCCGGGCACAGCGACACACTCCTGTAATCCTAGCAACTCGGGAGGCTGAGGCAGGGCGATCAGAGTTCAAAGCCAGCCTCAGCAAAAGCAAGGCACTAAGCAACTCAGTGAGACCCTGTCTCTAAATAAAATACCAAATAGGGCTGGGGACATGGCTCAGTGGTTGAGTGCCCCTGAGTTCAACCCCTGGTACCAAGAAAGAAAGAAAGAAAGAAAGAAAGAAAGAAAGAAAGAAAGAAAGAAAGAAAGAAAGAAAGAAAGAAAGAAAGAAAGAAAGAAAGAAAGA
The DNA here is from genome assembly GCF_964194105.1 of Spermophilus citellus. Classification (NCBI taxonomy): domain Eukaryota; kingdom Metazoa; phylum Chordata; class Mammalia; order Rodentia; family Sciuridae; genus Spermophilus; species Spermophilus citellus. The sequence continues at coordinate 32,148,617 of NC_138199.1, read as the reverse complement.
AAGAAAGAAAGAAAGAAAGAAAGAAAGAAAGAAAGAAAGAAAGAAAGAAAGAAAGAAAGAAAGAAAGAAAGAAAGAAAGAAAGAAAGAAAGAAAGAAAGAAAGAAAGAAAGAAAGAAAGAAAGAAAGAAAGAAAGAAAGAAAGAAAGAAAGAAAGAAAGAAAGAAAGAAAGAAAGAAAGAAAGAAAGAAAGAAAGAAAGAAAGAAAGAAAGAAAGAAAGAAAGAAAGAAAGAAAGAAAGAAAGAAAGAAAGAAAGAAAGAAAGAAAGAAAGAAAGAAAGAAAGAAAGAACAAGAGAAAAATATGTGCTGTTTTTCTATGCATAGCACATTTCTAAAAGGCACATGAGAAACAGGGACTATTGCTTCCCTCTGGGTTGAGGAATCAGGTAGATGGAAACTGAGTTGGAAGGAGATTTATTTTTTACTGAATTTTGAGCCATGCATGTCTTACCTATACTATGATGTAAAAATTTGCATAATGAGTACTGACTATATAAACCAATGAATTAGAAAATTAATTAATTTGTAAAATAGATTCCAGGTAGGACTTCCTTCTGCTATAGGAAAGGAATTTAGAAAGTCCTGGTCCCTGCCCTACCCTCTGGTTCCTAAGATAACCTTCAAAAGGGATCCACCCATGGGATCACCTTTGGAAAGGGAGGTTGGATGAAAGAAAGTATCTGTTCGGATCAATTAGTATCATTTCCAGGAAAAGGGCCTCCCTCTTAGCCCTGAAGCCAGGCTGGTCTTAGGACCCCACAGGAACATAGCTGGGGAACTTTCCAAGCTTGTTTAATTAGGCTCCTTGCTGAAAAGTCTCTAAAGACTTGTCATTGGTCTCCAAGTGGTAACTGACCCCCCAGAGATGCAATCTCCTCTCAGTAGGGAACTCTTATTAAAAAATCCGATATAATGCTTATTAAAAAGTCTGATATTCTACCTAAAAATAAGCATCCAAATGGGTTTGCAATGTCAGGAAAAGCAGCACAACGCAAGGAAGGCTGGACTGTCTTGAGCCTCTCAACTTTGGTCTGAATTCCGATTAAATTCCAGTGGAAAATGGCTGTTGACAGCAAGGATCACGGGTTTCATCAGCCTGGCTTGATAAGGGGGATGAAAGGGAGACCAGGAAATTCATTGCCAGAAGGAGTTCCCGGTTTCTCCAGATGGAGAGTTGGCCCCAGGTGCTCACAAAGGAAAGCAGCCAGGGCTTTGCCCTGGAGTGCCCTCTCGCAAGACTAAGGCGTGGCCCAGGTGACAGGGTCCCGGAGGGATAAACAAAGAGAAGCAACAGAAAAGAATGAGAACAAGGCAAAGAATGAGAACTTGGACCTGCCGTCTCTGGGTGGTGATCATTTCTATAACTCTACAGAGAAAGTATCAGTGCCACCCCACCCCTGTCTCCTTATGAGGAAACTGAGGCTCAGGAGGAGTGAACCAGCTTGCCCAAGACCTCACAGCTCACCAATACCCAGGCAGAGTGTGTGCCCAAGTCTCTCTGATACCAGGGCCCACTCTCTTGCTTTCGGGGCAACTTGAATATAATCAGAAGTATCCATATTTGAGTCAGCAACAAACATTTAGCTTAGAAAGATTTCTGTCATTTTTCTTTTATGCATTGCATCTCAATAGGCTATTTGGCATCTGCAAATTATTTCTATTCAAAGACAAAGAAGATAGGCCACTCCTTATTCCTTTCATTCTCTCCTTGGGTTCATCCATATGAGCCAGGGCAGGGGTCTTGTCAATAAGATCAAAGGAAATGCTCAGGATCTCCCTATCTGGAGGCAGGATAAGGCTGCTTCAGTCACTTGTGTCATGCTAGATGCCAAAACCTTTCCCCAGGGACATTTACAGTCAAGAAAGCCCAACGTATTTTCCTTGCTGGATCTTTCTATAAAATGTCATTTGCCTCAGCTGAGGACAAAACTGGGAGAAACAACCTTCCTTTAACAGTGTGGCCTTGGATTTGACATGAGAAAAAGCTTTCAACAATGAGTACAGATGTAAAGTCTAAAACAAGGGACCAGGAAGGACAGACTTGCAACAAGATCATTGACAAGGTGCGGTGCATATCATCTAGACTTGGTGAATCAAGGCTAATTTGATTTGTTGCTCCTGTGTCACCACCTCCTGCAAGCACTCTGCCATCTAGACTAAGTCTCCAAGCCGGTCCTCATTTATGGAGGCCTCTTACTGACCCCTGCATCTGAAATGCCTTTCCCTCCCTCTGACTGCTTCAGTTTTACCTACCCTTCAAGGTGTACTCAAGTTCCTAGTTTGCTGGAAGCTTTCTCTGACCATGCATCTACTCCTCATTCATGAATTCTTTTTTTTTTTTTTTTTTTTTTTTGTGGGTACCAGGGATTGAACCCAGGGGCACTCGGCCACTGAACCACATCCCCAGCCAATTTTGAATTTTATTTAGAGACAGGGTCTCACTGAGTTGCTTAGCACCTCGACATTGCTGAGGTTGGCTTTGAACTCTTGATCCTCTTGCTTCAGCCTCCCAAGCCCCTGGGATTACAGGTGTGCACCACTGCGCCCAGCTCATCCATGAATTCTTAGTGGTTGGGGACTTTGTCATGGTAATCCAGGTAGGGGATAACTGGTTCCTGCAGAACCAGATGGGGTTTGATGTCAGAGAGACAGGAAAGGACACAAGCAGTAGAAGCAGCAGCTGTCACAGCTGTCCACTCTGCTGTGAGCCTACCACATGCAACTGTCTCACCTGCCTTTGCATTCTAGGTAGCTCTGCTCTTGAGAAAAAGATGCCATGAAATCACCCAGAGATATCTACTAAATACATTTCCCAAATTATGGAGTTGGTACTCTGGGGCATGTCAGTTTTCTGTTGGTTTGGAACATAGCCAGTTTTCTTAGCATTCAGTCACCCTTGACACAGTTACCATCAACATGTTACCATTTTAAATATGCTACCACATATAAGATTTAATTTTATCATCATATCAACACCATAAAGCCCATCTTATAGATGAGCCCAACTTCTTCAAACCATGGACCAGGGCAATTTTGATTACACCAGACATGGTATGAAAAAAAAAAAAATCTTTCCTTAGGCCCAATGGCTCACGCCTGCAACCCCAGTGACTCAGGAGGCTGAGGCAGGAGGATCACGAGTTCAAAACCAGCCTTAGCTACTTAGTGAGTCCCTAAGCAACTCAGTGAGACCCTGTCTCTAAATAAGATACAAAATAGGACTGGGGATGTGGCTCAGTGATTAAGCGCCCCTGGTTTAATACCTAGTACCAAAAGAAAGAAAGAAAAAACCTTTCCCTAAACCCCAACTCCATACTACTGAGGTGTACACAGAGCGAACAGTACCCGTGTTGTCAGTTGACAGATGTCAATTCAGCCTTCTGAACAAACAGTCCTTCTGAGAAACAGTCCTGCACATCTATGTCTTAGTGTAACTTTTGTACTCTATCATCCATGTACCCTATGCAGTAGCATCAGAGTCACCTTCATTATTTCTGATGCCAAAAGGTTTGTCCTATCTCTGGTGCCAATTCAATAATGAGGTCAAGGGTTTGAGAAAAAAAAAATGGAATAGAAGTTTTATTGATTTGTTAGCAAATGAGAAAAGAAGCAGACTAAGATCTCAAAGCCTGTAATTTTAATTGTCAGGGGGAACAGAAGGCTTTTGACAGGGGAATACAAAGACTGGGTTCTAGGTCTGCCTATCAGGGGACAGAATTCATATCCAGATGGCAGCCTTGAGAGACAGGAGTCCTTAGGTCCCACTGGCACTAGCGCTAGCTCCCAAGTCTGGGTTTCTCTATTGTTGTGCTTGGTAAACTGAAGGACACAACAAACCTAGCCCCAGACAGGGAAATGTTAAATCTTGCTTTCCCTGTGGTTAGAGAGGAGGAGGGGGAGATGAGGAAGGAAGTGGGGGTGGGGAGAAATTTGTCAGTTTTTTTAAAAAGCCACAGGGGTGGTGGGGGAAGCCATCAGTGGTCAAGCAGCAAGGTTTATATTTAAAGCATGCAGCAGACCCTCATCACATGAAAGAGACCCACGTTACAATGAAACTGGTTTTGCTCTTATTTTAAAGCAAACAGGTTGAACTGGGATGTGTTATTCATAGTGCCCAGTGACATAGTGAGGAATGGGCTCCAGCAAGGACAGGTGACCATAGCTCCTTGGGGTTTACCTCTGGTCTCTGGCCTACCTAGCAGGTGACTCTTGGCCTTCCCTGATTTTGACTTGGTCTTGCAGTCTGGTACCAGAAGACAGGGGCGGGTGATAGGTGAAGTAATGTTTCTTAGTTGCTTATAACAATGACTGGCACATAGGATTAGTACAGTATAAATGTTCACTATTCTTGTTATCATCATTATCTCTGCCCTCTGTTTAGTTTGGAAGATCCCAGACACTCAATCCAGGCATCGTGATCCCTCAGGGTACAGTTCTGGATCCACGGCACAGCTCTGGCTGGACTCTCCTAGGTCACCTCCCACGACTCTCCTTGTACTCTGAAACCCTCTAGACTTCCTTCAGGCCCAAGAACATGCCAAGCTCTCTTAACTCTAGACCTTTGTAGACCTTTGCCCTGTTGTTTTCTCCATTAAAATGCTTGTTTCCTGTCCCTAACATCCTCCTACTCCCCCCACCCCCCCAAAACCCCTCACCTTTCATTAGCTAGAATCTTACTCTCCCTGGGAGGTCTTCCCCCAGTGACCATTCCTCACCCCCTCTCTCACTTTGTTGGGTATTCTGAATAGGCACCTAATTACTTCCTTAACTTCTGTCATCCCATCAGGCTCTAAGCTCCCACAACCTGGGGAACCATATTTGAATATTCATTGCTGTATCCTCACCACCTCACCTAATGCTTGAGTTGAGTGGGAGCCCAAAGTCATAGTACACGACATTGACAGAATCCATATGGATTGAAAAATGATGACAGGAGGGACGTGACAGGGATGACCTTACACGTGACTGCGCTATTATTTATTGGTTGTATTTGCCGTGACTTAATCCTACCGGAACCTAGAATGAAATCAATAATAAAAGGGTGGAGAATAGAGGGAAAAAAAGAATAAATTCAATATGTCTTTGTGCGACAGCATCTTTAACTAATACTTCCTGGAAATAAAACATTAATTGAAGTTGAAAGGGAGAGATGCGAGTGAGTCATAGTTGTCCAGGGTCGAGTGTCAGCAAGCAAGGTATTCATCCTTGATTGACTTCCCCAGTGGGTCCTGAACTCTTGCTGCAGGTGTAGGATGTCACTTGACATTGTCGGGGGCTATCATTTGAGGAATGTTGAGGATGCCCAGCCACTGCCTTCTTTAGAAGCAGAACTCCCACCCCGTTAGTCCACTAGGAATCCAATTCAATCCAGCAAAACTTGACTGAGCAATGGAATCACACAGCACCAGCATCAATTTCGGCTCTGTCACTTAATGCCTGTAAGAGCTCGGGCCAGTTCTTCACTTCTCTGAACCCCAGAATGAGGATCAGAAGGTATACATAATAGCTCTTCACATAGTTGCTGCCAAAATTTCAGATAACAGGCACCAAGAACCTAGCTAGCACCCAGCTCCAGGTCTGGATCAATATTCACTAGAAGCTTGTAGAATAGGGATGTACTGAATGAAACAAGTGCAAGAAACTTTCTAGAAATGGTGGGATTCTAGAGGAGAGATCAGAGGTGATACCTCCGGTGAAGAGAATCAATCAGGGCCAAGTTCCATTTCCCCAGATGTGACGATTAAACACCCGAGAAATGCCAGCTAAGGCAAGCGTAGAGAGCAAATTTTATTTAAGGGATAGAATAGAGATAGACTTCTCCATGGAGAAGTGGCCTCAGAGTTAGGTGTCCAAAGAAGTAGGGGGTGTCCTTTCCCTTTTAAACATTTTAGATTTTCTTTGTTCTCATGCTCTCCTTCCCTTTATCTTGCCTCTCTCCTCTCCCCATCCTGCTTACGTGACCAGGGTCCAGGAGATGAGCCAAAAGGTGAGAAGGAAGCCCTCCAGGGGTCCTCTTCATGTCTGCTCAAACAGGCCACTCAGGATGTGATTCATTAACAACCTTTGGGAGGAGAAGCATTTACTATGGACAGGTAACTGTGGTAAGGGGTAGAAGAGGAGAGGGAAAGGTCCTGGATATATTAGCATTTCTTTCTTTTTTGGATCCTAGGGATTGAACTCAGGGGCACTTGACCACTGAGCCACATCCCCAGCCTTTTAAAATATTCTATTTAGAGGCATGGTCTCACCAAGTTGTTTAGTGCCTCATTGTTGCTGAGGCTGGCTTTGAACTTGGGATCCTCCTGCCTCAGCTTCCCAAGCCGCTGTGCACCACTGCACCTGCCTCTGGAGGTATTAGCACTGCATTCCCCTGGAGGCAGCCTCCATCCTCCCAGACCCAAATTAGTTCCCAGTCCTACCCAATTGTTTATTATCTGTATTGACTGCCTTTTGTCCCCCAGTGGTGCCTGTGGGATGGGGTCAGGAATAGCTTTGTAAAGAAGTCAGCATTTGAGCAGATCCTGGAAAAAGAGATTTCCTAGACCCAGCACAACTTGCAGAACGGCTGGGACTGGAGCTCATAGCAGTTGACCCATTTGGACCATGAACACCAGGCAGTTGGAGCAGAGTGGGAGGAGGGTGGGAGCCTGGGGCCAGGAGGGAGCTGGTGTGGGAGGACCCTGTGGGGTCATTGTTCAGTTGTAGGGGACGTGGTTTGTCCCACACGGTAGCCAGATTATTGTCAGCAAGACGGCACTGGGATAAATTAATTTCAATAGTAAATGGATAATGAAAAATTGAATGTCATCTACAGAACGCCACCAGTTAAACTCTCCCTGAGCTGCTGGAGATCTTTGTACCATCTGAGGTTTCTTTACCAGTGAAGATGGTAGCCCTTAAGGGGAAGGATGCTGAGGCTGACTGGTGAGAACCTAGTGCTCCCTATGCATCCTCCCAATTGCTAGTTAATGTTGTGAGATCAGGTTCCATCTTGCTCTCAAGGCTTGGTGTTCAACTCAGGTCTCAAAGTCACAAGTTCTGAGGAAGAAGCTCAGGATTCTCTCTATTCAACCCCTTTTGTGTTCTTAACTACGCACAGGGTGTTGCTCTCAGCCTTCGGGGCACAGAGATGAACAGGACCTAGCCAATCTCTGTCCCCAGAACTTACAGTGCAGCAGAGGGGACACACTGGCTGGTTTCTGGTGCCCAGCTCAGACTGGTGCCCACGGCGAGTGCTCACAGATGGTCAGAGGCCAGCACTGGCTGGGCAGAGGAGGCCGGGTGGGTCTCTGAAAAACCAGAAAGGCAACCACATTCTTGGAAAAGCGAAGGAGTCTCCTCCTTTTCTCCAATGTCTTGATGCCTGAGGGATTTTCCTCCATCACTGGTTCTTTCACTTTCACTTCATTCCATGCCAAGTGGCTGTCTTTCAAAAAAAAAAAAAAAATGAAACTTATTCCTTTTTTTTCCTTTAAGAAAATTTTGAAAAAAAAATTTTTTAAATAAAGAAAGAAAAATATTCCCATAATTTCACCACCATTGTTTACATTTGGGTGGATTTCCAGTTTCCTTTTCTCTACACAGGCAAGTTTGTTTGATGGTTTTGGGGATATAACCGTGCCATACATACAATTTTGTATACTCCTTTTACTCAAAATTTTTCTTTCCATTCAAAACTTGTTTAGTCAGGTGCGGTTTGGCACACCTGTAATCCCAGGGGCTCCGGAGACGGAGGCAGGAGGATTGGGAGTTCAAAGCCAGCCTCAGCAACTTAGTAAGGCCCCCAAACAACTCATTGAGATCCTGTCTCTAAAACTAAAATAGAAAAAAAGAAGGGGTGGGGGTGGGGGATGTGGCTCAGTGGTGAAGTACCCCTGGGTTCAGTTCCTGGTACCAAAAATAAAAATATATAAATAAATAATCATCATTAGGAGCCTTATGACAGCTAATCATGTGGTTATATAAGAGTCCACTTGTCCTGTTCCTTTTTTGCACAGTGGGGAAACCCCTGGAATAGCTGCCTAAGAGTACTGTTTGTCCCTTGGGAGAGTCTGGCAACCAAAGACCCTGTTGGAGGCTGTGGCTGTCAGGCTTTACAAGAAATTGCTTAAATTAAGAATCTTGGCCCCTGGAAGTGGAAGATGGGCACTTTTCACTTCTAGTGATGCTGGACAGTTTATTTAACCTAAGTCTCATTTTTCTTGTCAATGAACATAATAAGGCATTGTGAAAGTTTAATCAAAGAACTATTGTACTGGGCACACCTCTAATCCCAGCTACTTGGGAGGCTGAAGCAGGAGGATTGCAAGTTTGAGGCCAGCTTCAGCAATTAGCAACCCTAACTGAAAAAAAAAAAAAAAAAGAAAGATTGTGGGGAGGAGCAGGGGAATGTAACTCAGTGGTAAGGTTCAATCCCCGGTACCAAAAATAATAAAATAAATAAAAATAAATAGAAACTATTGCATGGAAATTCTGGACACTGGGAGTATTGCATAACTTAATGGATCCTCCCCCACTCCATCTCTTTTAGGATTTTTCTGGGTTTGGTTGATGATTTGCCACATGCTACTCTATTTCAAGCTTCCTTGTGCCTCAGTTCCCCTCTCTGTGCTCTGGTGACTAATAATCCCCCTCACCTCCTTCACACCAAGGATAGGCAGTCAACATGCAGAGAAAAGAGAAAGTGTCTTATGGTTTGGATATGAGGTGATCCCTCAAAACTCCTGTGTTAATACAGGAATATTCAGAGCATAAATAGATGGGAGAGCTGGGACCTCCTACTTTGGATGGACTGATTGGGTGATAACTATAGGCAGGTGGGACATGGCTGGAGGAGGTGGGTCTCTGGCGGCATGTCCAGGAAGGGTACATCTTTCCTGCGGTCCATCCCTGTCATGTTTCCTTCCATCATGGCCCTTTGACCATGATGTGCTGACTCCTCTTGGACCCAGAACCCTGAACTTGGCCATCTATAGACTGAGAGCTCTGAAACCATGAGCCCCCAGATAAACTTTTCCTCCTCTAACTTGCTCTTTTCAGGTGGTTTGGTTACAGAATCGCAGAACTGATTATCAGAAAGACATTGCTTAGCTGGGAAGGCTTTTTGGATAATTTCTGCTCCCTCCCCCAAGCCAATCCCCAATCAATTCTGGTCTCATTGGGGGGGCTGCTGAGAGGAGGGGGTATTTCAGAGACACCTGTCTTGAGGTTTTCTGTCCCAAGTCCATTTCCTTGTTTTTCAAATACAGCCTTTTATGAGAATTAAATCCTTGAAGAGGTTCTCCTGAGAGGCTAGAGCTGAGCCTCTGTATCCAGGATAAGGCAAGAACAGAAACCACTCTGGGCATTTCAAGGAGAAAGAAGCAGCTGGGAGGGATCCCCTCACAAGAGAGGGAGATGGGGGAGAATCTGGGAGCATGTCCAGGACCAAACCCTTGAATGTCAAGAGAAGAGGGGGCTGGGGAGGTGGCTCCGTGGTACCATACTTGCTTTGCACGTGGGAGGACCTGGGTTAATAATCCCCAGCGCCACCCAAAAGAGGGGTGTGGAAGAAGACGAGGAGGAAGAGGAAGAAGAAGAATCCAAATAGGAATCTTAAGAGCCAGAAGAGGGGCTGGGGATGTGGCTCAAGCCGTAGCGCGCTCGCCTGGCATGCTTGCAGCCCGAGTTCGATCCTCAGCACCACATACCAACAAAGATGTTGTGTCCACCGAGAACTAAAAAATAAATATTAAAAATTCTCTCTCTCAAAAAAAAAAAAAAAATCCAGAAGAACAGGAAACCCCAAGGTGCCAGGAGGAGATGACAGGCAGGAGCTGTGATGTCATTAACATAGAGGAAACACGATGCGTCTTTCCACAGCGCCAGAATTTATTGGATGACAATAAATTCATAGGCTATGCCACCTTCATCAGTAGCAGATCACTGAATACATGTGGGTCACCCGGGAGTCATAGGTGTGCAAACATACGTTGTTTTATTCCGATCTTAATTCCTAATATTTGTAACACGCAGGTCACGTGTACTTCACACGATGATATGTAAATAGGACAATGAAAGACTAAGAAAGGGTTCCAGTGGCCGCAGGGTTACAGGATGCTGTGCCAAGAGCACAGGCAGAGAGAGAGATGAGTGCCAAGTCAAGGAGTCACTGTGGGTGGTCAGATAAGGATTTTATCAACCCAGTCTTTCCCTTCCTTTTTTCTTTGGTGGGGGGTTCCAGGGATTAAATTCAGGGGGACTGGACCATGGAACCACATCCCCAGCCCTATTTTGTATTTTATTTAGAGACAGGGTCCCGCTGAGTTGCTTAGCGCCTTGCTGTTGCTGAGGCTGGCTTTGAATTTTTGATCCTCCTGCCTCAGCCTCCCGAGCCGCTGGGGCTACAGGGGTGTGCCACCACACCCGGTTTAACAACCCAGTTTCGCAGAGTAGTCAAAGCAGACACTCTGGACCAATGGCAGCTTCGGTGTTAGAGTGTCAGTCTAAGGTGTCAGGTTGGAGTGGGCCATGTGTGATCATCACAAACAGGAGATATTCTCTTTGCTCAAGCCCAGTGGAAACAGAAAGTTGGAGATTTTCCATGGTGGCAATTTTCCTGGGCAAGGCTCATGATGAGTGACCAGGTAATGTTTGGTCTCGGGGGACTCCTTCTTTTATGGGTCTGGAATGAGGAGTTCTCATCTGGTGAGGCTGATAAGCTCTTGTGTCTGGTGTTGCTAATATGATTTGGAACATCCATGTGTATAGATACTCCCAGATTTAGTTGGCACCTATAAGTTATTTATCAGTTTGTGCTTTGTGGTGGTTCCAGGTAGATGGTAGTTGTTTACTTGTACAAAGAAGGTATAGAGAGTCATTCTACCTTGATACCTATGCTTAAAATTTATTAATTTTTGGCAAACTACTACTTTACAAAATGAAGAAATTCATGCCTGAAAATTGTTGTTCTATATATCAAAGAAGAATTCAGAGCAGGGCATAGCCTGCTCTCCATAGGAGGGCACAGGGATTATAGGCACTGACTTTTAATTTAATCCCAGCCCTGCCATTCACTAGCTTTGTGGCCCTAGGAAAATTGATTTACCTCTCTGGACCTTAATTCCTTCATCAGAAAAGTAGGGCTAATGAGAACATCTATATCTCAGAGAAAATTGAAGTAAAGAACCTAAAAATCCCAGTGCCTTGCATGTAGTAAGTATTGAACATAAAGTAACTCATAAAAACCATTCCAGATCTCTTCTATTCCTCTCTTTGTTCCCACTCTACCATTTCCTCCTCTATCTGCTAATTTTTATTCACCTTGCAAATGGGGAAAGGTGTCATTTTCAAAAATCCATTGTCTGCAGCAATGTCACACGATCCTTCATTTTGTTCCTGGAGAAAAGAGAATAAATTGGGAGATCACCCTCCCTTGGCCACGGAAGAAGCTAAGACCTGAAGGAACCAAAATCCTATCGATGGTTGCTGGACCATTTAAAAACATCAGACAGGAAAACCGAGTTCTCAGGGGCAGTGTACAATGCTATGAATTTTAGCACATGAATAGATTCATGTAGCCACCTCCACAATCAGGGCACACACCGCCCTAGCACCCCAAGATACTCCTTTATATTACCCCCCTCCATCCCAACATCTGGCAACCATGATCCATTCATTCTCCATCACTGCAGTTTTGTCTTCTTGAGTGTGCTGGATAAACAAAATCACTACACAGTTCACCTTTCAAGACTGGTTCCTTCCACCTAGCATAATAACGTCTTCTGGATTCACCCAAGCTGATGGAAGTATCCATAGTTCCTTTAGATTGCTGAAGAGTATTCCATGTTTGGATTGTTTAAAGAGAATATTCAAACATCCTTAGTGCTCTTTCTCTCCATCCCCACCCAGAGCCTTGCCCAGGCTAGGCAGGTGCTCTCCCACTGAGCTACACCATGCTATTTGTGCAGATTGCCTTAGTGAAATTCAGAGCACTTAGGGTATATTTTGAAAGAATTTATTCAGCTGTATCCTCAGCTCTAGAATATTTACTCCATGAAAGAGTGATCCTCTAGAAACAGAACCTAAAATGCAACGTGCTTCCCCATTTGGAAGATAATCAAGGCAGAAGGATGCAGGTAGCCATTACTTGCCATCAGCCACACACATTCCTCCTGTGGCCAGCAGTATTCTGCGTGGCAGCCTAGGGCCTCCCAGGCTGCCATGCTAACAGACCTTCTGCTACAGCCTCTAAAGCCAACTCTATGCTGCCATCTGGTGGCTTTGGCCTTAGATGCCCGCTGTGGCTCCCTTGAAGACAGCCCGCTCTCTCTGGGGTTCTTCACAGTCATGTGCACATCATTCCTCCTGATTTCACTAATGTCAGCCAATTCACTCCTATGGCTACAAGTTTCCCCCTGACATACCCTGTGTCTCTCACGGAGAGACGGTTGTCCCTAACAAGAGTTATAATTCTTTTTATCAGAATTCTGAAGGAGGTAGCCTTGCTCTTGCAATGTCATATTGCATCCTTATTATTAAAAGTTTTTTCTTTGATTTTTACTTTCTTTCAGTTCCTGACCCTGAGATTGCTGAGTATAGGTTCTCTTGGAGTTGAGTCAGGGGGACACTTTTAGTGTTGAGCATCAGTGTTGCTTCCAAAATAGTTCCTCCTTCAACCAGTGCCTGAGGACCAACTGGTTAAAGCATCTTTCCTCTCTCTCTCTCTCTCTCTCTCTCTCTCTCCCTCCCTCCCTCCCTCCCTCCCTCCCTCCTCTCTCTCTTCGCAAAATGTGTTCTAGCTCATTTTGTATCGTGTATGGTCTCCAAAGGTGGCCACCACCGACACCTCCTCTCTCTCCTGTGCATCCATTCCTTCCATCAAAATGTACAGCCCATTTCCTCTTTCCTCAAGCCTGGGCTAACCCTGTGACTTGTTTCATAATGGAATAAGGCTAAAGTTTCACTCCTGTCCTAGCCCTTAAGAGAACAGGAAAAAAGGCTAGCACTCATGCTCTCTGAAGACGCTGGTCACCATACTAAAGAAATTTGGGCTAGACTTCTCAATGAGTGACCAGGCCCTAAATAAGCACATTACATGTAGCCTTTCCTTGGATCCTCACAACTACCCTGGGAGACAGCTAGTATTATTATCTCTGTGGGTTTTGTTTTTTGTTTTTGGTACTGGGGATTGAATCCAAAGGTTCTCAACTGCTGAGCCACATCCCTACTCCTTTTATTTTTATTTTGAGACAGAGTCTTGCTAAGTCCTTAGGACCTTGTTCAATTACTGAGATTGGCCTCAAACTTGCAATCTTCCTGGTTCAGCCTCCAAAGTCTCTCAGATTATAGATGTGAGCTACCATGCCCAGGTTATTACCTCTATTATACAGGTGAGGTTCAGTAACTTTTCCAAAGCTTCATAGCTATAGGCCCATCATTTCTCAGCCTTTTGGCTAAGATCAAGTGTGGTGGTGTACCATAGGTCCCTCTCTCTCTCTCTCTCTCTCTCTCTCTCTCTCTCTCTCTCTCTCTCTTAAATATTTATATTTTAGTTTCTTAGGTGGACACAATATCTCTATTTTATTTTTATGTGGTGCTGAGGATTGAACCCAGTTCCCCATGCATGGTAGGCAAGCACTCTACCACTGAGCCACAACCCCAGCCCCAGGCCCATCTCTAAAGAATGCCCTGTCTCCTTTACTAGATTGTGGTGACACTTCAGTTCAATGCCTTCACAGAAGACACCAGGGAGAATTCTGCCTTTTAACCCAGTACTGCCCAACCTGTTCCACACCTTAAAATGACATGTTAAAAGTGACAATCTAAGGAGGGTATACTGGGATAATGTATTAAGTTTTTTTTTTTCAGGTAGAGGTGACAAGTTTAGAGTACTCCAGAGAGAAAACTCAAGGTGTTTATAATCCAAAGGCACTTCATTTCCCCAAATTCTTTTGGAACTTTTGAGAGGATAAAAATTATAACTTTAAAAGTATAACTTAATGGAGATAGATTATTGTCTCTGATCACTTGTGAGAGAGAGAGATCTTCAGCCTCCAGAGAGGGCCTACTTGGGACAAGTGTGTTCTTGAGATGCAACCTTGGACAAAGGACCTTGCCTCTCTTGGCTTGTTTCTCTAAACAGAAAGGTGAGAAAGGCACCACGGGCTTTGAAGCCAAGTGCGGAAGGCGTGGGGGGCGTTCAGTGGGAAGGGAGGTGGCCGATGCCTGAGATGACCTGAGTGAGTGAGAATGGCTGTTTGGGGAAGTTTTTGATTGTGAAGGTCTAGTTGTGTGTGTATGTGTTCTCTTCTAAGCCAAGGATCTGACCCAGATTGGTCTCTGATAACCAAGTAATCAAGGGAAGAAATGGGGCCTGGGCCAGAGAGAGCCTGAAATCACTATGGGAAAGAGAAAGAGGAGGCTGTTGATTGTCTCCAGGCCTGGAGGCTGCAGGCTGAGGCTGGATTGGCAAACTGGCCACTTGGACAATTCCATGTACCTCTCCAGCCGGAGAATTTTAGAGATTGGTGTAAATAGAAAGGTAACAATGTCAAAAGAGCATGTTTTCAAAGTGATTCACCATTTCTGGACCATACCCATTAGTAATAAATGTTATAGGTGTGTGTGTGTGTGTGTGTGTGTGTGTATGTAAATGTGGGCTAGTGTCTATAAATAGGAAACAGCTTTTAGAAAAAATAATTTCAATTTTAGGCTGAAAGATATTTCTAGGTTCCTGTGGGTAATCAATCATAGCTGCCTAAAAATGGAATCTTTCCACACATTTCCAGAAACTAGACAGATCAATAGGGAGAGCCAATTAAACCACATAGCCCAGTCTGGATGAGATACAGGTGAAATTCTGAATACATAAGAGGTGTTCAATGTTTGTTGAATTAATTAATTGACATAGGACTGAATGGCACAACTACATAGGAAATGAAGCTATTAAGGATAATTTATTGCTGGATGACAGGCCCCCATTCCAAATAATTCTGACAAGCTGGTGTTATGCTCGAATTCGGGACCCCCAAAAGACCACCAGAGACCAAGATGGATGTAAGCAGCAAAGAGGTGTTTATTTCGAGCTAGCTCGGTCCTCCACACATGCACACACCCAACTGGTGACACTGAGAGGCCCTGAGCCCAGGGTTTGCAGCAGTTTTATACATTCTTTGGGGAAGGCAGGGACTTCACATACATCATAGCATCTCTTAGAAAATCATCACACCCCGCGGGAAAACCATAAAACAACTCTAAAACATGATTAGCACATTCACTGGCAGGAACAAGTTGGGTAAGGGTGATTGGTTACTACAAGAGGGAGATTCACTGAACTGATTGGTTTAAGCCAAGGGGGGTGTTCATGCTGAACTACATGGTTTCCCAACACCATAAACTACTGGGGGGGTCATCTGGCATCCCATGTATTTCCCTGTCTCATGCTAATTGGTGGCTGCTAGGGGGTTGCTATGGGTCCCCACCTAGCCTGACTGAGTCAGAGACACCTGGCTCAGCAGATCTCTCCTGTTATCTGTAGATAAACAACTCAGCAGGGTGGGAATGTGCCTAGCAGTGCTCTGTGGTCTTTCCAAGGACAAAGGTCATGCCCCTTCCTTGGACAGGCTTTGCTTTGAGGTAGAGGCTGGTTTTTCACTGGCCTCTCGGGCCAACATCAATATGACAAAATATAATTTCAGTCCAAACTAAGGACCTAAATTTAGGGTCAAATAATTCAATTTGCAACAAAAGGGGCAAGTTCTAACTAAGCCACACTATGGAATAATAGTTTTCAAATTTTTTATTCTCAGCATCCTTTGAATTCTTAATAATTATTGAGGATCCTGGAAAGCTTTTGTTTAAAGAGATTTTATGTATTGATATTTATTGTTCTAGAAATTAAAACAGAACTTTGAAATTTTTACTTACCAATTCATTTAAAAATAAAAATAAACCAATCACATATTAATATATTTTATAAAACAAACACTTTCTAAAAGATTTAGGGAGGGGCTGGGGATGTGGCTCAAGCGGTAGCGCGCTCGCCTGGCATGCGTGTGGCCCGGGTTCGATCCTCAGCACCACATACCAACAAAGATGTTGTGTCCACCGAAAGCTAAAAAATAAATATTAAAAAAAAAAAAGATTTAGGGATGGGAGTGGCCTTCCTTTTCATTTTTATGACCCTTCAGGTGCATTTTGTAAGGTTCTGCATTCAGTCTGATGCAATACGGTGTCTCGTTGCCTCACTTGAAGTATGTGAAGAAAATCCAGCCTCACACAGATATGTGTTTGGCAAAAGAACATTCTTTTTTGGGGGAAGGAGTACCAGAGATCGAATGCAGGGGCACCTAACTACTGAGCCACAGCCCCTTTATATTTTTTAATTTTTTAAAATTGTTGATAGACCTTTATTTTATTTATTTATATGTGGTGCTAAGAATTGAACCCAGTGCCTCACACAAACCAGGTAAGTGCCCTACCACTGAGCCCCAGCCCCAGCCCCTTTATTTTTTATTTTGAGACTGGGTCTTGCTAAGTTGCTTAGGACCTCAGTAAGTTGCTAAGGCTGGCTTTGAACTTGTAGTCCTCCTGCCTCAGCCTCCTGAGACACTGGGATTACAGGCATGCACCACCACACCTGGCAGGAAATGGACATTCTTGATGTCAGACCAAAAGTTGATAAGTGGTAGTTTCTTAAAAGTTTGAAACCATATTGTGAACTTTTTTTTAAAAAAAAATCTATTTATTTGTGGATGAACACACAGTATCTTTATTTATTTTTATGTGGTGCTGAGGATCAAATCCAGTGCCTCACACATGCAAGGCAAGCGCTTTACCACTGAGCCCCAGCCCCAGCCCCATATATTGTGAACTTTTTGTAGTTTGTTATATTAAAATCCATTGACCTGTGACAGAAAGATTAATTTTTTTGTCATTGGCAACAGGTTCTGTCAGTTGTTTTCCTTGAAGTGACAGCCTTACCTCATTTTTGAGAAGATGTCTGCCAAATAAGGGAGTCTGACTAACCACGTTGTCAATCTTTGTCTCAACGAAAGATAGTGAGTCAAGCAGGTATTTGGCTCAAATAATTGTGTTCAGTATTTTTTCTCCAGGCAACCATGGTATTTATGTGTGCAGCACCCGTATTTCCTGTCCACAGGATTCCTCCCTCACATCAATCCTACCAAGTCGTCCCCTGTCATTGTAAAAGAGTGCTTGTTTTGTCTGCTCTGGAGCTCAGATTAATCCTTAACCCCTAGAGAGAATAAATGGACAGAGGAACAGGTCCATTTCAGGAGGCTGGGAGGAAGTGTGCATTGCAGCTCTTGGTAACCTTTGCTTTGGGGGAAAGCCTCTCTGCATCAAGATGAACTTCCTTGGGGAGGTCTGTGAGTGGCACCAGTGACTTCTCACTGAGCAGTGAGGGTCAGTGTTCCCTCCTCTCAAGCAGCTCCTAAGCACTGCTGATAAGAAGAAGACTTAGCTAAGAAATCATGACCACCTCCCGACACTTCACTACTAGAAAATGGAAAAACAAAACAAAACCCAACGAAGGTGAGACATGCGTTTCCTGGTAGAGTCATTCTTCTGTTCAGCAAACCCTAGAGCTCACTGCCCCAGCAGCAGGCACACAGCTGGCTGCAATGGCCAAGGGGTTCACTCTCTGGTGGGGAAGGTATAAAGAGAGGATCACAGGCTCATCTCTTGGGGAAGGGCATGGCCTGCAAATCTCTGCATGATTGGGTCCTGTGCCCTGTCCCAACCTCATTCCCACTCTATCCTTGTTCTTTCTGCCCACCATTGTATCTTGGCCACACTGAATGACATGGGAGTACTTGAATAAGTGGTGCTATTTTGTGCCTTTACCCCTCTCCCTAGTTAGCAAGGACTGCCTGTGTAGCATTTCTGGCAGCAGATTTCCATCTGTGGCAGAGCCCAGCTGGAAGAAGGGGAAGCCTGAACCTAATTCAATTCTGAAATTTTATCTTTACTTGAGATTGGACATTTCATTTCATGAATTGAGGCTGTTTTGTGACTTAAGAGTAATCATAGCTTCCTGTTTAATCTAAGATTGGTCCAAAAATTTTGAGGCTAGTCCTAGTTTTCACCCAGGGTCAGGGAGAACTAAAACCTCCAGAAAAAATATGAAGGGATAATAGGAGAAAAAAAATAAATATTGTTATGATAAGATGCTAAGAGCCACATTTGTTTCCAGGTACCCATGCCTGTCCTTCCCTTGACTGTGATTCCTTCCTGTCTGGAAGAAAGGCTATAAGGAGAGGAAGTCCTCAATTAAGATCGAGTGGCACAGGGGTGGGAAAGAAACCTTGGGCAGGGCAGGCTCTGTCCAGGGAGCATAGGTTGGTGGCAGGACTCAAGTCTCAATGTTGCCCCAGGAATCGGCCTCCAAACCTGACAGGGTCTCTCAAAGGGGGACTGGGAGTCTTCAGTGGAGCTGCCCCTCACCATACAGAAACTTTCTAATGCAAATGAACCCCAGAAAGGCAGTATAACTGCAAATAAGTATCAGCGAGGTGGAGATGACAGACACCAGATCCTTTCCTGATGGCACTGTGCTCCTCCAGCAGACACCAGAGAGAGGAAAAGGGAGCCATTTAAAAGGAAAGGGTCATGACCAAAGATAAGGGGGAAAGGAGGCGACCTGGCTGACTGCCTGTCTCACCGCCTACCGGCTGTGCACACAGAGTGCAGTGTAACGAGGTAATGCAGAAAACGAGGTTGACAGGTCAGGAAATGCACCCCAAATGCACTACTAAATGTCGGAGCTGGGACTTAAATTCAATGTGTCCAGCTCCAAAGTCCATTGTAGCAGGCCACAGTGCCTGGCTCTGGGTCAGCAAGCCCTCGTGTTCATTTTCTTCATCTTGTGTGCACCTAAGAACTGGGGTCCTGGGTGATTTGCATGCCTGTGCACACCATACCTGCAGGGCAACTGGGTGCGGAGACTTAGGGCAGTGCTCAGGTAGGCTGCTGTGTGGGCTGGAAGAAGGTCTCCAGGCCTCATCCAGTGCCCTGGCCACCTCGGCCCTGCTTTGTATATCCTGTCTTCCTACCTTGGGGCCTCCATCTGCCTTCTCAGGCATGTGCCCCACATGGCAAGGCTCACCGCCTTCTCCGGCATCACAGGACTGCTGGAGGGCAGCCAACACACTTTTTTTTTTTTTAGTTTCTTATTAAAATTTATTAGAAGAATCTAGAATTCAGCTACAGTGAGGATGCTTTCCCGCAAAAGTTACTATTAGAAATACAATTATGGAGCACATAGTATGGGGCCTCCCCTCCAGGAATACCTAGTTGGATGTCAATAATTAGGCTGTACAACTTTTTAGGAGGGGCAAGCTAGTTTCAAAACATTATTTATATGCATTAGTCTGGTTCTAGATGAACCATCTGGTCAGAATACTAAAATATGCTAAATAAAATATGCTTAGGCCACAGAAGCAGACCCAATAATTTAAGCAGTTCCCCTAAGTAGTGCCTGGGTCAGATTCAGAAATGAGGCTGGGGATATAGCTTAGTGGTGTAGTGCTTGCCTAGCATGGGTGAGACCCCAGGTTTGATCCCCAGCACACCCCCAAAAAAAAAAAAAAAAGGAAAAAGAAAAAAGAATTATATTTCCATCTTCCTTGGGCTACTAGCACAAAACCCTCTACAGTCTCCATGATTTTTACTATTATTGAAGTTATTTATTTTGGCCAAGTTTTTTGTTTAAGGTTTTATCTGTTCTGGTCAAGATTAACTGTAATGCAGGGTTAAAACCAGCTACTCTGGAGTCATGTATCCTTTTTCTAACCAGTGGAGGACCCAGAAGAAATGGATGGCAAGCTTTTTCAAAGGTCCACCTGGTAAGATTTTGGGGAGCCCACTCAAGTGGGAAAGACCAAGGAAGAACAAGGCTTCTATTAGCAGGATTATCAGGATAGCATTCTGGGCAATAATCAGCTCTGTTAATACGGTCTAAGAATACTTGGTAGCATTCATTTTCAACAAGTTCGGTTTGGTACAACCAATGGCCTAGTTCTAAACTAGGGAACCACTGCTGCCCACAATCAGGGCAATGTGAATTATCAGAGAACATCTGGACTTCAAAAGACAACACAAGAAGCAATGTAACAGCAAGAGGCAAATTGACAGAGAGAGACACCCAAATAAGTAGTCCCATTACAGGTTTGTTTAGCAATTTCTCAGTTCAACCAGCATTACTTGCAGAAGGTTCAATGTGGCTGGCACCTCAGTGCAATTCTTCAAGATTTTATTGTCTGGTGTTCACTCAGTTGCAGCTCAATCTCTGACCTCAGGGACCGATGCAGACTATGATGTTATCAGTCACTTACTAGCAGTGCAGATCTCAGAACAGCTCTTTCAAATCCCAGCTTCACAAGAAAAGAGAGGGCTCTAGTCTCAATTAGTTATTTTTTCTTGTGCGTTATCAGCCGGTGGTGGCGTCACACAGACACGAGGCTTACTCTGAGTAGCTGGTGCTGGCACCCTTGCAGTTGTAATACACGTACCCAAGTCTTCAGGCCTTGACACTTTACAGTGCTGCAGAGGAGGTAGGAAAACCTGGCAGATTCCTCTTAAGCGTGGATCTAATGAAGTCTGTCTTGGGAGGACCTTAATCTGGACCCAGTCACAGAAGTAGCTGATGCTGACTTGGATGGAGGGTCTGGGAATGCGTCACACACTTTGAGGGTTAAAATTCGACCACTATTGCCAGTCACAGTTGTACACGCCTGTTAATTCCAGCAACTCTGGGAAGCTGAGGCAGCAGGATCACAAGTTTGAGGCCAGCCTGGGCAACTTAGCAAGACCCAGGTCCAGCAGGGATCTGGGTGGGGAGCTGTCAGCGGCAGGGGAGACCGTCAAGTGTGCCTCCTGCTCCAGAGAAGCACCCTGCGGCCGCCGCGGCAGAACGGCTTCTGTCCCCGTCCACATGACCGCCACCTCTGCCGGGAGGCGCGAGAAATGCTGGGACAGGTAGTTCGCCAACACACTATTAACCAACCAACCTGTCACATCTATATGTACACAACCTGTCACATCTACATGTTACTCCCTCACAGGCCAGTCTCATGCTGGAGCTGGGGACCCCTTGTCTAACACCTGGGAGAGTCACCACACCTAGATCAGGCATCAACCAGTGAACTGAAAACCAAGGAAAAACCCCCCAAGTCAGTCAAGGGCAAAGGATACCCTCCCTCTGGTGATCTTCACTCACATCTCTCCTATTGGTGAAGGGCTTAGAATATGACCACCGGCTACTGTGATCATATTTTTTACAGCGTATCACAACAGGTCCCCCAGCTTCTGAGGTATTGAACAACACGTGTGGGGATGGGGGTTTGGTGCCACTTTGGGCTTGGTCTGAAGGCCCTCAGCCTGTCCTCAGCTGCTGCAGCAAATCTAACATCAGAAACTGTTGTCCAGCAGCAGGACCAGTGTCTGGTTATCTCCTCTGAAGAACATTCCCTCCTGGGCAGCCCATGTCTGACACCCGTCTAAGTCCTCAGCACCTAGTAAGACAGCACACAGCAGCGGCATGACCCATGCTTTGATGCTTTGGGAATATCAATTGAGAAGAGACAAGAGTTTTCACAAATTGATACATTTATTTCATTATTTGTCAGTCAGTTGTGTACATATAGATGTCACTTTAAGTTACATAATTGCAAGAACATGAACACATGCTAGCTCATCCCCCTGGCTGAGTGCCTGGGGAAAATTCAAATCCTTTTGTGGTTTCTCTACATTTTCTGATAGCTCCACCCACCCTGGCCACTTCCCCCTGGACCTACTCCCCTTCTCCCCTGCCCTCCCTTCCCTCCGTGAAGTGGCAAGGCAGGGAAGGGCCAGTGAAGACAGACTGCAGGCTCAAGCGGCCTGCCGGCCTGGCGTCTGCCACAGCTGCTTTGGTGTTCTTGCTGGTCTCAGGTAGTGTACACTTTGCCACTTTGAAGAAACTAAATTCCTTGAAGGCAAGGACCAGGGCCTCTTTGTCCCTGGCATGGAGGGACAGGGGACATGAAGAGCAGTATCTTGGTAGACTGCCGAGCATGAGTCACCCATGGGGGCTCTGAGGCTCCAAGCTGGGACAGGACAAGCTCACGAACAAATCACTAAGACGTGACACAGTGGGTGCTACAACAGAGATGTGCAGAGCACTATGGGAAGGGAAGGGGCCGCGCAGAACAGCTTCCTCAGAGGGACATTTATTGGCAGGTACCATATCCTACGTTAGGTACTTCAACTCCATCTTATTTAATCCTCCTCAAGGAGGAAACCAATCTTAAAGGCGAGTCACCAGAAAGGCTGCTGAGCTGGGCTTCAGATCCAGATCTGTCGGCTTCTCAAGCCTACTCGCTTTCCTCTGTGCAAGCGGCCAACTGTGGGGAGATCTGATGTGGGGCTCAGGGAATGGTAGAGAGACCTCCAGAATAAATGAATCACTTTCAGAGCAAAGTAAAATAATAAAAAAACAAAAATGAAAAACACACAAAACAAACAAAAAAACACCAAATTCTCCCCAAATTTCACATCGTGACTGGCTGGAAGAGCAAACATAAAGGATGCTGGAAACATGACCGTGGAGAGAAGAGCTGTCTGAGCGGATGTTAGCTTTTTCCTCCTGATTCTTGTTCTCTCAGCCAACAGGGCCAAAGAATATTCCAAAACTGCTGCTGTTGACTGGCTCCAGGAGAAGAGAGACCTCTGGATTTTAAACGTCTCTAGGACAGCTTCACTTTGGGCTCTGGAGTCTCAGTTTTGTTTTTTATACTGTAAGATAGAGAGATTAGAAGTGGGTGAGGGAAGCCAGTGGGGAGAGAACTCGGGAAATCTCAAACCCTAGTCACCTAGGTCTCCCCGCCTCCAGCAGGGGCTCCTCAGCAGTGGTGACACCCAGGCAGGAGACACTGGACAGTCCAATCTCTAGTTCATGCCTGGACCCTCTCTTTCATTTAACAGAAAAAGAAGCTGTTGGCCTTGGTTGGGGGCAAGGGGAGGCTCATAATAAAGAAACTGGTAACATTAGAAATGAACATGTGGTCACCCATACTTTGAATCTTGTTTGAGGAAGAAAATTCTCAGGATCTGAGAATTTCTCTGAGAGGAAGACTCTCAGAAATCATAGGATGATCCTCTGCCAATCACTGTTTAAAAAAATGGACCCTGAACCCCATATTTGGAGATTCTGAGTTGGAAGGATAGGGAGCTAGGGGCAAACTCCTTCTCTAGGTTGTTTTAACACCAACTACATTCCTGTCTCACTCCCTTCCTCCACCCAACAGATCCCTGAATGATTCCTCAATAATCCTGCCACAGTTTGAGTACCCTGGAGCCCCCAAACAGCTGTCCTCTTGGAGCCACCACAGCGCTGCTGCCAGCTCTGGCACCACTGCTTCCAAGGCTGTTCTCTCCCTTCGCCTAAGTCCCCATTCCAGCTCGTTCAGCACTTTTGGCAGAAATCTGCCTTTAAGGATTAAGGGTGAACCCCTCACCCAACCTTGCAGAAAATAAATGCAACCAGAAGAGGAGTAGCTGGTGGGGATGGCCTGAGCACTGGCCCTTCTCAGCTGTGGGGCGGGGGCGCCTCCTAGTGGTCACAGTTATCACTGCCCCATTCTCAGGCTGAGGTGGGAACCAAGCACTTACTTTGTTCATGATCCAGTCAGCATCTTCAATGGCTCTTTTAATAATCTGCTGGATTCTCTCAGGGTTGTCTTCATCTGAATGAACTCGGAAACTCTGGAAGTTTCAGCATAAAAAAAAAAGATGACTAGACAAAATTCACAGAGCCAGCAGCTTCAGAGCACCAGTCCTTGGCCAGATAACACTGCTGGCAGGATATACCCAGCATCTCTTAATCCTCTATGGTTATGATTATTCCACTTAGAGCTGAGGAAACAGGGGCTCAGAAATCCAAACGTGCTGCTAAGCAACAGCATTTGAATCCTAGTCTATTTGATTGCAAAGAGGACAATCCTGGCATCAGGGCAGATGCTTAAAGGACTGACCCCCTGGGCCGGGGGTTATCAGGGAGGCTATCAGGGCTAAAGGGAAACTTCAATCTCTCTGTTGAATTTGCTCCTCACTGAAGCTGCTTTCCTCAGAGTGAGACCTCCTCCTCCCTCACACCAGGAAGAGGGCTTCTCTCTGGAACAGCCAAGCAGGGACAGAAGGCAGTGGAGGAAGTGGCTTTGAAGAATCCAGCCAGGCCCAAGACAGAGCACAGGCTGATGTGGGCTTCAGACCAGTCTGAGATTTGGGTTCACTGGGGTGATTCTCAGGGCCCTTTAGAAAGAACTGGTACCTCCCTTCCCTGTCACTCCCAACCCCACACATCCCCCTTCTCTCTTGAGGAACCACCTCAACTCCCTCCTCTGGGAAGCCCTCCTGACTCCCCCAGATGGCTAACCACTCCCTTCTCTGTGTTCCCACAGCCTTCTGTTGCTACTTCTATTTTTTTTAACTTTTCATATTATACTTGTATGAATTCTAATTTTTAAATTTTTTATTTGGAAATGATTTATTACAGAAAGGTTGCAAAAAAAAAGTACGAAGAATTCCCTTCCACAATCACTAGTTGTTAACATTTTGCTATATTTGCTTTATTGTTCTCTCTTTGTATGTGTATTATAAGGTTTCCCTGGAAGGATTTAAAAGTATCTTGCAGACATTGTGCCCACAAACCCTAAGCACTTCAATGTGCATTTCTTAACAACAAGGGTGTTCTCTTATATAATCATAGTAATCAAATGCAGAAAATTTAACATTTACACTATTATCTAATGTACAACCCACATTCCAATTTCATGCACTGCTCCAATAATGTCCCTTACATTTTTTTCTGGTCCAGAATCCAATCTGGGATTATGAATTACATTTAGTTCTCACATCTCTTTAGTCTCCTTTAATCCAGGGCAGCTCTGCTTTTTTTGTGTTTCATGAAATTGACATTTTTTTGGGGGGGTGGGAGTTTGCCAGGGATTGAATTCAGGGACACTCAACTACTGAGCCACATCCCCAGCCCTATTTTGTATTTTACCTAGAGACAGGGTCTCACTGGGTCATTTAGTGCCTTGCTTTTGCTGAGATTAACTTTGAACTTGCAATCCTCCTGCCTCAACCTCCAGAGCCACTGGGATGACAGATGTGTGCCACCATGGCCAGCTAAGTTGACATTTTTGATGAGTACAGGCCAGTAGGTTGTCTGGTAGATGGTGGTTTGGGTTTACCTGATATTTTCCTGTGATTAAATTCAGGTTGTGTGCCATTGGTAAAATGACGTGGCCTACAATCTATTTCAATTACCCACTGAACTGCCCTATTCATATGCTGGAGCAGAGGTGATATGCTATGAGCAGCCTCGGCCTCCTGGACAGACACCAGAGAGGGGCTGTGTTGCTCAGCATTGTTTCCAGTTTCTCTTACCCAACTCCAACCCCCACCTGAAAGACTATCCTTCCCCTGGCCTGACTCCCTGCCAGACCCCCACATTAAAGGACCCCCCCGACCCAGTGCATCATGGCTCCCACCTGCCTGACAGCATGTTTGTAATGCTCTTGGATGCCCTTGGTTGGCAGCTGCCGGCAACAACGCAGCAAGTATCGGTAGAGCTGTCGTGGCTTCTGGATCAGCTCTGCCCCAGGTAGGGGGGCCATCCGCAAGACCCTCTGTTCTGGAAAACAAAAAGCATTCCTTCTTAGGTATCAAGTCAGATCTCTACATGGTTCTGGCCTCTTGGACCCAGCCCTTTGAGAAGCAGGCCTAAGGCAGCACAGAAGCCAGGTCCCCTTCTTGGCCCACTCCCATGGAGCCCACACCCTGGGCTGGGTCTCAACCCTGCTGAAGTCTCAGCCCACGAACAGTCCTGCAAGAATCATAAGCAAGCGTGGAGGGAGATACACAGTCTCATCATTGGTGTCTTTTTTCTGGAGTCCAACTTCAGGTGGCGGGTAAGTAGGTGGCACTGAGCAGAGGAGGGAAGATAAGCAAGAAGACTCTGAGTGGCAATCGGAGCAACCAGCTCTGATGCTAGCCCGGCATGTCCTAGTGATGGCACCAGGGAAGAGACTGGAGAAGCTACTCAAAGCACAGCCCTAGACCAGCAGCAATGGCATTACTCAGAAACTTGTCAGAAATACAGAGTCTGAGGCCAACCAGATTCCTTAGACCAATCTGCATGCTAACAAGATCCCAGCAGATTCATATGCACATTAAAGCTTGAAAAGCATGATTCTAGAAGGCTCTGTATGAAGAAGCAGCTGCACACGGAGTGACCAGGTGAAGTCAGAGCCTGGGCATATGACTTTACTTCACTGTGTGTTGAGTGCTGAGCACTTACCTGTTATATTCACTTACATGCAATTCATGCATACATTAAAAAACTAAGCACAGAAGTCTGGTAACTTGCCCAAGATCACAGCCGATAAAGGTAAAAACTGAGATTTCAACACTGGCAATCTAGCTCCAGAGCCCATGTTTAAAAAAAAAAAAACAGCTTTACTGAAGTGTTGTTGACGAACAGTCAAGCGCACACATTTAAAGGGTGCCATTCCATAAGTTTGACCTCAATGCATTCGAGAGATATCATCACCACAATCAAGAGTGAACATACCCATCATCCCCAGTTGCCTCATGCCTCTTTGTCATCCCTGTGGTCCTCACTTTCCCATCCCCAAGCAAATACTGATCTGCTTTCTATCACTGCAGGTTTGTTTGCATTTTCTATAGTCTGTATAAGTGGAATGATACTCCGTGCTCTTTTGGGTCTACAGAGCCCATATTCTTTTCTTTCTTTTTAATTTAAACTTGTTTTTTAATATATTAAACAAAAATTTTACAAATGTATAGAGTACCAGTGATATTTCAAAATGTGTATACATTTTGTAATGTTTAAATTGGGTTAAACATGTCTCCCTCTGCTGAGGGCCATTACCAAGTAGGAATGACGCATCGATTTCCTTGCCAGCGTACCCCATGTTAAATTTGCTGTGACCTTGCATGTGTGTTTGAGAAAGATGACCCTACTCAAGGACGAGGGTGGATCCAGGATTGGGGTGTATCCTGCAGTTTGAGGAAGTATAGTATCCCGGTCCTTGGGTTTAGGGCGTTCCCAGTTTAAGACCTTGGGTCTTAGGGAAGTTCGATGTTGAGGATTATTGCTGCTGGAAATAGGGCGTTCCTGCTACCTGAGCTCCCGTTGAGCTCTCGTGAGATTCAGAGAGCATTTTGGGAAAAAAGCCTCGTGTAGTAGGTGAATTGGGTGGCAGCAGAACTGGGATTGCCCCAGAGCGTGTGTGGAGGCCGGTGTGAGTTCGGGAATAAAGAATTGCTGTTTGAATCTACAAAGCTGTGTGGTGGCTCGTGATTCTGTGCCCAGCCAAGACTGCGGCATCCCTCCTCACTTATCATTTCTTTATGGTGAAAATATTCAAAATCCTTTCTTCTATAAGACCTATATTTTTAATCTTTGTATTATACATGTCCTCTCCAAAGAACCCACAACCCTAGCCTGAACTTTGTCTTTTTTTTTTAAGGAAACTATAAGCATATAAATGTTTTTAAATGGTAGATTCTAGAATGTAAGGACTAGTTAAACATTCATTAAGAGACTCCCAGCCCACAGCCATGTCCCTCCCTGTGCTCACTGCCCCATTGGCTCAGGCCTGAACTTCTGCCATAGAACTCTGCCTGGTGCCCCTGCCTCCCATGTCACTCCAGTCTCCTCCACACTGCCACCAAAGGAGCTCTGGAACCAGTATCCATTCAGCCACAGGAACATCTCCCAGATCCCAAAGCATCACCTGTCAGTACCTTTGTAGACGCAGTCTGCTGAGCTCTATGCTCCCTTTCCCATCTCCTCACTCAGCCTTCCAGATCCAGCTCTTTCCTCCAGGAAGTCCTTCCTGGCACTGTTCCTTCCTGGGGATAGGGGAATCACTCCATGGTTTGTGGAGCTACAGGGCCCTGGTCATAGTGCTGCTGCAGTACTTCCCACTGGGGAATTCATCTGTTGCCAGGCCAGTGGCTCCCTCTAGGTGACAGCCTGGCCCAGGTTCCAGTGCAGCCCCTCGCCCACAGCAGTCTTCACACACTGGTTGAGGTGAACTCCACGAGTCAACTATCTCCTTTGTACAGATTTTCCCTCTCTGAGAGACAGGCTCTCTGTGTTCCAGCTGAAGGAGCTAAACGACAGATTAAGTGAATGATACAAGTTTAAAGTAGTATAAAAAAGAGCAAGACAACCTTCTTATCCACACCCCAGCCAGAGAGAAGCAAATACTAAATCTATCAAATGTCCTTACACTAAGGAAAGAAAGTTATTAAGAAGTTCCTTCAGGGCTGGGGATGTGGCTCAAGCGGTAGCACGCTTGCCTGTGCAGCCTGGGTTCGATCCTCAGCACCATATGCAAACAAAGATGTTGTGTCCGCTGAAAACGGAAAAAAAAAAAAAAAAAAAAAAAGTTCCTTCACAGCCTCAGCAATTTAGTGAAGCCCTAAACAACTTAGTGAGACCCCTAAAAAAAGGGCTGGGTATGTGGCTCAGTGGTTAAGCAACCCTGGGTTCAATCCTTGGTCTCTTCAGAACATCACGGTTCAGAAGCTCCTTCATTCCCCTTCCAGCATGTTATCTTCCTGACAACAATACACATCTGTAATTCCTACTAGTTCCCTCTTGCTCTGTCTCTGAAATGGACAGTGGTTGTCTTCCCACCATCCCCTGGAATAGCTTTGTGTGCAACTCAGGATACATCCTTCCATAAGTCTCAGCCCTCCAGACCAATCAGGGCTTTGCATCCATGTGAGCTCAGGGATTGGTTCACAGATTGGTTCACAGCTGGAAGCTGATCCAATCAAAAGTAAATTCTTTTTTTTTTTTTTTTTTTTTAAGAGAGAGTGAGAGAGGAGAGAGAGGAGAGAGAGGGGGGAGAGAGAGAGAGAGAGAGAGAGAGAGAGAGAGAGAGAATTTTTTTAATGTTTATTTTTTTTTAGTTCTCAGCGGACACAACATCTTTGTTGGTATGTGGTGCTGAGGATCGAACTCGGGCTGCACGCATGCCAGGCGAGCGCGCTACCGCTTGAGCCACATCCCCAGCCCATCAAAAGTAAATTCTCACCATCTCTGAAAATGAGACTGAAAGGACTCCAGCTCTTTCCCACTAGTGTTGATCCTCTCAGGGAAGCCATCTTGCCTCCTACTGAACCCTGACACTGCAGCCTCACCACAGAAGGCAGAGCTGAGACCCTGAGAGAAACCAAGTCCAAAGAACTCATGTAAGCCCTAAAACCATCCACCTGAAGGCACCCCAGTCCTAGACCTCTCAATGATATGAGTCCTTTGCCAAAGCTGCTTGTGCTTGTTTAGTCACTTGCAATCCAAAGAGTCCTAAATGGATGACAGATTCTGACCTCCCAAATTCTGTTTCCATGATGTACTCAGTTGGTTCTAGCTGTAAGGAAGAGTCTAAAAAGGATAAGGTTCCTCAAGTTCCTTCTACTATGAATCAACATCAGTCTGACTAGCCACAGGTAAGCCCAAAAAACAGAGGGGACCCCATACAGTGTTGGTCAAGAACTTCAAGGGCAACCATAGAGGACATACAAACAGAGTCCCAAACATGATGGGCAGATTCCCCTGGCAGGCTTCCCCAAACTATATAAAGTGCTAATCAAATATTGTAAAATGCTAGTTGTGTAACAGATGGTTACCATCTGTAGTCCTCAAAATTAACATTTGGAAAGAGCACAACTTTGTTTCGTTTCTTAAAACCCAAGCAATACTTAGTAACCAACCCAGCAAGTATGGGCGGTAGATTATTTTCAGCTCAATTATAATACTTAGTCATTCTCAGTAATAACTAGTAGAGAATACATGTGTGGGTCCACTTAGAAGAACTAAATTAAAAATGTTTTAATTTAATTTAAAGTGTAGGCTTGTTATTAAGGGGCAATGAACTTCACAGCATCATTGCTAAAACAAGAGTCAAACCCTGTGACCCTAGAAATGCTTGCTTCTCTTCCCTGCCCTTTGGACTTGACCTTTGCTTCCCACCCAGGCTCCTTGCGTCTGTGATGGCATCTTCATTGCCCTGGCAACCAAACTAAAACCATCACAGAGTGAACTCACCTCCTCCTTCTCCCTCAATCTCCAATCCACTGGTTTCTAAGTCCTATCAAATTTTACCTCTAATTTTTCCTCAAATTTATCTCCTCCTCTTGGTTTAGACTCCATGTATGTATGTGTGTGTGTGTGTGTGTGTGTGTGTATGTGCACGCGCATATGTGTTGGTATTTCTGGGGATGGAACCAGAGCCTCACACATACTCAGCCAGCACTATGCGACTGAGCTACGCTCCCAGACCCCCTTTTTTGACACATGATCTCATTAAGTTGCCCAGGTTGGCCCTGAACTTGCAATCCTCCTGCCTCAGCCTCCCACACCCAGCTTTGGTTCAGACTTAAATCTCAACTGTGATAGTCCTCAAGCTGGTTTCCCAGCCTTCCAATCCATTTCTTTCATATATTCTCCACCCAACAGCCAGAGTGACTCTTTCTGAAACATAAATCTCAGGGTATCTTATCCCAAGGAACTTTAACCCTTAATATTCATTCCTACTCCTCATCATTCATGGCAACATTTTCCATAATGTAAGACAAACACCTGAAATTATTTTAAGCAGTATATGGATCACATTTTTTCGTTGTAAAGATTTTTATATTTATTTCTATATGTGATGAGAAAAAGCCACAATATCATAGATATTAGGCTTAATAATAGTTTTTAAAGGAATGGGCATACAATTGATTTTTTAAAATGTACCAAGCAAATAATAATGTGACTGAATAAAAATGTGATTGAAATGTGGATATGTCAGAAATCATAAAAGTGGAACTGAAGTTTGGAAAGCACTGGTTTACAGAATAAAATCCAGACTCCTTTCCATGGCCTGCAGGGTCCCTTTTGATCTGGGCCCTGCCCATCTCTCATCTGCACCTCAACACTTAGGCCTAATCCAAGCAAACTGAGCCTTAAATGGCACACTCCGTGACAGTGCACTGTTTTCCTATTTTGGTATCAGCACTGTCACAGAATACCTGGCATGAAGTAGAAGTATTAAGGGCTCTCCAGAGAAACACAACCAATTGAAGGGTATATGCATTTGTGTGTGTGTGTGTTTGTGTGTACGTGTGTGTGTGTGATTTGCTACAAGGAATTATAGAGACTAGCAAGTCTGAAATCTGCAGAGCTGACGTCATAGTTCTAGCACAAAGCCTAAAAGTTGCTGTACAACCAGGAAGGACCAGTGTCTCCATACAAAGGCCACCAAGCAAAAGGATTTTTCTTATTTGGGGAAGATTCAGACTTTTCATTCTAGTCAGGACTTCAATAGACTGAATGAGGTCCACTCATATTAAAGGGGGCAAACTGCCTGATCAAATCTACCAATTTAAATCCATAAATGCTTTCACAGACACCTAGAATAATGTTCAAATGTCTGGGTACCTCACAGCCCAGTCAAATTGACCCATATTATCCCTCCCCCAAAATGTCCCATATCTGTTTGCTGAACACTTCCCCCCACCCCGCCCCGGTGTCCTCCTATAATACTCCTCTGTTTCCTGCAGCTCTCAGTCTTCACTACTCAGCTCTGGGTCTGGCACTTCCTCCTGGGAGCCCTCACTCGTCCAGCACCTTGAACCATGTTCAGTGGGATGACCTCAAAAAGCCCTCATCACCCCACACTACTCTAACCCAGGCTCCAGTTCAGGCTCTGGCCTGGATTACTAGAAGGAGATCCACCTGCCCTCAGGGCCCCACCAGCCATCCTCCACGCGGTGATCACCGTGTTTAACTTCCCCACTGAAAATAGTCCCACAACTGGACATTAGAGGATGATGTGAATTATTATTAATCATTAATTTTCTTAGAAATAATAATGATGTTATGGTTATGTGTAGAATTCCCTTATTCTTAGGAGATGCAAGTGGGAATTATTTAGAGGTGATGTGTCATCAGATCTGCAACTTATTTTCAAATCGTTCAGCAAAAGCCAACACCAGGAAGAAGAGACAGAGTGAGAAAGATAAGGAAATATGGAGGCAGGCACAGGGGCGCACACCATCATCCCAGGGGCTCAGCAGGCTGAGGCAAGAGCTTCACAAGTTCAAAATCAGCCTCAGCAATTTAGCAAGGCCCTAAGCAAGTCTGCAAGACCCTGTCTCTAAATTTCAAAAAAATACAAAACAGGGGCTGGGCTACACCTCAGTGGTAGAGCACTTGCCTGGCACGTGTGGGGCACTGGGTTTGATCCTTAGCACTACATAGAGATAAATAAATAAAATAAAGATGTTATGTCCATCTACAACTAAAAATAAAAAAAAAACAAAACAAAACAAAGGCTGGGGATGTAAGTCACTGGTTAAGTGCCCCTGGGTTCAATCCCCAGTACAAAAAAAAAAAAAAAAAAGTGGCAAAATGTCAAGACTTCATTTGGGTGTGAGGGATGGACATTTTGCTATTATTTTAACTTCTATGCATTTTGAAAATGTTTGTAATAAAAAGTTATTTAAGAAACACCCTTGGCAGAGAGCCATTCCAGTTTTCCTTCCTCAACATGCTCCCTAGTGGCAGGGAACTCACAGGCACCCCATTTTCCTCCACTCAGGCTGCTGGGAAATCCTTCTGGTTCTGAGCTAAAGCCTGCCACCACACAATTCTACTCATTGGTCTCAGCTCTGCCCTCTGGGACTAACATCTTCCCTCACCTATCCCCAAGTCCAGTTTCTCTCTACCCAAAGTCAGCTACTACAGCCCCTTGTCATCGCTTTCTCAACATAATCATTGGGAAGGGAATGTCACCTCCCATAGCTTCTGCATCCCACTTGCCTCTTCTGGACATATGTCCCCCATTACTGACATCATCCTCAAACATACTGTCAGTGGGAAAGCAATAGTTGATTGTGTTCTGACCAATTCCGTCTGTGATGGCACTGTCACTGCCTTTGATCTAGGAATTCAAGGAATGCAGCCTAATCTGAGCTGCATTCTCTGCTCAGGCTTTCACGTGGCCCTGGCATCCACTTTAAAAGCAACTTTCCCCCATAAACTATTATGAAATCAGTTTCCCCATCTTGTATTTTATTAGTTCAGTCCAGAGTCACAATCTGCCATATAAGCTATTACCCAACTCTACTCAGCTCCATACCACAAAAGCAAAGAAACAACCACAGATGAGGTACAAGAAATCAGAAAGAGATTAACCCTACCTGCCATAAATGCCATTTATCTATGCAACATCAGTCAGAGCAGTTAGTGTATGTATAGCTCTGGACTC
Source organism: Spermophilus citellus (assembly GCF_964194105.1). Taxonomy (NCBI): domain Eukaryota; kingdom Metazoa; phylum Chordata; class Mammalia; order Rodentia; family Sciuridae; genus Spermophilus; species Spermophilus citellus. The sequence continues at coordinate 32,115,279 of NC_138199.1, read as the reverse complement.
AGCCCTGGCCATAGAAATGAACAGTCTGACATACCTGGCTGTCCTACCCAATGGCAGGTCTTATTACCATTCAGGGAGCGATTAGTACACAGTTTGGATTCCAAATTTGTACCTTTCTCTTGCTTGGACTCTCCAAATACCTTCCATCTGATATCTCATTTAATTCTTTTTTTTATCTCATTTAATTCTCACAACAATATTATTGTATATATACCATTAGCTTCATTTTTGAGATGAGGAAACTGAGGCTCTGAAGGGTTAAGTAATTTGATAGAAGCCACACAGCTAGCTAGCTCATGGTAAGGTGAGGCATTGAACCTAAGTCTATTTGATTCCAAAGCTCATGCCCTTACTTGCTTCATGATACCACCTGCTGTGTCTATGTCAGCCATCCATAAAAATGCTAACCAGATCAAGGTAGAGGACCCTACAAAGAACTCTTTCAGGACTCCTGAAGGACCAGGTTCATGCATTTATTAAAGCACTTGACTGGACTATTATTCAGTACTTCTCAACCTCCTCCACAAAACCTTGTTCCACGCTTTAAAGAAACACAAGGACATCACCTACAGTGCCCCTGTCCCCACCTCTGCATGTAGATGAAAAAAAGTCAGACTGATGTCAATTACACAGATAAAGAAAGGGGACAACAAAGAAAATGCTAAGCATGAGCATGCATGCACACACACACAAACAACTACAAAATCCAAAGGAGACCATGACAAAATAAAGAGAAAGGGGAAAGGAAGCCACAAAGGAAATTTCCTGAGAGCCAAGTGTTATCCCTGACACAGATGTTCAGAAACAGGCCTCCAGCCCCCCACTGTTCTTTTCCTTAACCTGTGTCTGGACACAGGGCACCTAAAAGTAAGTGGGAAATATCATACATTAAAAAAAGAATGGCACTGCAGAAAATAACCAGAAATTATGCCCTGTTGAGTACTGATAAAAGCTAAATTTAAGCCTGCACAAGCCATTTTTAAATACGCAATTACTCTTCTTGATGGGGAAAGCTGAAAAAAAGGAATGGCTTTGCTCCCTGTCCCTATCCACTCCAGTGCTCCATTTCCCAAGCTACAAATGGGACAGCAATCTTGCTTCCTCCACTCCCTCTCCTGTGTAGTCAAGTTCTCAACCAATGCAGCCCTTGCCCCTCACTCCTACTGGCACTAGTTTGGATTCCAAATTTGTACCTTTCTCTTGCTTGGACTCTCCAAATACCTCCTAATCTGACTCTCTCCATCCAGTCCAATCTCCACAGTGCCACACAAGGACACTTGTTAAAAAATACATTGTCACTCCCTTTTCTTTAAAATCTCTGCAGGCAGTTCTTTAGCCATGCCCTCCTATCTGGAGGTCTGGTGGGTGACAGTGACGAATTCAAGAGTCCTAGGGGCCATCACCTGATGAATGGATAGATAAATGAGGTGCTTTCATATAATGGAATATTATTCTGCAATAAAAGAAACCAAGGACTGACAGATAACATAACATGGATGAAACCTGAGAGCATTCTGCTAGGTGAAAGAGGCCAGCCACAAGGGGCCACATAAAGTATGATACCACTGATATGAAATGATCAGAATAAGCAAATCTATACAGACAGAAAGAGTAGTGGTTAATCACAGCTGGGAGGAACAGGAAGAGATGGGGGGGTGGGAAGGCTAAAGGGGGTGATTTGGGGGGAATAATGGAAATTCCTAAAATTGATTATGGTGATAGATGTACGTTTCTGCTCACATTATAAGATACAGTAAATGAATGCACTTTAAATGGGCGAGGCATATGCGATATAATTTGTATCTCAAAAAAAAAAAAGCTTTTTTTTTAAACAACAGTAACAACAAAAAAGATTAATCCTAAAAGCTAAGGATTTTCGGCCACGGAGTCACTTGGAGTGACTTGCTCTGTAATGCAGAAATACTCAATCAAACCGCTAAGGTTGCTCTAGGTAATGGGGTGCTCCTGCAGATGGAGTGGGTGGTAGGGATTCCTTTTAAAAACGAGCAAACAGGCTGACCCCGAGGTTGGGCCGGGAGATCAGCATTTCAGCCATGGGCCGGGGTCCGGCTTTGCAGAGGCCTGGACACCCCCGGCTCCCCCCGGCCCCCGCACGCCCTCCCTCGCGCCACCGGCCTCCCCAGCTCCTCCGAGGCCGCCCGGGGCGAGGCCTGCGACTCAGCGGGTCCGGCTATCCCGGTGAACGAGGGCGCCCCAGCAGGGAAGGAGCGGCGCGAGTCGCCCCTAGGCTTCCCTCTGGTCCGAGGACGCCGGCGGCTTCCACTTCCCCAGCCCGCCCCCGCCGCCCCAGGTGGCTCGGGTCGCCGCTGCCCCCGCGCCCCCGCCCTCGGCCTGCGCGGCGCGGCTCACCAGCCTCCACTGGGGGACGCCAGCCCCGGACGCCGCCGTAGCGGCGGTGACGAGTGCGCCTGCGCCGCGGGAGCCAGCGCAGCACCGCCCCTACCGGGTGACTGCGCGTCGAGCGCCCTCTTCCGGCCGCGCGCGGGAGTCGGGGCCCTACTGGGTGCCGGTTCCCTGAAGCGACCCCACCCAGTTAAAAGAAGACAGCTGGCCCCACCAACAGCCCTCTTTACCTGTTCTTTCTGGCTCTTGCCTTCCAGGTTATAAACCTGGAAGACAAGCTCTCGTTCACCTTCATGAGTATGGATTGCGCTATAAAATACTTGGGATCTGAGAAAAGGCTTGCTGGAAGATTCTTCCTAAACCTCTCAGTGGATGATGACAGGAATTATGTTGGGATGGGAATCTGCGTTCATCAAATTCAGCCCCATAACACCTGTCAAAAGAATAAATATGACAGTAATAGGCATGCTTCCTTTCAGACCTATCTATAATTATAATTGAGGGAAAGAATGAAGAATTTAAACTCAGAGCTCCTGCCAGTATCATTCTTTGAAAATGAAATAATGTTGTTTCATTAAATAGGCTCTCCCCGTTCGCTAGTGTTTAAAGCCAAAGTGCTTCTCTGAATTGATTTAAATACAAGTTTTATATCCTGAAAGAAATAAAGATGTGTCTTTATCGTGAGACAAACGCTCTGTTCAATGATGCTGCTGAGCATCTCTGGGCTGTCTGAAAGGGAGTTAGATTGTCGGTGGATAATATTGCTTCTGTTCACGTCTCTCTTCTCTAGGGCTTTTTAAACCTATTTGTAATGAAAAGGCTGATTTTCTTACACAGACTCCATGTGTAGTTGCTTTAACAGAGCAATTTCTTATAATGTTGTCTTTTTTCTTTCCTCATCTTTTTTTTTTTCATTTTAAGGAAAATTTTGCTCACTGGTAGCACCTGGGAATCTATTTTTCTCCTCTTAGAATAAGAGAAGCAGGAGATGTTTCTTAACAGAACTGTTTTCTTAGACTTCCTCCCCTTTCCCCCCTTAACTCTCTTTAGAATTTTCATTTATTTATTTATTTATTTATTTATTTTTGGTTTCTCTCTTCACCTAACATACTAGACAGCCTCCAAATCAGTGGGGGGCTCCTCCCCTGAAATATTCAGATAATTGCCTCCATTTATTTTCAATATGTAGACTTGTACCAGATACATCTGAAAGATCCAATTGTGCCCTCATAAATCAGCCCTCTTATTTACACATGCATAATCAGGGGCACATCATTAGTGCATATCCAATCAATAAATCATTACGCTTTTAAGCCCCTTATTAGGAACAATCTGCAGTAACATCCTCAACTCCTGTGTTCAGCCTTAGGATCACTTAATATTTTTAACAAATTTCACAATCTGTTCCCTGGTCCCATCTCCCTTTTGTTCCTAGATCGCTGCGTTCCTGCCTCAGAAACATCCTTCTAATACCTAGATCTCATAAAATATTCAAGATGCAAGCTGTTCTCTTTACCTCTGAAAGTCTCCACCTTCAAAATCACTTGTGCTTCTTCTATCCTTATAAACACACGAGATTTTATTTTTCACCAAAAAAGATATAAACATCCAAACAACAAGAAAAATAAAATAACCTAAAGTAGGACAGATGTGGCCAACAATCTCCAATATTTTTTCCAAGTCACAACAGAAACTTAGATTTAAAAATAATTGAACTGTGATACTTTTAACTTGACAGAAACCTTAGGTTTATACAGCTTTGGGAATTAAACTAAAGAATTCTTAATAGTTCAAACAGTCACTAAAATGACATGAGTCCCATAATCTAATGAAAACCCAATCATTCTTACCATGTCATTTTCCTTTACACTGAAATTTCAGCAGATGAACACCCTTGTGTCAGAGGGTGCATGATATTTACAGATAAACAGAATTTGGATGACTTTTTGCTTAAGAAATTTGTTACCCAAGAGTTGGCTGTCCTGGGGACATGCTCTCACAGGGGAATTTATCGAATTCCCTAAGAAATACATTGCCACATTCTCTTGATTTCTGACATTGTGTCATTTAACCTGAAAACTGCAGATTTGTAACCAGTATTTGTAGGGAAAGATATAAGAAGTCCTGATGCTTCCAGTTTAAACTTGTTTTAAGATTTCAAAGAGAAATGATACATTTGCATGCTCTGATTAAATCAGATTATTGTCTCAAAGGTTGACCATGTAAATAATTCAAATTAATTCATCAGTATACAATAGATTTAATAAGCATAATAAACACTTTGAAGAAAATACTTGGGACCTCCGATCTGCCCTTACTCTCACTCCCCATTATCTCAAATTTCCCTGAGAACAGAATGAGTGGTACCACGTAGTTCTCTTCTATTCAAAATATGCAAAGTTGCTATTTACCAGTTTGCAATTTGCATGTCTCAAATCCTGCCAGAACTCAGGGTGAGGGGCATAGGGTGATTGTGCCAAAAGAGGGCACCAGGCGAAAATGGAAACCCAATGAACACATCTTCACCACCCCAGGGTGCTGCAAAACATAACCCTAGCTGACTGCTCAAGATTTGTTTGTAAGACAATGAAAATATTGGGTGTAAAAGGTTATGCGAAATCTCAGACATCTAGTGTCTTTTCTTCTTTAATTGCTGGGTGGAATAAGAGGATGAGCAAGGATTTCAAGATTTTTATAAAAAAGGAGTACAAGAGGAAAAAGGGTACAATTGTGACTATTTACAACATACACTTGGAGAGTAATTTATAGGCTGGAGTTTAGCCTTTAGTCTTCTGTCTTGTGTTACTTTCTGCAGCGCCATCAATCTAACCTTGCTGACTGGTATATGTCATTCTCTCTTTCTGGTGTGTTCTGTAGTAATTTATCGACAGTGGCCACACTTGAGATCACACTGGTGATCAGGTGCATGTTGTCTCTGAATGTGAGTCTCCACTTTTTCATCTCTGAAAATATGTTAAATGTCTCAAGATTTAAGATTGTAAATAACATGCATGTCCATACTTACATTTTTTTGGTATAAATCACCTTTGGGATGATTTTTTTTTTCCCCTCAGAAGAGTATGTGCATTCTGGATGTTTGTATTGCAATATTACTCAAAGAATGAACGTGCTTGGGAACACCAATCTTTTTTTTGCATTTTGATGGCGGGTGACTAAAGATGCACTTTAAAATTACCTTGCTCATAATGTGTGACTCTGTTTCCACTGGTGACCTCTGTAGAGTCCTAAGATGGCCACAGATAAGAATGAAATGCCACAGTTACTAGAAGACTGTAGGAAATAATCTGTTTTGCTAAATGGGGTTATTTGGCAGAGGATGGGAGACGGAGGGGTGGACAGGGGATGGAAGAGAAGGAAGATAGAGAAAAAAAAGGAAGGGAGGAGAGAATGAGAAAAAAAAAAACAAAACAGAAAACAAAAAGGAGAGTTATTCTGTTGATTTTGTCCCAAGACAAAGGGCTGATAAAGTTGACTAGCTGAGAAAAAAAAAAAAAAAAAGGCAACATTAATGAAGGAAAACCATTATTTGGCTTGACCAGGAAATAGGGTGTTCTGGTCCATCAAATATGTAATTAATAGTTACCTTCCACTTTAGCAAACATTTACTGATACTCCTCCATGACCAAAACTCGGTACAAGGGCCTGGGTCATGACCAAGGCCTTGGCACACCATCCCTCCCCTTCACCCTTTCCTGTCTTCCTCTGTTTTCTGTTGAAGGCAGTTCTAATCTTGTCATTGTCCTGCAGTAGACCCCTTAATGGCTTCCCAGTGTTCTCTGAATATTTATGTCAACTCCTTACCACATCCTACAAGACCCTGCCGGGTCTGTTCTCTTAAGCTTCCCCTTCATATCCCCACAGACTACAATGTTGTTTTGCTTTTTGCAGTACTAAGGATTGGACCCAAGGGTGCTCTAGCACCAAGCTACATCCCCAATCCTTTTTTATTTTATATTGAGACAGGGTCTTGCTAAATGGCCTCATTTTTGTGATCCTCCTGCTTCAGCCTTCCAAGCTGTCAGGATTACAGGCCTGTGCCACTGTGCTCAACTCACAGTGATCTTTCAGATCCTCAAATATACCATGTTCCTTCCATCCTGCTCCTACTTTCAATTCCAACTCACAGATCTCCTCCTCAATTTCTTGGACACCCAACTCCTGCCCCACACTGGGACAGAGACCCAAAGTCGTAGCCTGTACCTTTCTCCATGGCATGCATCACAATTTATAATTATATATACCTGAATTTGGATTTCCCCAGAAGAAGACTCTGAAGCAAGGATCTGAGAGCAAGTAATTCATTTAGAAGATGGTCCTAGAAAACACCCAGGAAGGGAGTGGAGAAGTACAGCAGGGAAGGGAAGAGGGCTCTGCCTAGCATATGTGAGGCTCTGGGTTCGATTCTCAGCACCACATATAAATAAATGCATAAAATAAAGGTCCAACAACTAAAAATACATATATATTATAAAAAGAGGGGGTTAAAAAAAGAAAGAAATCCCTGCTAAGCGAGTTACCACCATGGGCAGCTGAGATTCATCTTGCTGGGGACCAGGCAGTGTGGAACACTTATCTCAGTGATCCTTCCCCTCCTCTGTGGGTATTTATACTCCAATTCCTGTCAGTTACTGGCTGAACAATGCTCTCCTGCTAACTCCCTGGTACTTCTAGCCTGCTCTGCTCCCAGGCAGAGATGCAGATGCCAGGCAGCTGGAAATCAGCCAGGTATTGCACAATGGTATGGCTCAAAGGATCGTGGATTGGCCACTGACAGTTCTGCTAGTTACATAAACAAATACATTTACATATAACTACATTTACACATAATATGTACAAATGTGCATGTACATGAACATAGTATGCATTTGTGTGATTCTATCAGTCGTATCTGTCTCCCACAGGAGCCCCATGGGAGCAGGGGCTGAGTGTCAGTGTCCTGCCCAGGGCCTGACCCTCACTAAAATCCTTCTCTCACCAACACCCTCAACTTCCTGGTTCCTCTCCCCTTCTGTCATTCAACTCTGGATGAATCAATCCTCCTCCTCCAATGTGCACCCAAACAGATTAATGTTGAGAAAATTACATAACAGAGATGATGGGTATTACTTTAAATTTATGATCCAAACCTGAAAGTCATACTGGATACTTCTCAGGAAGAAAATGACTGTTTCTCAGAGCTCCCACATGCCACCTCCACCCTCACTCTTAGCTGGTGACTGCATTGAAAATTAAATACCATGGGACAAGCGCTTCCTCTTCTCATCCCTTCTACTTCTTTCCTGTTATACTGAGGGGAGTTTCCTTCTGACTGAGAAAACTCATTTTGCTGGTGCTCTTGATTCTGTCCCCTCTGTGTCCCTAAAGTTCTTCTGCTCCCTCGGCTGCCTCTTTCTTCCCTGCCACTTCATCAATCTCTGCTTCTCCACCTGTTCATCTAACCAGCTTACCAAAGTGGTCTAGAAACTTGTTACTCAAAATTTATGGACCAGCAGCATGAACCTCACCCAGGAGCTTGTTAGAAATGCAGAATCTCCCATCTAGACCTGCAGAATCAATTTTTTTTTATATACTAGGGATTTAACCTAGAACTTCACTCATGGTAGACAAGTGCTCTACACTGAGCTACACACCCAGTCCTTTCTATTGTATTTTGAGACAGTCTTGCTAAATTGTCCAGGCTGGCCTTAAATCTGTGATCCTCCTGCCTCAATCTCTTTGCATAGCCGAGACTATAGGCATGCACCACCATGCCTGACAGAACCTACATTTTAACAAGATCTCCAGATTGTTCTTAGATACTTTAAAGTTTGACAAACACTGAGTGAGAGGTTTCCACTCAAAAACAAAGTAACAAAATTAGGAAACTGGGAGACTGGGAGAATGTATTCTGGAGCTCAGCCACAGACCACAGACACATGAAGCAGTTATCTTAGGGAATTCTTCAGGCACAGGGAGGCAGGAAGAGGAAGCCTCCCCACCCCCTTTACAGGGAGATTCTGAACAGAAAACAATAGAGATAGCCAGTGAACCCAAAAGCTGATTGAGAAGACATCCTTCTTTATTCCACATTCCCCACCAGATAGATCTCTTTCTCACTTCTCCATCAGAGCCAAACTTTTATCTATTTCATTCAATAAATGTATAGAACACCTATCAGGTACCACCTAGTCTTGGAGGTTCTGGGGAGACAGAATAAATAAAACATATATGATCATTGTGCATGCGTTATGTCCTAGGGGCAAAGAAAATGAGGGGGAGGGGAGAGTCAGACACAGGAAGACAGACATGACCTGTGCTTTGCAATAAATAAGTGCTTTGCAACTGGGCATGATGGTGCACACCTGTAATACCAGTGGCTCTGGAGGCCGAGGTGGTAGGATTGCAAATTCAAAACCAGCTTCAGCTACTTAGCTAAGGCTCTGAGCAATTTAGTGAAATCCTGTCTCAAAATAAAAAATAAAGGGCTGGAGATGTGGCTTAGTGGTTAAGTGCCCCTGGGTTCAATCTCCAGTATTAAAAAAAAAAAAAAAAGTGCTTTGCAGAGAAATAAAAGGTGGTCATGTGATACACCAAAAGGTTGACATTTAGGCCAGGCCTGGTGTTGCAAGCTGTAATCCCAGCGGCTGGGGAGGCTGAGGCAGGAGGATCGCAAATTCAAACCCAGTCTCAGCAAAAAGCAAGGCACTAAGCAACTCAGTGAAACACTGTCTCTAATAAAATTACAAAATAAGGCTGGGGGTGTGGCTCAGAGGTCAAGTGCCCTGGAGTTCAATCCTTGGTACCAAAAAAAAAAAAAAAAAAAAAAAAAGGTTGACATTGAGACTGAGATCTCAATGATAAATAGCCCTCATTAGCATGGTCTACACTGGAGGTCTCACTTCCTCACTTACCATTCTCCCATTTGCCCTTCCGCCTGTACAGTTAGTTGGCTTCCATCTTCACTGGTCTTAAGGTTTCAGTGGCTTTCATGTTGTCAGAAGCAATAGCCTCTTTTCCGTTTGTAGCTTCTCTACATCTCACTAGCCTTTGGGTCATCTGCCAATGAAACATTATAAAGTAAGTGAATCACCTATTTAACCTTCACCATTCTAGGTTAGCTCCTGTTTAAAAAAACAAGAAGAAGAAGAAAAATTGAAGACTTTCCTGGATAAGAAAGAAGAGAGCAGAAGAGAAAGGGAAGGAGAGAAATAAGATACATTTATTCAAGCATAAATGTATCATTCAAAATTTTTTTAAAAATACATTTTTTCTGTATATATTTATTTACATATGTATGTATTCTTGGTCCCGGGTATTGAACCAGGGGCACTTAACCACTGAGCCATATCCTCAGCCCTTTTTTGTTTTTTATTTAGAGACAAGGTCTCACTAAGTTGTTTAGGGTCTTGCTAAGTTTCGGAGGCTGGCTTTGAACTTTTGATCCTCTTACCTCAGCCTCCTGAGCGGCTGGGACTACAGGCAGGTGCCATTGCACCCAGCTGTTTTGTATCTTTAAAAACCCCTTTGCTGTGTCAGGTGTGTCTGGAAATGAGATGGACAGCTGCTTTGGTCCAGCTCACAAAGGGAAATGCTAGTTCAACACCGCACATAAGCCATTTTCCTGACCTCTGCATTAACTCTCAGAAGTATCTGAGCAGGAGGAGGGCTGGAAGGGGCCAAGAGGCTTCCCAACAGTGCACCCAGCCTGAACACACTCCCATTTCTCCTTTTCTGCTTGGAGATGGTGCAGCAAGGGGTGCAGGGTGTGGAAAGGATGAAAATCACTCTCTGCAAACTACAGAACTTTATCCAGGAGATGGATGGAAGTTATTATTAGCCTGCTGATATTCAGAAATACCTAATTCAGCCCAGGGAAGATGGTTGAGGGATCCCACTACATAGTGTACTGAACTGTGGGCTGCATAAAAGTGAAATATGGTATGCCACATTTACCCCACGTGGATTGTCAAACTCTTGACCTAGGGCTTTAATTACCATGGTTTTTATTTACATGGTTTTTAATTACCAAATACTCTTAGGGTCCATTGGAAGCACATAGACCCCGTGTGGCCCTAGAATCACATGCCAAAGCTTGCTCCTGGGTCCAAGGCCGAAATGGGACCACAGTTTTTGACACCCCATGCTCACTCATAGTCACCTGATGGGTTGACCTTGCATTTCTCTGGCCCAATGGTTTTACACTCAGTCAGCACTTGGCTCTCTGGTTATAGGATTATGGCCAAAGGTAAAGAAAAACTCAGAGTGTAGGAGATGGATAGCTCCATGCCTCTGCCCACTTCAATAGCAAAAGACAGCAAAAAATCAGAACAAAATCTTGTGTCGTATATAAATCACACGAAACTTCTCTCTGTATCCACAAATACAGTTTTATTGGAACATAGACATGCCCCCTTCACTTCCATATTCTCTCAGGGTTCTTTGGGGCCACAAAAGTTGAATGGTTGTGATAGAGACAATATGGCCCACAAAGCCTAAAATATTTACTCTCTGGCCCTTTGTAAAAAAAAAAAAAAAAAAAAAAAAAAATCGCTGATCCCTGGGGTCTACAGGAAGTGGTGCACATGTTTGAATCTTGGTTCTGGGTTCTGCGTGATTGTGATGAAACCCTGGGCCACATGCACAGCCATAGTACCTGTAGCACCTTCCTCCTTTCCTCACTTGAGGTCTGGTAAACATCTTGTTCCTTATTTAAATTTCTTGCTGTCCCACCTCTCTGTTTTCTTCCTGCTATTCCTCTCATCTGGAAATCACACCCAATCCTCTCAATTTGCTTTTATGTCAATTTCCCCCAACCTTCAAGCAAGCCTTCCCACATCTCTCAACTATAATTTATTTCCCCGCCCTCTTTTTTGGCCATAATTCTTTCTGTACTGTCTCATGACACACCAGTTTCCTACTTTGCATTATAATTATTTATGCACATGTTTTATTCCCCTCTAGACTATAAACTCCTTGAAGAATGCATTGGCTCATTACAAAATTAGCATTCTGAGAACCCTTATTTGCATCACACATAAGATCTCTTGTCTTCAGAAAAAGGAGTATACTTATGACACATATAATTGGCACTTATCACACAAATCAATGATAATGGGGAATAAGGGCAAGATGGTTAATTAAAACCCAGAGCAAATTCCTCCAAAAATCATTTTTCTCTTCCGCACCGTTTTACCGATGCAATATGCACTGCTTTTATGAACTTCCCTCTCACTTTTTATTCACATTTTGTAGATATGTGACTGCATTGGCTATCATGCAGTGAGTGGGAGCACAAAGACCGGAAGTGAATAACCCACCAAATGAAATAAGCAGTCCTCCAGTAGTGGAAAGCTTTGGGGCATTCTTTCCAGCGAGGGTGCAAGCTTCTGAAACATCCACCCCCAGGACTCCATAAAGATTCGTGTGCATGCCATCTGGAATTTAGACCTGAGATGATCATCTTGTAGCATGGGCCTGTTACTCCAAATAATAGGTGAATTGAAAGCAAAAAATAAACAATCAACTTCCCCGAATGTGTGTTTGATTAGGCAGACTAAATAGTCTATGGCAAACATTAATTCTACAAGAACTGATAAGGAGATAAAATAAATATGAAGAACAACCCCGCCTGCCAAAGTAACATATGCGTTTGGAATGATGCTTTGCACCCATGACGAATGTACACAAATATTGTGTTAAACCTCTCCTCTTAATAGCCTCATTTCTCACATGCTCTTCAGAGGAAAAAATGTGATGCTAATTTAAGATGACTTATCCTGCTAAGCACACAAATAAAAAATAGTTCAGAATCCAGAACATGACAGAACTCCCCTTTCACATCTAATTAAGTGCTTTTAATTGGCAATTCAATTGGCACACTGTATATTTGGGGCTGGAGTGACGAAGGCAAAGAAGACCCCCCTAGTAAGGTACCAAAGAGGACATGTGGGACATGTACAATTGCTTTATTGTAAGCCATGCTAGGCACAGAAAAAAGGCAACTCTCTGTACATCTGGGGAGGAATCAGCAGTGAACCGGGCAAATGCTAGAGGGTCTGATCATGATTATAAAATGTCATTTAGAAGGATATTTACATTGTTAATTAGGCAATGACGCTGATAACTGCTACTCTGTAAATTGTGCTAATTACCCCAGTGCCTTGGAAGACTTTCTAATCAGCCAGATCAATAGGCTCCCCATTTATGCTAATAATGCAATGTCATCCTCCCTGTGAAGTGCTCTGCTTACAGAGAGCAGCCTGACACCCAGTTCAGCTCCCGCCCACTGTCCTGAGCTAGAAGCAGCCCGCATTCATCTGTCGGCCCACATCACAGCAGAAAGGCTGATGCCTGCTCACCCCTAAGGTCCTCAGCCAGGGAATGAGAATCCCACCATGCTCTGCATCTCCACCAATTGTTCAGGAAAGAGGCCTGAGTCTTTGTGCTCCATGAGACTTTTATGGAGCCACAGCCCTCTTGCTTTTGAAAATTGGTAAGATCACCTAGCCCTGAGAGAGAAGGGCTATAAGGAAGACCTAGATTTGAGTTTCTGCTCTGCCATTGACTTTGACTTTGGAGCAGGATACACCAATTGTTTTTGATGGGCATGTGTGTAGGCCAAATAAAAAGATCAATTCAGTTTACTGGGTGGACTCTTAGTGGGGTTTTTTTAAATGCTATTGTTTTTTCAATGAATTAACTGATTGTTAACTAGGCTTCTCAACCAAGAGTACCAAACTGCCTATGTTTCCTAACACACTATCAGCCTCTTTGGAGTCCCAGCAAGATAATAAGGGATCTAAAATATGTAATAAGAAGCAAAGATAGGCTAGATGTGGTGGCACATGCCTGTGATCCCAGCAGCTCTGGAGGTGAAAGCAGGAGGATCTAAAGTTCAAAGCCAGCCTTGGCAACTTAATGATGCCCAAAGCAACTCAGTGAGACCTATCTCTAAATAAAATATTTAAAAGGGCTGGGATGAGGCTCAGTGGTTGAGTACCCCTGGGTTCAAGCCCAGTACCAAAAATAAAAATTAAAAAGAAGAAGCAAAGAAAGCCAAGTGCGGTGGTATGTACCTTACCTGAAGCTCCTGCACTTAGGAGGCTGAGGCAGGAGGTTCACTTGAGCCCAGGAGTTTGAGACCAGTTTGGGCAACCTAGGGAGCCCCTGTCTCAAAAAAAAAAAAAAAAGCAGGGCTGGGGTTATAGCTCAGTTGGTAGAGTGCTTGCCTCACATGCACAAAGCCCTGGGTTCAACACGCCCCCCCCCCCCCAAAAAAAAAGGGCAAGGCAAAGCCAGTCTTATGTGGAGTTCTAAGTGTGTTCATCTGCCTCTTGGTCCTCTACAAGTATATAGGAAAGATACAGAAATAAGTCATTTGCCTCATTGCAACCTGTAATCCCTATCATTTCTATCTCCTTCCCCATCCGCCCTCAAACAAAAAGTCATCAGCTGGTAACCAAGAAGCCTGGTTTGAAAATTAACTCATTTGCCTTTCTCTTTCTGTTCCTGGTAGGTATCCTAATGAAGTGTCAAAATCCCTCTTGGAGAGTAACAGGGTAAAAAAGAGAGGATTAGCAAGGAGCTTGGGTAAATCATGGATTGTATAATCAAGTCCCCAAATGATTGAGAGCCAACTCCCTGTGAACCTTATGGAGCAGCCCAAGGAGGGTTTGGAGGTGCAAAACCAAGGTGACAGAGACACAGGGGCACAATTAAGGTTGGAAACAGCTGGGATCCACTTTCTAACTTGGGAAACAGAACTCCTCCTGTGAACCACTGCGTGGGGCTCATCCTCGGCTGCCCAGCCCCAGCAGGCAGAGTTCAAGGCCAGCTCCTGTGCTGGGCTTTGGGATGGGGCCAATTTGTTGAGTTGTTTCAATGCTTTGATGTGTAAACTAATCATCCGTCATTGTGCTCTAATTAAACCTAAGTGGTGCAATGGATTTGCTGTCATAGAGGCCAGGGCCCCCTCCTGGATTGGGGGAGGGAGGGGCAGCATCTGCTGCCAGCAGCCCAGCCCCAGGACAGCAGTGAGCAAGGATATGCCAAGCATGAGTTTGAAAGGAGCCAGAAACCCTGTCTAGGTCCAAGAGGCTGGAGAAAATGGGACAAACCAGCAACCAGGTTGGGTCTGTGAGTCTCTGCTTTCCAGGATGCTGTCACCTTCATCAGGAGCATCTGGACACAACAACTTTGGGTCAAGCGGTAACCACAAGGTGACCTATGGTAGTATGTCTCTCAGAGGCCAGCTGGCCTGGCATTTGTCAAAATATAACCCAGTTTCCCAAGGCGAATGGGTGATTTCCACCTCCACACCTGAATCAAATGACCAAAATGGGCAGGGAGGGCAGTCTCTGAAGTATAGAAAATACTGATCTTCACTCCTGTCCTCTTTTCCCTTCTCCAAGTATTTGCACTTTCCCTTAGAAGAAGTATGTTTTAAACTTATGAAGGGAACCGTGAACCCTCCTTATGAAAGAGAGTAAAAGGAAGGAGGGAGATAGTGCAGATGATATTGTGACATCATAGGCAGAGAGTCACCTGGGTCCAGATCTGACTCTTCCCTAGCTCTAGGGTGTCACCAGAAATCAGGGAGGAGGAGGATGTCTGTGTCCTGTGCTGCAGGACATTCGGGGGACCTCAACTTGGATAATGCTGATTTATTTGTGCTGTTGCCTCAGTGTAATCGATAAATTCCACTCTGCAGAGACAAGGTAATGGCATAATGAAAATGAAAAAGCTCTTCTTCTTCACCCTTATATCCATTTGTCACCACTGATTGAACATCTAAGCACAAGGCATGCTGTTAGGTTAAGGTTGTGTGAGATACAGCCTCTGCCAGAAAGAACACATAGACTCAGAGGAAAGAAGAAATGACCACACATTTGACAACCGCAAATACGGTTGTCCCTTGGTGTCACCCCCTCCTCAGACACCAAAATCTGTGGATGCTCAAGTCCTTGATATTAAATGGGGTGGTATTTACGTATAACCTGCACATATCCTTCAGTATATCCAGTATACTTAAAACCATCTCAGAATTACTTGCAATACCAAACACAACATAATGCTACATAAATAGTAGTTCTAGTATATTGTTTAGGGAATAATGACAAGAAAAAAGTCTGTGTAGGTTCACTACAGACATAATTTTTTTTCTGAATATTTTCAATCTGCAGTGAGTTGAATCTGAGGATAAGGAACCTGTGGATACAGAGGGCCAAGTGTAATTCAATAATACATGCACCTCAGAGAGAAAAAAAAATTAGGTCAGGCATATCATATGGAACTGTCTAGACATCTACCATAAGGCAGAATAGGAAAAGAGAGAAAAGGACACTAACATTTATTGACAATCTTTTAAAATGCCAGACACTGGCCTAGGTATTATCACAAATGTTATCTCCTCCTTCAGTGTTTGAAACCACTGCATGAAACGAACATTGGAATTTTTATATTATAAATGAAAAAGTTGAGTTAAAATACCCAGAGTAGGTGCCATATAAAAGGGTGGCAGATGTTCTACTTTGTTCCTGCCCCCACCCCTACATCCCCACATCTGCTCTCTCTTTCACTGGTAATAGACATTTTAGCTTTAAACGGTTACCTAGATAAAATCTACCTTTCCCAGTCTCCCATGTAGCTCAATCTGGTCCTCGACTAGGTCCTAAAAATAGGGTACCAGTAGACATGATGAAAGCAACTTTCACATTGTACCTTAAAAACGGAAGCAGCCTGTCTTCCCTTATCTATTCCCCCTTCTTCCAGCTCCAGCACGGATGCAGAAGTGAGCCACCTGCAGCCACATAAAGGAAAAAAACTTACGAGGGAGACCCAGCCACTCATTAGCAGGACCCTAGATACTTCATTCCATGAAGGCACCGCATCAGTTCAGACTGCTTCTACTTACACTATTTTTTTTTTTCAATGCCAGGGATTGAACCCAGTGCCTTGTATGTGCTAGGAAAGGGCTTGGCCACGGAGACACACGCCCCTTTCTACAAATTTGAGACAGGGTCTCACTAAGTTGCCTTGAAATTTTGATCCTCCTGCCTCAGCCTCCTTTATAGCTAGGATTACAGGTGTGCACCATCATGCCCAGCTCTACGTTCTCTTTCATGGAAGCAATGCACTGCTTTTCTTAAATCGCTGATCTATGGACTCTATGTGTTTCAGTCCTCTATGGCAACCAATATAGAGGGGTGCTAACTAAATAACAGAGATGTGCCGAGCAGAGCAGAGGTAGAAAAGAACACCTATTTCAGCCTAGAAGCATCAGACATTTAATCTGGGCCTGGAAAACCCAGTTTGGATTTTGGCGGTGAAGGTGGGAGGTAGAAAAGAGAGGAGAAACCAGGCGCAGTGGTGCACCCCTGAAATCCCAAGGGCTTGGGATGCTGAGACAGGAGGATCACGAGTTCAAAGCCAGCCTTAGCAATTAGTGAGGCCCTAAGCAACTCAGTGAGACCCTGTTTCTAAATAAAATACAAAAAGGGGCTGGGGATGTGGCTCAATCCTGAGTTCAATCCTCAGTATCAAAACAAAACAAAACAAACAAACAACAACAAAAATAAAACCAAACAACAACAACGAGAGAGAGAGAGAGAGAGAGAGAGAGAGAGAGAGAGAGAGAGAGAGAGAGGTCTTTAAAGAGGCTGACTCCTGGTCCAGCTTGCATTAATTAGCCCCACTAACTGGAACTGTGGCCTGGGAGATTCTCTGTTCTCTCCAAGTCCTATCCAGTCTTGCATGCATGGTTTAAAGTCTTGCATTCTCTGGAAGCCTCTGTGGAATCTCCCCTATCCTGACTCTGGAAGAATATCTGCAATGACATGTACATTAGCAGCACTCCAGCAGCATTTAACTAGCAACGCAAGGTCGCATGTCAAGTATATTTGCACAATTGTCTTCCCTCTCTATTTAGGTTAAACTCCTTGAGGGCTGAAGTCATGTTTTATGATGTTGGGCACATCCTGCTCAGCACATGGCAAGGAGCCTGGAATGGGGAGCCCAGAGCCATGTAGGGAACTTGAACTTTGTAGTAGGACTGCAGAGGTTCAAATTAAAGCCCTGCCATTCATTTACCCCTCTGAACCATCCAGAAGAATAGTGGCAGCCACTACAGAACAAGATAACATCCGTTAAAGTACCTAATGGTGCTTGACACAAAGATAATTTCTTTTTCAAAAGAAATATTCATTAAAGAAAACCCTTTAACTCTGTACATTACATTATTTATTAAAAAATAACAATGCATGAGCCCTCTGCTCATTCACTGCATTCTGGGGAGTTTGGAAGATTCCAGCAAATAGAGAATTAAATTCAACTAAATTTAAGTGTTCTGATCACTGGTGGTGCCAAGCAGGGGAGATGCATGTTAAATGTGTGAGAGGTGGACAAAGGGGGTTGGCTGGTCATTGCAGGACTTCATTTGCAAAAGTGGTTATTTATTAAGACTTTAAGATTTGCCAGATTGGACCTCCAGAGGAAAGATTGTTGTCATCAACCCAACTGAGAAAATAGATCATCTGCGTCATGGATGCCTCCTAGCAACATTTTTGCATAGAGAGGAGAGAAGGCCTTGTATTCACACGAGCTGGTCAGGAGTTTTTGACACCTCCCACCCCCAACACATACATATAATTCCCTTATATCAGCGTCTGCTCCTTTAGAAGTTGTCCTTGGCAGTTACTTTTGCTATCCCCCCCCCTTTGCCCAGCATTCTAAATTCAAAGAAAAGCTGCATCTAAATGATCAAGATGTTAACTACTAAATAATCTTTCCTCAGACCATCTGGTGACCTTCAGATAGTACTCGAATGTGCAGTGCTCCTCCTTATTTAAGTCCTGTGCATCAACTAGCACCAAGCATGTAAGTTGCTGGCTGTGAGGTTTAACTTTGCAGAGAAGTAATATTGTTTGTCTAACCATCCCGGGTGCTCTAGGTGGATTTCAATGTTTGGGACAGAAAAAGAAAAAAGAGAGAGAGAGAGAGACTCTAGATTGCCGCAGTCTTGGCTGGGCACAGAATCACGAGCCACCACACAGCTTTGTAGATTCAAACAGCAATTCTTTATTCCCGAACTCACACCGGCCTCCACACACGTTCTGGGGCAATCCCAGTTCTGCTGCCACCCAATTCACCTCCTCCACGAGGCTCTCTTTCCCAAAAATCCTCTCTGAATCTCAGGAGAACTCAATGAGAGCTCAGGCAGCAGGAACGCCCTAATTCCAGCAGCAATAATCCTCAACATCGAACTTCCCTAAAATCCAAGGTCTTAAACTGGGAACGCCTTAAACTTGTCTTAAACCGGGAACGCCCTAAACCCAAGGACTGGGATACTTCCTCAAACTGCAGGATACACCCTAATCCTGGATCCACCCTCGTCCTTGGGCAGGGTCACCTAACATGCAATGTCAACAGCGAAATTAACATGGGGTACGCTGGCAAGGAAATTTCCTACTTGGTAATGGCCCTCAGCACTAGATGATGAAGGCCCCACCCAGCACCTAGGCTTCCAGCTCATTGTCTTCTGTACCTCCTTTCCCTCCCTATAAAAGTCCTTTTACACACCTGAGTTCCCTAAGATGGTCTTTTTGGGGGATTGATAGCTCTAGTGCCCATGTTCTCCAGGTGTCAACCCTTGAATAAAGCTAATTTCCTTTGTACCAACTCTTGAGTATTGGCTTTTGAGTGGTGAGTAGACAGACTTGGATCTGGTCACATCCCTTCCCTCGAAAAAGTCTCTCCCATCCTGAACTTCCCTATGTCAACAAATGGCACCACCATCTCCCAGTTACCAAAACCAGAAACCCTCGAGCTGTTGATTTTCCCTTCCCCTCACTCCATATCTGTCTTTCCGTGAATCCTGTTGATTCTCTCCTCAACGTGTCTCTTGAATACAGCCTCTTCTCTCTATCCCACCACCAACTTAGCCAAGCCACTCTCACCTATCCCAGAGAGCCTTGTTACTCAAAAGACGGGTCTAGGGTCTGGCAGTATCTGCATCATGTTGGATCTTATTAGAAATGCAAAGTCTCAGGCCCTGCCCTAGACCTAGAAGTAGGGAATAGAATCTGCATTTTAACGAGAACCTCGAGTGATCTAGGTGTGCATTAAAGTTCTAGAATATTCTATGACCCCTTAACTAGTTTTCCTTTCCTAGTGCTGATTCATTCTAGGCCATTGGTCTGAGATCAGTTTGCCCTCTTGGCTTGAGAGTTCCACACCACTCAGATGGTGTACTTTGGTCTACTCCACCCCTCCACACAGCACAAGGTTGGGGTTCTAATTTCTTATAGATTTGTTTTTTCCACAAGACTTCTCATTTCCTCCTGGAATTGGTGAGGGAACATATTTTGGGTTACTTCACAAGGGGAAAGAGGCCCCTTTCAGGGTCCTGCATTTGTTAAGCGACTCCAGTTCCAAGCCCCCTTTTCAAGCTTAGTCCCCTATCCCAGAATAGGCATGAAAACACCAGCCCCTTAGCTAGGAGGGCTTATATTCTGGAACTTTCCTCTAGCAACCTCAGAATCTACACAGGATCTTCCAGCTCTTTAACTTCCTTCTTAGTCTCTGACCCAAGAATATTTGCCTTTCCTTCTGAAGTCAAACTCAAACACAGTTTAGTTTTGTTTGGCTTTATCTTTTAAGTGAAATTCATTTCTATGTATTCGTGGTGAAATGGGGAGTGGAGGAGGCGGAAAAGGACCCCCCACACACTGACCTAACTTACCATGTAACCAGCTGTCTTTAAAAACTGAGATCAGGGCCAGGCACAGTGGCCCGCAGCCAGTTCTCACAATAATCCTAGTGACTTGGGAGACTAAGGCAGGAGGATCACAAGTTCAAAGCCAGACTTGGCAACTTAGGAAGAACCTGTCTGAAAAAAAAAAAAAATGGGCTAGGATGTGGCTCAGTGGCAAAGTGTCCCTGGGTTCAATCCCCAGTAATAAATAAATAAATAAATCCCTGAGATCGGGGTTGGAGTTGTAAGTTAGTGGTAGTTTTTACCAAAGGAAGAAGGGGAAGAAGAACACAAGATCAAATTTAAAATGGGCCAGTGACTTTTCTTCACATTTAGGACAAAAATCTAAAACCTGGAATAAGCACCTGGTCCCTCCAGCTCCACTCTTCAACTGAGAAGTTCCCAGGCCAAGTGTTTCCCAGCCTCAAGGTCTTTGCATTCCCTCTGGCCTATGCCTAAAAGGTTCTGCCCCCCACCCACCTCACATGGCTGATTCCTTCTGTCTTTCAGGTTCTGCCTCCAATGTCTTCTCCTCACACAGTCCTCCCCAACCATGCTCAGGTCTCCCCCAGGTCACTCCGCGTTAACCCGATTCACTTCCTGCATAGCTGCTCATCACCAGCTAGAATCATCTCATTTATTTGCGTGTTTGTTTATGGTCCCTTCCCCTCTGGAACTCCATGAGGTCACAGATCCTGTGGGCATCTTGTCGGTGCTCATGTGCCAGGAATGAAGTCTTTGAAAGAGTTATTGCCTATTCTGCATTGTCCCACATGGCGGCCACTCAACACATGGGGCTTATGAGTACAGACAGTGTGACTAGGCCAGACCAAGCTGTGTGCTCAGTGGGAGATGCACGCTGGATTTCAAGGACTTAATATGAAAACAATAAAATGCTTCACTAATAAATGTTTATCTAATTTAAGTATTAAAACGATAATAGTTTAAATTATTATGTTAAATCAAGTTTATGTTGAGAATGAATTTTGCCTTCTGAAAAAATACAGCTACAAGGAAATTTTATTTATTTTTTGTGGTACCCTTGGGGTTTGAGCCCAGGGATGCTCTACCCCTGAGCTATATCCCCAGCCTTTTGTTTTGTTTTGTTTTGTTACTAAGTTGCCCAGGCTGGCCTCAAACTTGTGATCCTCCTGCCTCAGCCTCCCAAGTACGTGAAATTACAGGTGTGCACCATTGCTCTTGGTTGCTAAGGGATTTTAAATAAAGTGTGTGGCTCATTTTATATTTCTATGAGACATCACTGGTCTAAAGAGAGAAGTACCTGGAAGTGAAAGTGATCCCAATCATTACTTGAACTCATATCTCATTTCTGTTTGCTCTGCGAAGATTGGGGGCTTCAGGGAAGCAATGCATTCAGTTCTGAGCGACATCTGAGCTCATTCCTGACTGTGTTGAGGGATGGGCAATCTCACTGGGGAAAAACAAACAGCCCAGAGCAGGCTTTGTCCGTAATGCTATTCCTAAGTGCTGACGACACCCCTGCTGGGGTCTAGCCTCAGGGGAAACAGTGGGGAACTGATTGACAGTCATTAAGAAAATGGAATTGAACATCTCAGATCAGACATCAAGGCAGAGTCTGTATCCAGCTCGCATCCGACCCTGGGAGCTCTCGGACTAGGAGGAAGACTTGCCTCAAGGACCTTTGCCGTTTGTGATCATGTGACAGCCTCTGATCCTATTAAATACTATCCCAGGACTAGAATTGTGAAAGGACATTATTGTGTGTACTGCCTGCCATTTATTGGCCATTTGAGCAAATTAATTAAGCTCCATGTCCCTCAGTTTTCTCTTATGTAAAAGAGTGATAATAATTGTGCCTACCTCATCGAGTTGCTGCAGAGATAAGATGAGCAGCAACTAATGCACTTAGAACCGTGTGAGATTCCTGGTTATTAGTATTGCTATTTATGTTTCATTTGGGAACATTTGTATAAAAAGAACCAAAAATCCTAAACAGAAAGATGTCCTCCATATCGCCCCACAAATCCCAAGGGTCATTTCTAGGCACTGGTGATCAGACCACTCTGAATTACTTTGGAAAAAAAAGAGCCAATCTAAGGATCTCTTGTTGCTCTCTACAATGATCATTTATTATTTTGGCTATCAACCATCCATTTCCCTTTTTAATAATACCCCCATTTCCTTGTGGGAAATAAAGCACCCCTCATTTTCTGTGGGCAGTAATTATTAGCATCCCTCCCTCTATAATTCCAGTTTCCCCCTCTGCGTCAGGGTACAGATAGCCCATGGAACACTTTTCTCTGCAAGCCGCCCAGCATCGGCAATATTCTTGGAATCCATTCCTTTGTGTATGAATTGAGGAGAGTCTGTTTCTGTTCCTATCAACCAAAGCTCCACAAATAAAATCTTTCTTCCTCCTTTTCTCCACTGCTTCCCACTCCACTTTCCTCTGAATACAACCAAAGTCTACAGCAGACCCCACAGTCTTGGAATCCCACTTCTGTAACTCTTTCCTGAAGAGAAGAAGTCACAACATGTTCCATAAACAATCTGAAATCGCAGGTCCCTCTAGCTGCTGCTGAAAGGTTCTAACCATAGAGAAAAGTAATGGTGCAGGGAGAGAGAGCTGAATTCAGATCCTGCCAGCTTCAGCCGAGTGACCTGTGTAATTCCTTAATTTCCCTGATCATGTTTCCTCGGATGTGTGGACCCACGCACAGACGCACACACATATATATTTTAAGAGATGTACTTTAAGGAATTGGCATATGTGACTATGGGAGCTGGTAAGTCTGAAATCTTTTGCTTAAAGCCAACTAATTGTAGGTGGTGACCACATCTACATCTACTTTCAGAGCAACACCCCCAATTAGTGTTTGATTAAATAACTAGGTACTACAGCCTAATTAAGTCAGAGAATAAAACTAACCGTCTCAGAGATCATAGCACTCCTTTACGTTATAGAGGATTAAACAAGGTAAATGCATCTAAAGTACTTAGCACAGGGCCTGAAATTAAGTAGGAACTCAGTAGATGGTAAGCTCTGTTAGCAGAGGCAGGAAAAGACAATATCGTTTGTGCAATGCCCTGTGTACCAGGCTCTGTTCTAAACACATTATAAATGTTCACTTATATAATTTAATCTCTCAACACCTCGAGAGTTAGGTAATATTTTGATGAAGAACTGGAGGTCCAGAGAAGTTACATAAATTGCCAAGTCACACAGCAAGCACATGGTAAGCCAGGATGCAGGGGACTGCTCCTCTGAATTTGACCGCATCTGAGCTGTGTCCACAGCATGTAACACCCAGTACAATGCCTTCCCAAACACCCAACCGCAGTTAAAAGCTTGAGACAAAATGTGCCCTGCCTTGTCACTTTAAGGAAAATTCCATCCAATCGCACAAACATGGCCAGATTTAGCTGTCAGCATATTTTAGAAAAAATATTTCAGGGTAGAATATCACACCCCCACCACGCTCTGCCCGCCGCTATCACTGTCTCTCCATGATGATAAAAAGCCAACACCTTTCCATCGAAGAAAGCTTGGCAAAGGTCCCTCCCCACACGCACGGAGTGGCTCCTTCTGCCCACTTCCCTCGGGAGCATCGTGCAACCAACCAACTTTCCAAACAAAGAAACATCAAGTCAGAAATAAAATCACTTATTGATAAAATCACAAGTCAGAAAAAAAAATCACTGGAACCATGACTATGGAATAGCCTAATCAAAAAGTTAGGATCACATTTGCATTTAGAATAAAGGCTTGTTAGAAGAGAGGTGACTATAAAAGAAGGCTCAGAGACTCTGGGTGCTTCTCCCAAGGCCAGTCAGCACCAACGGGCAGAGGGCAACAACTGGAAGTCGCCCAACTTTGGTCAAGTCCAGGACTCCAGGGATGCCCCCCTGTGTCCAGAAGCTCTCTTAGGGAGCCCCAGATTCTGTTTCCATTAAGACCAATAAGGAAATTCAAGCAGCTCCCATACCAATTTGCAATCAGCTGGAATTATCTCTCATAGGAAGGTTTTTTGTTTGTTTGGTTGGTTTTTTGTTTTTGTTTTCTGTTTTCAAGAATGTGCTGGAAATCAGGGGCTGCAAGGATGGGTAGCTCAGCAACGGAGCACTTGCCTAGCGTGCATGAGGCCCTGGAATCCATCCCAGTACCACACACACACTCACAAAAAGTGCAGGGAGTTTAATATTTGGTAAAACAGCGTGTCGTGATAAAATGTTTCAAATCAAGGGCTAGGGGCTCACCTGTGACTGCTTCTATTTGGGCCAAAGACAATGTCAAGGCAGCAGGTGTGGGTTAGTGAACATACCAGAAAATGTCCCCAGGGGCTTCTTCCCTGGGAATAAGGAACACCTCCTATGAGCCTATGAGCCTATGCTTGGGTGCAACTGAGAAGTACAAAAATCTTATCTTGGTAGATTTTTCACATGTTTTTTCTCTTCTTGTTTCTCCTTGTTATCATTTTATATATATATATATATTTAGTTGTAGGTGAGCACAATGCCTTTATTTTGTTTTTATGGGGTGCTGAAAGTTGAACCCAGTGCCTCATACGTGCTAGGCAAGCGCTCTGTCACTGAGCCACAACCCCAGCCCTCCCTGTTATCATTTTTTTTTTCTTTCATCCCTGGAAACTAGACTCAGGGAACCTCAGGCCGGGACACTGGGACCTTGTAGCCATGCAAATGGCTTCTCGGATTGGAAATCTGAAAAGCTATTCCGAGCTTCATATTCCAGGCTGCAGGATCCTAGACGCAGAGGATTAACTTGCTAGTATTTGAATGACACCTACTGGTTCCGCCCTGGGGTTTGGCTGTCTCCCTTGTCTTTATCTGTCAATGTCAGCATCAAATTAGGGAGAGACACAAAATAGGACAGGCCAAGGGCAGCTTTTCTGGGAGTTACGCCAGGCTGGCATAACAAGGCAGGCAACCCAACGAGCTGGCAGGAGGTCAGGACTGGGTCAGATGATAGGGAAAGAGGGTGTTCACAGGGACAGAGGTGGTACTTGGAGTCCAAAGATGGAGCTAAGGTCAGAGGTCGGGGAGGTAAATTGGAGCCATTGTTCATAATTCAAACTGGGCAGGAGAGGGGTGGTCTAGGAGCAGGGAGCAGGCCCGTCATGGAGAGAAAGTGGTTCCCTTCCTTGGCAAATCTCTCAGAGCCACAGGTCCCTGCAAAAGCTTCTCCTACCTCCCAGTTGTTACCAGGAATCTAGAGGGATTTCCAAGCATTCCTCTCAATAAGCCCCTAAAATAAGTGCAGTGACAAGAGTCCCCTAGTTGACACCTCCAGGCTCCTTTCTGCAGGATTGCCTGTTGAGACCTCACTGCCAGACAACAGCAAGCACATGCTCTGTACCACCCGCCTCCCGAGGGCCTGGGCAAAGTGCCACATGCCCAGATAGCGCACTCTCCACAGTCCCAGCCATCCCTGCTGGGCCTCCCCAGTGCAGCCTGCACCTGTTGTCTGCATCTCTGCCTGAGGCTCTCTCTGCTTGATTCCCCAGTGGCTTTCTATTACATCCAGAACAAACACTTGAGCCTCTTAATATGGGCTGCGAGGCCCTGTAGGAGCCATCTGAATGGGCTCCCTGCCCTTCCCCTTCCTCCGCTCACCCCGCTCCAGCCACACGGGTCATCCGACTGTCCCCCAAACACTGCAAGCTCTTTTCTGCCTTCAGTCACCTGAACCTTCTTTCCTCCTAGAGAATTTTGCATCCAGACCTCTGGGTGGCTCACACCTTGACATCACTATGCATATGTCCACTCAAAAACCACCCGACTACCCACTTTTAAATAGCCCTCCACCACACCCCCAGTTATTTTTCAATATTTATGATTATCTAAAGCTCTCTTGGGTCTGTATATGTTTGTTCACTTTATGCTTCCTATTCTGATCCCGGTGACTAGAACGTGGCTCAACACATAATAGGCGCTTGATAAATATCTGGGGAATAAAGAATGATCCAGATAAGACATTGAAGACAAGGAATCAAAGACAGTGGCAGTGGCAATGGAGAGGGAGAGGCTGACTGAGAAAATATCTAGGAAGGGCCGGGTGCGGTGGCGCAGGCTTGTAATCCCAGGGACTTGGGAGGCTGAAGCAGGAGGATCCCAAGTTCAAAGCCAGCCTCAGCTACTTAGCGAGGCCTTGTCTCAAAATAAAAAATAAAAAGAGCTGGAGATGTGACTCATTAGTTAAGTGCCCTTAGGTTCAATCCCTGGTACCAAAAAAAAAAAAAAAAAAAATGTAGGAAGGGGAAATCAGTGGTATTAGATAATCAATTATTTTATTTTAATTTTTAGTGGTGCTGGGGATGGAGCCAGGGCATCACACATGCCAGGCAAGTGCTTTACCACTGAGCCCCATTCCCATTCTAGACAATCAACTAGACGGAGGAGGTGACGTTAATGGAGGAGTCCAGGTTGACAGCGTACTTGGGAGTCTGAGGATGAGGACGCCATTCACCCCAACAGTGAGCCCAGGGGAGGGATGGCCTGGGGAGGAGGTGAGCTCATGGGGAAGGAGTGTGAGAGGCCCGTGGGGGTGTCCAGCAAGGGGTTATAAACATGGGTGTAGAACATCGGAGAGGAAAGGAAGAGGTGGGTGTGGAAAGGGTCAGCGAGGGGTAACTGAGTCTGTGGAAGAGGACCACATCGCTGGAGGAGCGCGACGCGGGACATGCTGCAAACACAGGTGATCCCATCCTTCGGACCAGTGAAGTCGCTCAGCTCAAACCCACAGAGTGCTGGTGACTGCAGAGAGTGCCAAAGACATTCATGTAAAATATCATTTAAACACGATGGGAATCAAGGAAAGCAGGTCTTTGGTGGGCCTCTGATTTGAAACTGCTCACGTAGAGCGGGAAAAGGGGTTTCCCTGGGCTCCAGACCCTGAAAACACCAACGTCTTTAAGCGGCTGGAGCAGAGTGAAAAGTCCACAAGTGGGACTCGAAGGAGCCAGGGAGAGGCGGGAGGAAGTTCACTGGGAAGAACAGAAGATACAGAGGATCTAACAAGTTCACTCACAGACATGCAAAATAGAAATGTTCCTATTTGCATAAACATGTTGAACAATGTTTAGAGTAGTTTATTCACAATAACTAAACTTTAGAAATCTCTCAGGAGTCCAATAACAGTAGAATCGATAGATTGTAATACATCCATACAATGGAATATTACATGGGATGAAAAGAGCAGGAGACTGCCACACGCAACACAGGGATGAATCCCACAGCTGTAAATGTCAAAAGGGACTCGCCAGGGCTGGGCCTGGGGCTGGGGCTGAGGCTCAGCGGTAGCGCACTTGCCTGGCATGTGTGAGGCACTGGGTTTGATTCTCAGCACCACCTATAAATAAATAAATGTCTATCCACAACTTAAAAATTTTTTTTAAAAAAGAGGAACTTTCCAGGTACAGAAGAGAACAAACATACTAGATTGTTCTGATATATGAAGTTCAAGAAGAGGCAAAACTATTGTGATAGAGGTCAAAATGATGGTTGCCTTTATGGAAAGAGAACTAATTCAAAAGGAATACAAGCAACTCAGCCAGGAAGCTGGAGATATTCGTTCTGTATCTCGGTTTTGGGTGGAGATTACATGGCATATGCACAGGTAAAACTTCTTCAAGCTGGGCTGGAGGCGTGGAGCTTAGAGGCAGAGCACGCGCTTAGCATGTTCAAGGGCCTGGGTTCAATCGCCCAGTACTGGAGGGAAAAAAATGGGGAAAAAGAAGTGAAAGAAGACAATAAACTGAGGAAGTAACTGAAATTCTATCTGAGAACCAGCTTGGTTTTCACTTTAGGCCTAATAACAGAGCAGCCGGGGCCATGCTGGCAAAGAAGAAGTGGAAACCAAAAAGGTTTAGTTGGGGCTTATATATTTTGACTTACTTACTAATTACAAAGGGAAAGTAATAACTTTATAGTAGAGAAAAGCCACGTAGCCAAGGCTAATATCACCAGTACTGGAATAGACCGACATTGTGCGCCACTGATACGATGCACTGAGAAGGACACAGTGTCACTTGGGTGGTATTTCTGCCAAAAATGCAGAGCCTGAATCTAATCAGGAGAAAATGCCAGATAAACCCAATTTTTTGGCACATTACACCACACAGCCAACTTTCAGACAAGGTGAAAAAAAAAAAAACAAAGAAAGGATGAGGACCGTTTTAGACTGAATGAAATTAAGGTGAAATAATAAAATTAATATCAATATTAGTGATATGTAATCCTGAAGTGGATGTTGGATCAGGAAAGCTATGTCTAAAGGGCATTACTGTTGATAATTCAAAAAATTTTGAATATGTTAGATAATAAATTATTAATGATTATTAATAAATTATTATTGATATAATATCTAAAAAATATAAATTTTAATATATATTTTTAGATGTAGATGGACATAATAGCTTTATTTTATTTACTTATTTTTATGTGGTGCTGAGGATCGAACCCAGGGCCTCATGCATTCTAGGTGAGCACTCTACCACAGAGCCACAACCCCAACCCTTAAATATAATTTTGTTTGTTTGTTTGTTTTTGATAACCACTATGGCTCCATGATTGTTCTCAGGAAATTTACCCTGAAGTATTCAGGATTAGGGGGGCATGCTGTCCTCAATTTATTTAGTTATTTATTATTTTGGGAGTACTGGGGATTGAACCCAAGGGTGCATAACCACTGAGCCACATCCCCAGCTCTTTTTATTTTTTATTTGAGACAAGGTCATGCTTAATTGCTTAGGGCCTCACTGAGTTGCTAAGTTTGGCTTTGAATTTTCAATCCTCCTGCCTCAGCCCCCTGAGTCGCTGGGAGTACAGGCATGCGCCACTGCACCCAACTCAGCTTACTTTTTAATCGTGTAGAAAGTATACCAGGAGAGCAAGCGAGTGAAAGAAACCAAATGGGACAAAATGCGAACAATTACTGAATCTGAATGAAGATGATGTAGAAATTGTAGAAATATATATATTTAATCCAGGGGCACTCTACCACAACTATACCCCCAGGCCTTTTTTATTTTTTGAGATAAGGACTCTAAGTTGACAAGGTTGGCCTCAAACTCTTGATCCTCCTGCTTCAGCCACCCCAGTCACTGGGGTTATAGGTGTGCATCACCACACCAGGCTCTTTGCACTATGCTTGCAACTTTTCTATAAGTTTGAAATTGTATCCAAACAAATAGTTATTCTTTCAAAAAAGCCCAAAGCAAAGCACAACAATATAATAAACAAAGACAATATATATTCTGCGTATAATTTTAAAAAAATGTTTAAACAAAGAAGGGATGAGATGTCTTTTCCTTGTGCCTCTACTGTGGAAGCAGAGGACCAAGAGCAGCTTGGGAAAAGACTAAGGAAAGAGAACACCCTCTCTGCCCAGGGCAATGTGTTTTTCCTGGCGAGGATGACTAGGTGAGGGAGGCATCCCTGACCCAGCAGGTCTGGACAAACAGACAGACCACACCAGAGCACCAAAGGACCACAGCCTCAGCCCCCTGGCTGCAGGGATTTCCTGGTTAACCTAATAGTACAGAACTGTCTTCAGTAATAATGGTTCCAACACACACCCACACAACCCCTCCCAAAACAAAGGGAACAGCCAAGGACCTGCTAGAGACTCAGCTGATTTCACCCTGGAGTGACAATACAGTCTATGACTGGGGTTAAATACACAAATCTTGCAGTTTTTTGTTCTGGGGTCAAATTCTGACTCTACCACTTGGGAGAATGATGGATGACCTTGGGTGAGCGCACTTGATCTCCGTGGGTCTCCATTTACTCAACTTTAAAATGGGGTTTCTCCATCAACCTAACTTATAGAGCCGGTGTGAAAGAGAAATAAATGAGACACTAGGTGCCAGGTACTCAGCATGGTCCTCAGGAAGCCTCAACACCTGGAAACGAAAATGTCAAAAGTAATAGAAGAACCCTGGGGTCAAAGGTGTTCAGAAGGCTGTAAAGGGCTGAGAAGCGCTTGAGATCGTCTTTCAGCTGGTTATGTGAAAGGTTCAGATCCTTGCGGATGGGGGTCGAGGTGAGTGTTAGGGCTAAGGGGGCCACAGTGACTTTCCAAGGGAACCAACCAAAGCTGTTACCTAAGATCCTCCAGCCTGGTTTCTGGAAGCATTGACTTGAAAACGGGAAGCAGTACCCCCCCCCCCCCCCCCCCCCCCCCCGCACAGATCCAACAGCTCTCAGCCATGGGCCCTGGCAGCCGCGCCATAGAGGCGGCTGGGGCCAGCAACCATACATCTTCCGCTGGTATCAGCAGGAAACACCTGGTGACAAGCTGGAGTCTTAAAGCAGAAGTATGGGGATGGGGGTGGGGGTGGGGGGAACTTGCCAAGAGAATCTGACCCAAGGACACCTACTAACAGCACTGACCATCACCGGGGGGAGAATCAGCCAGAGGCTCGACCTCCCCAGAGAAGTGGAAGCAGAGCAAGAAGAGAGTACTGGTGCTTGGTAAGAGTCTCCTTCTTCTTCTTCTTTTTTTTTTTTTTTTCTTTTTTGGAGCTGGGAACTAAACCCAGGGGCACTTTACCCCTGAGCTACATCCCCAAAACCTTTTTTTCTGGGGGAGTCTCAGGAACTGAACTCAGGGACACTTGACCGCTGAGCCCCAGCCCCAGCCCTATTTTGTATTTTAGTTAGAGACAGGGTCTCACTGAGTTGCTTAGTGTCTCGCTGTTGCTGAGGCTGGCTTTGAACTCGCCATCCTCCTTCCTCAGCCTCCCGAGCTGCTGGGATTACAGGTGAGCGCCACCGCGCCCAGCTCCCAAAACTTTTTTTTTAATACCTTCATTTTATTTATTTATTTTTATGTGGTGCTGTGGATTGAACCCAGTGTCTCACATGCGCTAGGCAAGCTCTCCACCACTGAGCTATAACCCCAGTCTCCGCAAACTCTTAATTTTTTCATTTTGAGACAGGGTCTGGATAAGTTGCTCAGGGGCTCACTAAATTGTTGAGGCTGGTCTTGAACTTGCAAACCTCCTGCTTCAGCCTCCTGAGTTGCTGGTATTCAGGCGTGCACCCTTGAACCCAGTGAGTCTTGTATTTTTGCCCTTGGCTAAAGGACTCTCATTTAGAGAGCAGAAAAGAATGCTGATTTGCCTATTATGTTAGCCAGACAGTAGATATTCCTAGACGATTTATTTTTTGGTTTCTTATATTAGCGAAAAGGGATTTGTTTGTTCAATAATAGCCTTCATTTAGGTCTTTTGCAAACAGAATGTCCTTTTTTTAAATTTTGTTTTGTTTGTAACAGGGGATTGAACTTAGGGGCACCCTACCAATGAGCTTCATACCCAGCTTCTTTCACTTTTTTATTTTGAGGCAGTCGCTGAGGGTCTCACTACGTTGCCCAGCTGGTCTCAAACTTGTCCTACCTCAGCCTCTAGAGTCTCTGGGATGACAGGCATGTACCACCACTCCCAGCTGGAAATATCCTTGTGCACTGAGGAACATTCCAGGCCCAGAAGGGGATTTCTTTTTCTTTTTTCTTTTTTTTTTTTTTTTAGAATAAAAAAAATCCTTTATATTAACTTGAAATATACATCTTAAAAGGAAATTGTGATTTCAACATGGTTTTGCTTAAACTAAGGTTAAAAGAATCTGTCTTCACATCCCATGTTAACCAATGGGAGAGAAGTGTCCCAAGGGCTGCTGGAGAGGGAGAGAAAGTCAACCTAGAATTAAACATTTACCACATACAGTCAATACAGCAGGTATCATTCAGGGATAGGTGTTGTCTGAGATTATGGGGTTGGGGTGTGCTCCAAAGAATACGTGTGTGGGCTGGAGAACGATTTATGACTATGAAGTCCTTAGAAATTGAAGAGTTTCAAGCATGTCTTGTAGTAGCAGCTAACAGCCTCTTGGAGACCCAGGTTTTCAGTTTGATTTCAGACTTCTCTTCCAAGCCTTTACCAATCAATAAATATGCCAATCATGTACATAAAATTGATAGATTCCAAAGACAGAGAATGGGGTCATCAAGTTTCAAGGTTTTCTTAGCACTGGTTCATTTGCAAGCTTCTTGGGACCCGAGACAAGCCATTATACAAAGTATTAAAGACCACCGGGTAGCCACACCCAGTGGAA
Organism: Spermophilus citellus; assembly: GCF_964194105.1. Classification (NCBI taxonomy): domain Eukaryota; kingdom Metazoa; phylum Chordata; class Mammalia; order Rodentia; family Sciuridae; genus Spermophilus; species Spermophilus citellus. Next base: position 32,083,052 of record NC_138199.1, on the reverse strand, counting down.
CTTGGCAATCTTTTCTCCTATCACCCTACTTGACCTAGAATCCCTAGCACTGCTCTTTAAAATTACATAAGAAAGGCAAGAAGACTATCTTCAGCAGCTGTGAAAATATATATCTACTTGAGCCCTGAGAAAAAAGACCCTAAATGTCCTCTTTTATTATTGTGGACCACCTTATAAAACTGGAGCTAATATTCTACAAAGCCCACATCAGTGTTCTTTTTTTTTTAATTTTTATTATTAGTTGTTCAAAACATTACATAGCTCTTGACATATCATATTTCACACTTTGATTCAAGTGGGTTATGAACTCCCATTTTTACCCCGTATACAGATTGCAGCATCACATCGGTTACACATCTACTGTTTTACATATTGCCCTACTAGTGTCTGTTGTATTCTGCTGCCTTTCCTATCCTCTACTACCCCCCATCCCCTCCCCTCCCCTCCCATCTTCTCTCTCTACCCCATCTACTGTAATTCATTTCTCCCCCTTGTTTTTTTTTTCCCTTTCCCCTCACTTCCTCTTGTATGTAATTTTGTATAACCATGAGGGTCTCCTTCCATTACCATGCAATTTCCCTTCTCTCTCCTTTTCCCTTCCACCTCTCGTCCCTTTTTAATGTTAATCTTCTTCTCATGCTCTTCCTCCCAACTCTGTTCTTAGTTACTCTCCTTATATCAAAGAAAACATTTGGCATTTGTTTTTTAGGGATTGGCTAGCTTCACTTAGCATAATCTGCTCTAATGCCATCCATTTCCCTGCAAATTCTATGATTTTGTCATTTTTTAATGCAGAGTAATACTCCATTGTGTATAAATGTCACATTTTTTTATCCATTCGTCTATTGAAGGGCATCTAGGTTGCTTCCACAGTCTTGCTATTGTGAATTGTGCTGCTATGAACATCGATGTAGCAGTGTCCCTGTAGCATGCTCTTTTTAGGTCTTTAGGGAATAGACCCAGAAGGGGAATAGCTGGGTCAAATGGTGGTTCCATTCCCAGCTTTCCAAGAAATCTCCATACTGCTTTCCAAATTGGCTGCACCCAGAAGGGGATTTCTTAGGATGATTTACTCACTGAAACCCAAATGCCCCGATCCCTACCATCCTCTCAAATATGGAAAATCTGTCGGCCCAGGCAGCATTTCCACTGTCCTGCATGGTATCTGCTGATTTTTGTTTTTACTCGTCGGTCCTGAGACAGAGTGAAACAAAGAAGAATATCAGTCAGGAATGAGGCATGTGTCTCAGGCCTCATAGGTCCCAGGAAGCAGGCCCTGGGACCTTGGGCTATTAATTTTTCTTGGTTTTCATTTCCTTATCTATAAAATTAAAGGGACCCGCATTTTTGACTGAGAAGGCCCAATCTGGCTCTGAAATTCTAGATGCATCTCCATCTCAAGCCTCCCTGGAGACCTAAGATCTTATTTAACCTCATACAGATCTTTGGGTTTCTGCCATTCACATCAACTTTTAAAATTCTCCCGTAAACTTCGTACAAGTCCTTGTGGAGTCATTAAAGATTTGAAGAACTAACAGGATCAATTAGGAGAGCTCAAGAAACGGAGGAGGAAAGGATGTCTTATAACCTAAGAAATCTGTCCAAACACACTGGAATTTTCCTTCAAAGCACATCCCAAGGAAGAAGAGCCCGAGGGTCAGAGTTTCTTTCACTCTTACCCCATTTGCCTGCTACTGTTCCTCATGGTCATTAGGCAAACTTCTGAGCATGTGAGATGGTCTCATTGCCTAACTCCAGGCTGTGTCTGCATACTGGTGGAAGAAGCCTTCTAGGCTGTTCCTTTCTCACCTCTGCCTGGCCAACCGGCATCACCCTCCCGTCTGTCACGAGTGTAAGGGTGACTGGTACCTCTGTATTTTTGTCCATTGTGTTTCTGGGTTTCCGTTCGCAGGTGGCCGGTTTTATCGGCAGTCAGTCGTTCTGCTCTCTAAGGCAGAACCTCAAGTGAGCTCGCAGATGTCCTGTTTCCGACAAGACTGAAAACAGGAGGTTCAGAGCCAGCCTCAGCAACTTAGCCAGACCCTGTCTCAAAATAAAAAAGAAAAAGGAGGATTGGAGATAGAGCTCAGAGATAGAGCGCTCGCCTAGCATGCATGAGGCTCTGGATTTAGTCCCCAGTAATTAGGCAGGAAGGAAGGAAAGAAGGAAAGAGAGAGGCCTGTAATCCCGAGGACTTCCTGAAGGAGAGATGCCACATCAGCTCAGGACAGCAGATACCTGGACATGTGTCTGAGTATGAATCTGCTGTCTTTCCCGAGTCAGAGATGCCTTATCTGTTACTGTCTGCTCTTCTTAATCCCAACCAACACACCTGGTGAATACTGGGACTTAAGAGGTGGATATAAGAAGAATAAGAAAGAGAACAAAAAGGGAGTGGTTGAGGAAATGGATCTCTCTTGTTCTACCTGTCCCTGTGAGTGTCTTCTGGAAACGATTGTCCTCATCAGCAGGCTCCTTTGGGAACTGCCATCTTCTTACAGGCCCTGTTTTCCTGTCTACAACTAACTGGGATTAACCAATTTCAGTATTGGTCCAGGGGTGGGCACTTGGCCCCACAGGCCCATCAGAGTCCCTCCTTGAGATCTTAACCTTGGGGTCAGGGAAAACAGTTCTCAGATCTTCTGAGATGTGTGAGGTCAAGAGCCGCTGGTGGCTGTGTCTCTAATCACGTGCAGACTGCTCTGAGGGAACAAAGCCATTAGGAAAAAAGGAGAAGCAACCAGTTGGCTGAGACCTGCCGCACGGTCTCTGTTCAGTCACTGGGTTCCGTGGCCGTCCATCCGATGTTCTCTGCCTTTGCCAGACCTTCCCGTGGGAGCTGACGCATTCCAACTCTCTCCATCCAGTTCAAGTCAGGCTCTTGTCGCTTGGGATCCAAAGAATCCTGAGGAAGACAATGAGGGGAGCCAGGAGGAGAAGGCAGAAAGGGTGCTGTTGTGGAGTCAAAGGTGTGGGGGACAGTAAAGGGCGACAGTCAGGTAAGGACCAAAAAGTGCCTGAGTGGGAGGGGTGGGGGCACGGGTGACAGTGAAGGAGGTCAGCCTCGAGGAGAGTAATTCAGTAGAGCTGGGGCCAGAATCTGACATCAATGAGGTTAAGGAGTGAAAGGAAAATACCAGAAGGTGGTAATGAGAGCAAAGACCTCGGAAAGCTGGGGGTTTGGAGGTGGGTGCGGGTGGCCTGGAGCTAAGGAGTGTTTCACAATAAAAGCAAAAATCTTCTGCATATTCACGGGCAGAGCGGAAGCAGCTGATGGTGGAGGGGGGTGAAAATTGATGAGGCAAGCCTGAGTTGTCACGGGAGGGGTGGACTTCAGGGACAGGAGGAGAGATCCCTCCCTGTTCGTTCTTCCTTCTTCTTCTTCTTTTCCCCAAGGTGTTGCCTATTGTAAATTTTAATACCAGTGTGCAGGCTTTAATGTTGATTTTCCAGGTAATGAATTCTCAGCAGACAATTTCTGATCGACATTATATAGCCTTCTACGGGTAAGTCTATCGCATTCTAGTACGTGAACGTGAAGAATAACTTGACCTGGTGTAGCACATTCAGTGCCCTATGTGGGCATAAGGAAGAGTTAGAAAGTTGGAGTTAGACCTCCCTCAGCAACTTTCTCTGTGTGTGTGTGTGTGTGTGTGTGTGTGTGTGTGTGTTTATTTTTTAAAATTATTTGTTCTTTCTAGATATACATGACAGTAGAGTGTATTTGGACATATTATACATACACAGAATAAGTGTAACTTGTTCCAGGTGGGATCTCATTATTGTGGTTGTGTGAGTTGTGGAGTTAGGTTGGTTGTGTATATAAAGATAGGTGAGATATATCCAATTCATTCTATTGTCTTTTCTATTCCCATTCCTCCCTCCCTTCCCTTCATTCCCCCTTGTCTAGTCCAGTGAACTTCTAGTCTTCCTGTCCTTTGTTGTGGGTCAGCATCCACCCGTCAGAGAGAACATTCTGCCTCTGGTTTTGTGGATGGGCTTATTTCACTTAGCATGATACTCTCCAGATCCATCCATTTACCGGCAAATGCCATAATTTTATGTTCCTTTATGGCTGAGTAATATTCCACTGTGTATATGTACCACATTTTTTTTTTATCCCCCTGTTCTTTCTGAAGGAAAGGAGGTAAGGATGGGAACAGTCTCTGACTTTTGATGGCCTCGATTTTCTCAAGAAGAAAGCCAGACTGGCCAGGTGAAATGGAAGAGGGCAAGAGGGAGGGAGCGGGAACTTGTGACAAACAATGGCCCTTTCTTCTTCGATCAGTGAGATCTTAGAAGTGGACAGCCTTCAGGAAGGTACTGGGGGCTGCTCTGGGGTGGGGGCCATGAAGGGATGGACCATTCTTGTTCTGTGATTTTCTCTAACAGTGGTCTTCTGTCCAGGTGATGGGATGAAAGAAGCAACAGCAACTGCATCCTAGGATTGGGTTTTCCAAGGGGATGAAGAATAAGAACTGGGGAGCAGAGGGGCTGGGGAGAGTCCTGATGCTTTAACAGAGGGGCTCCTGCCTGGACCAGACACCACGATACCAGCTCCTGAACACACCTGTCTGTGGGCTTTCTCGAATAGCTTACCTAACTGGAAACACCTAAGATCCATCCTTATACATACCCTTCCAGGAGCTGCTTGGTGACCCACAGGGGCGAGGGGCCCAGTGCTGGCTGCTGCGTGTGTCACACACACATCCAAAGCCAGAAAACAGAAAGGTACAAACAGGTTAAATATCCACTCAAAAGCATGGGAGTCAGAGCGTGCAGGTGCCGTGAGGAGCATAAGATGTGAAGATCTGGAAAGTGGTTATGACGGCGGTCGGAGGAATCGAACATCAAAGGTCGTGGCTGTGGGTTCAGATTCTGACTGAATAAGTGACATGGACTTCTGATTTGGGAAGGGATGATTTTCTCATCACCTTCCTCAATTCTGCACACCCAATGTCCATTTTCAGGCTGGACCTGAGCAAAGACTGACTCTTGGAAGGAACAGGGTGTAAAATTTGCCTCCTGCTGGGGCTACATGCAGATAAAGGCCAACAGAGCCCACCGGTGGTCAGGGGCAGAAGCTGGGGATAACACAAAGAGGGAAGGAGTGGAAAGAGTCTCTTTCACCGACAGGGACTGCTAACAACACATTTCTTAAATTCTGAGCTTTTGCCCCAGCTCTGTGGGTTCCGGGCAAACCAGTAGGGACCCAGAAAGCAAATCCTGGCTGTCCAGTTTCAAGGACCCCCCCCTCTTTAGAGAGCCAGGACCTGCTATGGAACCACTGTGAGGTTTGCTAATTCATAGCTTATAAATATGTATCACACTCTACATCTCGGTCTCATTTCAGAGTGTGGGCTCACTTACCCTTAGCAAATCTTTTTGTCACTTTCAAAAAGTCTCCAGCTTCAAGAAACCTTCTGCTGTTATAAATAGACACCCGGGCTCAGGGAAACGCGCCTGTCAGCGTCAAGATGCTAATGGGGGAAAGAAGGCAGACCCTACCTCCTGCCTTACAGAATGTTGTTTAACAAGATTAATGTATTAGGGCTGGGGGGTGTAGCTCAGTGGTCGAGTGCTTACCCAGCATGTGTCAAGGACCTGGGTTTGATCCCTAGCACCACAAAACAAAGAAACAAGATGAAATTCTGTCAGGGTGTACTGTGTATTCATTTTTATCATGTTCATCTTTGATGTGACTGTGTGAGTCAGGAATTGTTTTATTTGCCAATGACAGAAACTCAACTCGAACTGGATGAACGAAAGCATTTTTTAAAAAATATTTTTGTTAGTTATTGATGGATCTCTATTTATTTGTTTGTATGTGGTGCTGAGAATCGAACCCAGGGCCTCACACATGCTAGGCAAGCGCTCTACCCCTGAGCCACAGCCCCAGCCCCAAAAGCATTTTTGTTAGCTCACGTATTCAACAGATATTTATTGAGAAACTATTATGTAGCAGGCAACTGGAAAGTTCAAAGGTCGTATCCGCTTCAGGCAAAGCCTGATCCAGCAGCTTAAACAGTTTTACCAAGAACTTGATTCATTTCTCTGTCTCCCTGCTCTGCCTCCCACATGCTCATCCTTGAGCTCCACGTAGGAGTCATTCCGTTCTCACCCCCCCACACCCCACCCAGCAACTAATCCTCCTCACATCACTCTGGCATATAGAAGAATCTCTCTCCCCAAAGAGTTCCATTAGAATCCTTAAGACTCACTCTATGTGGCTGGCAAAGGGATATGGTGATTGACCTGCACCAATGAAGTCCTATCCTGTCTGCTGGGAGTGGGGCCAAACTCACCCCAAACACCCACAGAAGCAAATTCCTTAAAAGAGCATAGGAGTGCTGGAGGAAGAAGAAGAGCAAATGAATGTCAGAGAAGAGAGCAGCAAAAAGTCATCAGTACATTCTGTCATTGTGCTAGCTAGATGGCAAGTCCCCCCCACCCCACCCCCCCAGAATGGCTGAAAGCACAAAGTGAAGCCTGGTTAGAATTCTGACTCCACCAGGAGTCCATAAACTGGGCAACCTCAGGCAAATTACCTAACCTGTCTGTGCCTCGGTTTCCTTATCTGTAACATGAGGATAATGGTAGTAACTGCCTCATAGGATGGTGATGAGCATTAAATGAGTTTGCAGTTATAAAGCAGTTAGAACAGCGGCCTGCTCCTAGCAAGCTTTCCTGAGTGCTTGTTTTAAAAATGTGGAACCAGTGGGTACCTGGGCACACAGTGGGGGGCCCAACAGGTGTTGCAGAGTGGTGGTGTGACAAAGCTGGGGGCAGGCACCACTCCTGTGGAAACTCACAGCTCAGCCCCTCCTCTCTCAGATCTGGTCCTCCAGTCTGGGGGGGGGGGGCATGGTTTGGGAGCTCTTTTCCCAGGAAGTCAGCAGCTGGGCAGAGACGAACGTCCAGCCCCCCCCCACCCCCATGTCTACCCGTGATGAAGATGGCACAGCCCCGGAAGGCATCATCGGAGCAGCAGTTCTTCCTACAAACTGACAGGAAATCCATCGTGGTGGGTCCTGGGGGCCCATGGAGGTGCTCCTGGAATAAATGAGCTACATGTGCCATGATCATCTGTATGACGATTTAGGGCTGGTTTTTCCCCAGCCTGTGACTTTTCACGCTTCTGAAGCTGTATAAAAATGAACTGTAATCAAGCTGATCTATACATAGGCAGTCCCTGTCGCCCAGCATGCTGAGTGAGGGTGGGTGTGTGGACGCATTTGCATAAAGCTGAGGGTTGGAGAAGGCTATGGGGGGGGGGCGGGGGTTGATCCTTTTCTGTTTGTTGTTTGTTTTTGTTTTGAGGGGCTGGGTTCCCCCTTCCTGGATAAAAAGGGAGGGGGACAGAAATAGGGAGGAATCGCAGCTTTTGAAAAGAGAAGCACTGACCATAAGATCAAGTTCATCAATTCTCTGTCCACAGGGAAAGAATGGGCTGGTAAAAACAACAACAACAACAACAAAAAAAAAAACTGGAATTGGCCAACAGGTGAGTGTGAGGTACAGAGGAAGGGGTGTGTGATCTCTCTCCTGTCTGCCATCCCCCCCTCCCCCGCTTGGCCCCTGCCCTTGTCCTGTATCTACATAAGGGAAAGATGTATCCCGGCCTTCTATGCACAGGGATATTTAGATATGCAAATGAGCATAGCTTGTTAATGAGCTGAGGGTGATTACACTGCAGGGAGCTGCCAGCCCCAGCTGAACAATAGGTGAAGGGACACCAGGTGTCTGGAAATGGGGAGAGGGGTGTCCCCCACCCCAGACTTCCACTCCTGCTTCAGCACCGTGGACCTGTCTGCAAAATAAAAATGGAAGACCAGGGTCTGTCTTCTGTTTCTTCTACCATCAGCTCCGGATGCTGATGAGTTAAGATGAGAAGTGGAGGGGCTGAGGTGGTGGCTCCGTGGCAAAGCGCTTGCCTAGCATATGTGAGGCACTGGGTTTGATTCTCAGCTCCGCATATAAATGAATAAAATAAAAGTCCATTGAGAACTAAAAAATATTTAAAAAAAATAAAAAGATGAGAAGTGGAAAGTCAGGTGAGATCTGAACTTTGCCAGGGCTACAAGAGCAGCTGGGGTAGCCAGGGAAATGCACAGCTTTCTCAGATGGGAGGACCAAGTGCCATGGAATTGGGGTGGGAGACGGGAGACCCTGTGGAGTGGGCAGGTCACCTTGTGCCTCTTTGGGCAGCATTTGGTCACAAGTCAGTGACTGGAAATCTTCATGTTTTTCAGAAGTCAGGGCAAAGTTTTGCAGTGGGGCAGGGAACCGGAAATGAAAGAGTCTGCTTTGAACTTCTGGGGAGAAAGGCTGAGCATCACTGGGAAAGGTGTGGACTTTGGAGTTGTGTGCACCTGAGTTTGTTGGGCCAGATGCATCCAATGTGTCATATTGAGGAGCCCTGGCTGACAAGGTGCCAAGTGGCCAATCTTCCCCTACCCATAAGATACAGGACTCTGACCATAACATATTACTTTCTCAACCACTTGAGGGTTGCCTAGCATAGGAGGTAATTACAGAATCTTATGTAAAACTTCTGTTGCTCAGGCAGATGCCCAGCCTGCACATCCTGAGTGCAGAGGAGTGGTACAAACCCAGCCAGCTCAAACAGGATTTGCAGTGTACTTTTTGAGCTGTTGTTCTGAGACACTTTAGAGCAGAGCAGGACACTCATCCCCCAGTCAGCCTCCCGGTCTTTGTGGCACACAGATTAAAAAAGCATGGACTTGTCCCGAAAATGAGCTGTTTTTTTTTTTTTTTTTTTTGCTTAAACTTGCTTAGATTCTCATGAAAGGCTTGAAACTCTCTCAAAACAGCCTAAATATTTATTAAGTCTCCTCAAATCTCCCACATCTGCTATGTGGCTGGATCACTCCAGAATCAGGACATGTCCCTAACCTTCTATTAAAGGCCTTTGACTTTGTACCATGTCACTACAGCATCAGTCAACACTGCCTATAAATATGGATGCTATGCTAACAAGACGTATTTCTAATTTAGTGGCAGTGAAGTGCAGGCCTGGGGGTGGGGAGGGGCACATACACAGAGAACAGTATTGAAAAACAGAAGTGATAATTAGGGTTTAATAAATGGTAATTTGCTCCTTGCTGATGCATGTGTCAGGGAGAAGCGAAACAGAGAGGGTCCCTTCCAGAAAGTGGACTGGAGGTAGCATCATTTTTATCTTCATGTTGCTCAGTATTGAAGCTCCTTCTCATTTACCTACAGATCCTCTCCTCCGAAAACAACCTCCTGTGGAACAATAGAGAAGGCAATTAGATAAGAAATATTTATTACTGGGACCAAATTTTAACTGGACTCACAGAACCTCTGGGGTCAGGCCCCCAGAGTCAAAGCAAAGAATGAAAACAATTACCTGGATCATTCAAGGGGAGGAAATCATTTTTGCTTGAATGAGTGTCTGAAGTATGGGAATGATTTTTCCCATCCTCTGCTTGGTCTGGTGGTGAAGACCTGGTGGATGGATTCAATAGCCAAGAATGGAAGACGACCGGAAACAGTGGAGCCCTGGTGGTAGGGTGGTGGGTGGAGACCAGCCAAGTCCAGCTGGGGCTAGGGAGAGATTCCCTGGAGCTGGACAAGAATGTCAGCAAAGCTGAAAATCCACATGGAGATCCCAGGCCCAACAGACGAGGAGTGTAGTCTGAAAAGAGCCAAATTTGGTGACGGAAGCTGGGAAACTGGAAAATCAAGCAAAACAGAATTGGGAGAAGAGAGAGAGAGAGAGAGAGAGAGAGAGAGAGAGAGAGAGAGAATGAATGTGTGTGTGTGTGTGTGTGTGTGTGTGTTAGGAAGGGTAAAACATTTGTCTATGCCAGAACTTTCCAAACCTGGCCACCCATCAGATTAACATGTTGAGCTTTTATTTTATCTTTTTTTTTTTTTTTTTTTTTAAGAGAGAGGTGAGAGAGAGAGAGAGAGAGAGAGAGAGAATTTTTGATATTTATTTTTCAGTTTTTGGCGGACACAACATCTTTGTATGTGGTGCTGAGAATCGAACCCGGGCTGCACGCATGCCAGGCCAGCGCGCTACCGCTTGAGCCACATCCCCAGCCCCACATGTTGAGCTTTTAAATGCAGATTCTCGGACTCCAGTGGCAGAACCAGAGAGTTACAAATTTTCGAGGATCAGAGGGATTTGCCATTGTGAAAACGGAAGGTATGGTGTCATTCGGTGGGTCCTGAAAGTCTCCCCTTCTGAAAGATAGTTACTTCAATTATGAATGATGTATCATTTGCAGTTCATTCATCGCCCACTTGTTATTCATTTTTCATATACCAATTTACGGTGAGGGCAACACAGTAGTTTCTGATCTTGCTATAGAAATTAATAGCAGCTAATTGTGGTGAAGTTAAAGTTCCACAAATTATGTGATACTCTTTTTCAGGAGGCAAAACTTCATTCCCCTATCCCTGAACACTTGGTGCCTTGCTGGTAACAGATAGAATACAGCAGAACTGACAGTGTTTGATTTCCAAGGCAAAAAAGGGCTTTGCAGATTCTTCTCTCTCTCTCTCTCTCTCTCTCTCTCTCTCTCTCTCTCTCTCTCTCTCTCTCTCGTATTGTTCACTGCCAGAGCTTCCATGTCATGAGGACACACAAGCAGCTTCCAGAGATGTTCATGTAATGAGGAACTGAGGCCTCCTGCCATCAATCACTTGAGTGCGCCATTTTGGAGGAATGCCCTGAAAGGGATTATGGGACCTCAGCACTCCTTTTTCTGGTCTCTGAGGCTGCCATGAGTGAGCAGCTTGCTCCACCATGCATTCCCCACCTTGATGTCCTGCCTCACCACAAGTCCACAGTCAACAGGGCCAATCAACCATGGATTGAATCCTCCACAACTGTGAACCCAAACAAATCTTTTCTAAGATGCTTATCAGAAGATATTTGTTACAGTAACAAAAAGCTAACCTACTACCCTAAGTTAGGCATTGAGTGATTTGCCCCAAGTCATACAGCCTGGATTTGCACCAGGCAGTATGACTATAGCACCCATGCTCCTAACAATGTCTCTGGTAGAGCAACAAATGCCAGTAGGTACCAAATTCTTGACTCCTGGCATGAGACAAGTGGTCTGCTTCAGCTTTTCATTTCGGAAGCTCTGCTCATGCACACTCCACTAACATCACCACTTAAGAGTCAGTCCCCTGGCCCCTCCCTTATTTCTTACCCTTACCATTCTGATTCAGCCCCTTATCCTTCCTGTTAGTTTTAGCCCCCTTCCTCAAGGATTTAAGTTCTCCTTCCTGTAGTAAATGGACTCATGTCCCCCACCCAAATATATATCCAGGTCCTATCCCCTGATATCTGTGAATGTGACCTTGCTTGGAAACAGAATCTTTGTAGATGTGATTAAGGTAAGAATCTCAAGAGGAGATCATCTGGGATTTAGGGTGGGTCCTAAGTCCAATGACTAGTGTTCTTATAAGAGAAAAGAGAGAGAGGGATTTGAGACACAGACATGGGGGAGAGCCACATGAAGACAGAAGTGGAGATTGGAGGGACACACCTATAAGCCAAGGAGCACCCAAGAGTTGTTGAGCCACAGAAACTAGGAGAGACGCACAGAATGGAATCTCTCAGAGCATCCAAGGAACCAACCCTGCCAACCCCTTGACGTTGGATTTCTGATCTCCCGAACTGTGAATGAGAGAACAGCAAACTAGAAGCATCCTGGTGAAGTCTCCCTGTCTACAGCTCTGCATTTAAACATGTAGATACTTGGGGATGAAGGGTGTGGGGGAACAAGGAGGTGCGATCCAGTGCCATCACTTTTCTGCCTTTGATAGCATATAAAATTTCCCATAAAGCCACAGCAAAGTATAACTTAAACATTTAAGTGACTCCTTCAGATCCTTAATGATGCTATAAATGCAATCCTGGTATAATTTACAAAACTATTAAAATAAATGCGTCCACTAAAATTAACCATTGCTACCTCCCAGCGCATGTTTACACACATAACCTAAGTGCAAACTTACCTGACTATATACACCCATGCACCAATGGTAAATGGAAGGTCTGGGTGCTGCTCACAAATGAACAGGGTATGTGCATGACTGGAGGGCATCTTTCAAGGAGAGCTGGTCTTTCCATCTCACCTTGTCCTTCAGTTTGGAGAAATGCCTCCCCTGGCTGGATGCCCAGATGATGCCATCCATCCATGAATTTCACATTATGCACAGAAAGGTACTTCTGAAAATGATCGCCCCCATCCTTTCCATGTGATTCAGCTCGTAGAGAGAGCCTCCACTTGGACCTTGACCATTTCTCATGTCACAGAAATATGAGCTGAGCCTCAGGCCTTGGGAGGTTTGGGAGCAGGAGAGGGGTGTGATAAGATTTGTTTGGCATGTTTTTGAGCCATGAGATTTGAAGTCTGTATCCAAGGAAGCATGAGCCCAGGGCCTGAATTTAATTCATCTTCAATGTCATCACTCTTGGGTCTGTCTTGCATTTGTACGTTAAAACATTCCAGAGGAAACTGTAGAGGGTTGAGGTGATACCCAGGAGTCACAGGACTCAATGGAAGAGGGACAAGAAAGAGCTTACACCTGCTGTCTCGTTCACTGGGACATCCATGGTGCCTAGCATATGGAGAATGTTGTAAATAAGTGTAGAAGGAAGGGAGGCAGAGAGAGAAGAGAGGAAAGAAGAGGAAAAGAAAAGAAATTCTAAATAATCTAAGCCCTGAGGAATCCAGCTTCAAGTCCTGGTTCCACGATGTGACTTTGGGGAAATTTCTCTAAATCTCCATATTCCTGAACTTTTCTATTATAGGACCATTGCAAGGCTTATACAACATCACTCACATAAAACATCCAGAACATTGACAGGGAATAAGTGCTCCATTCCACATATGTCCACTGAATGAATGAATGAATGAAGTCTATCAGTCCTGCGGATGGCGGGCCCTGGAGTTTAGGAGCATTGCATATAATGCATTGGGACTAGACAATTGCTTCCTGAGGTTTGTCAGCAGATCGCTGCCCGCTTCCTTATTTATGTGCTAGGTTTTCATCATTCGCCATCTACACTTAGGGGATTAATTCTCTGGGACATACAACCAGTAACACACCAGCCAGCCAGACAACGGATACAGATAACAGCTGCCAGGGTTGTAATTCCCATTCCATTGACAAGCTTTCAATGAACCCAAGAAGAATAGAGCAGCTAAAAGCTTCCATTCAAAGTTAGTAACAATGAGTTCCCAGTGTGTGAGTGTGTGTGTGTGTGTGTGTGGTGGGCAGGAGGAGGGTGGGCAGCCAGCCCCCATGCTTTGGGCCAGCACAGAACAGAGGCCAGGCAGGTGGTGCACCAGGAGCCCACTGAGATTTCAGGGAACTGATTAAAGTTTTCCAATTTACAAAAGAAAATTTAAGAGGTATTTTTTTCTTGGGGGGTGGATACTGGGGATTGAGCCCAGGGGCACTCTACCACTGAGTTACATCCCCAGCCCTTTTTTATTTTGAGACAAGGTCTCACTAAGTTGCTGAGGCTAGCCTTGAACTTGCAATCCTCCTGCTTCATCCTTCTGAGTCACTGGGATTACAGGACATGTGCCATTGTGTCCAGTTTAAGAGCTTATTTGTATACAATACCATTGGAACCTTTTAAAAAAAACTTTATAGTTGGATTGTACCATGGTTCAGCTGTTGTGAAAAAGTTGACTGGTTCTTCTAAAAGTTAAACTTTAAATTACCATATGATCCAGTAATTCTACTACTATATATATACCCCAAAGAATTGAAAGTTACTATTCAAACCAATTCATATGCAGGCATGTTTATCCCAGCATTCTTCAGTAGCCAAAAGGAGCAAACATCTCAACAGTCCATCAACAGATGAAATGGATGAACAACTTGTAGTATATCCATACTGTGGAATATTACTCAACCATGAAAACAAATGACATTGATACATATTATGACATGGATGAACCTGGAAAACTCCATGCCAAATGAGAAGCCAGATACAAAGGTGACAGATAGCATGATTCCATTTATAAAAACTATCCAGAAGAGGCAAATCTATAGACACAGAATGAATATTGGTGGTTGCTAGGGGTGTGTAGGGGGAGGGAGTAGAGGGGAGATGTTGTTTAATGGGTGAAGGGTTTTACTTTAGAATTACTTTGGAAACATTTTGGATCTAAATAGAAGTGGTAGTTGCACAGCATTATGTATGTGCTACTTTCCACTGAATTGCTCACTTTAAAATGGTTAATTTTGTGTTATGTGAATTTCACCTGAATTAATTATTTTAAAAATTGCATTAATTAATATAATTACCTCAATACATACACAAGATAAAGAAAGATTCCAACTCCACAGACAGGTATATGTGAAAAGTAAGCATCCTTTCTTACCTTAACCTCAGTTCTCCCCAGAGGCAATTACTAGAATTTTTTATGTATCCTTTCAGAAGCATTGTAAGCCTATAAAACATACCTACATTCTTTATATGTGTAGTCTGTTTTACACATTGTTCTGATGTGAAGAACGTTTTAAGAACACAGTTCTTAAATCCAAGAGCTTTGCCACATACCTATAATCCCAACGACTCAGGAGACTGAGGCAGGAGGATCGTAAGTTCAAGGCCAGCCTCAGCAACTTAGTGAGGTCCTAAGCAACTTAGTGTGACCCTGTCTGTAAATAAAATATAAAAACAGAGGGGGATATGGCTCCATGGTTAAATGCCCCTGGGTTCAATCACCAGTACCAAAAAAAAAAAAAAAAAAAAAAAAATTCTCCTCTGCTCTCATCATCTACCTCAGGCCACCTCCTGCCCCTGCAGGTAACCCCCATTCAGCTCCCAAGCAACCCTGAGCACCACGGCCTGCCAGGCTCAGACTTCTGCAAGGTGGAGCCAAGCCCGACCTGGCCATTTATAAGTTATCCCCAAAGCTCAGCCTTTTGAATCTAGATCTCTAGATTGACTCTTATTATCCAATGTCTGAGAAACCAACTCAAAATTAAGACTGATTGACTAACTAGAATGCCAAGTTGTTTTAAAATGCCTACCGTTTTTTGAGCCCCTGCCGATGCGCTGGGGTTAGGCCCTTCTTGCCACATTCCCTCCGGGCGGATCTTATGGAAACCCATTTCACAAATGAGGAAGGAAATGGAATCTTAGAGAGATTACAGAACTTGCCAGCTCATGAGTAGGAAATCCATTTCCTACTTTTTGTTCTACCCCCTATTACTACATGGTTCCAAAGCTGTCACTCATGAGAAGGGGATCTTAGCAACTACTGGAACATGTGCATGTTCTAACAAGGTCCCTGGGAACTAGATTGTAATCTGGAGATGAGCAAAGAACAAGAGCCTCTGGCTTAATGCCCCTGTGGTATCGTCCACAACGTTACAACCACGCTAGGCTCGGCCCACGGCAGAACTGAACTCTCCATTGACCAGAATATTAGCATGAAACCTTCCTCTCCTTGTAGAGGCTGGTTAAATCCTGGCAGATTTCCTGTTTTGTCCCTGATCCATCAGGATGCCAGGCAGCACTGTTAGTGGGGCAAACAAACCCTCAAATCCATCAACCTAGATCTGAATCTCAGTCCCTTCTTGTATCAGCCAGGAGACTTCAGATGCATCACTTTTTATTTCCTTCCTTTTTTTTTTTTTTTGGTATCGGGGATTGAACCCAGGGGCGCTTAACAACGGAGCCACATCCTCAGTCCTTTTTAATGTTTTATTTAGAGACAGGGTCTTGCTAAATTTCTTAGGGCCTTGCTAAGTTGCTGAGGCTGGCTTTGAACTCAAGATCCTCCTGCCCCAGCTTCCCCAGCCCCTGGGATGACAGGTGTGCGCCATGGCACCCGGCTGGATGCTTCACTTCTGCTCTACCAACTGGATCACAACTCCCAGCCCAGAACTCAGTCACTGTGGGCTCCCCCTCTCCCTCCTGCCCACCAGCAGGGTGTCCCCACGCGCTCAGTATACTCTGTCACACATTCCAGTCCTGAGGGTTGTCTCTGGCCATGTTTATGGGGCTTGGGTAATTCTTAATCCTCTCCCTCCCGGCCCTCTTTCCCCTTTGCCCTCAATCCAAACAGGCATATGACCAGCTCCTGGCCCCAGATATAAAAAGGACATTGTATCTGAGACTGGGAGCCCAGAGCTCCTTGGGTCGGATTTCTACCTCCCATGGTCATTAATCAGGCTCTGGGAGTCACATGAGGACCCGTGACCCCCCAGCCCAGATGGTCTTCTGTCTCAATGCAGACCGAGACGCAATCCTGGAGACAAAGCAGCTACAATCGTCCTGATGCCCAGAAGCTCCAGGCAGACTCACCTCATTCTGCTAGCGAGTCCTCTCCCTGAGAAGCCGGGTAGTACATGAATTCATAAATGGAATCCTCTTCTGATCCTAATGATTACTGTTATTCCAGGGGATCCTTGTCCTTGGCGTTATGTTCTCCAGATTGTGTCTCCTTCAATTGTGGGGCTGAGCTGTTATCTATTGAGTGTTTACAACATGTAAGTGGATTATACGTGAGTGAATCCATCCTCATATCAGTCTTGGAAGGTGGGTACTGTTTCTGTCCTCAGTCTAAAGACCTGAGCAATGGCTAACATTGATCAAGCATTATGTAGCAGATGCCCTTCTCCATGCTTTATGGTTATTAACTTATTCCCATATTGCTGCAGTTTTATGATACAGATGCTACAGCCGAGATCTCCTATTTACTGAGATTCAGAGAGGTTAAGCAAGTAGCTCAGGTTATACAGCCAGCAAATGCCAGAGGCCAAGATTCAAGTCTGGGGACTGTGGCTCCTGACCATTCTGCTACTCTGCCTCCTGTTTTCTCCCAGGCAGGTCTCATAGGTACTGTCAGCAGCCCACAGCTACCATTACAAATCGATAGGGTGTGAGCCAGACGAGGCCTGGCTCAGCCACGTAGGTTCCTGAGGCACCGAAGGACAGATCTCACTGATTGATTTCTCAGCTGGGTCTTTAAATGTCAGCGTGTGCGTGACAACCTCGGGCCTTGGGCACAGAAATAAAATGCAGAAGGAAAGGACATTCTTGTGCATGGGATGAGAGAGAGAGAGGCAGGGCAGAGGAAGAGCAACGGCCCAGAGCACACGGGTGTGTGGGCCCCTGGAGGCCACGGGGTTGGGAGTCCCATGAAAGCGGTACCCTTGACCTTGGGATGCTGTGAAGCCGTTTATAGTGTGACACTAGCCCAGGAGAGATGGGTTTTAACCTGATTTAGCTCTACTGTCTGTATTGATTGGTCACCACTCGGAACTGCTTGTTTAGACCACTTGGCCACCAGAGCACAGCCTGTTGTCACCAAGGCAGCAGGACAGCAGTGACAGCTCACCCTCCTTCCCACTCCCTGGACCCACACAGACTCTTCCTGCGAAGCGCTCTGGACCTGCCCAGGCCATTCACCCACTGCTGGAGGAGCGGAGGGGACAGACACACACATGACAGAGACAGAGAGTCCTTTCTACTCTCAGGCAGGCTGGAAAGAGACTGATAGGGTAAGGAGGGAAAGAAATCCACCTGAGGTGGATCTCAGATGTGCTCTGTGCAATCAAGTGAGAAATTGAGGCCATATGAGAAAGGGACTTGTCGGGAGCGACAAGGGGAAGGGGAAGGAAACCCAGAAAGAATCCTCTAAGGAAGTGACACTGGGGAAAAGAGACCATTCTGAGATCTAGAGGAAGACTCTCAAGGCAGGAGCATAGCCGAGGCAAAGGCCCTGTGGCAGGAGCAGGCTCAGCCTTTTGGACCACAAGAGAGCTAGTGTGGTGACATTCAGAGGGTGGGGATCAGATGGATGCCCTCCTCCGCTGCTCTGTCCCTCTGGGATGACTCTCACTTATGAGCAGCCCAGGCTCACTCACCCACAGGACTTGACCCCATCCCACCCAGGGACATGACTGTGGATTGGCTCCTTGTCCTCAGAGCCTGGGGTCAATCATTTCAGCTGTGTCTTAGAAGGAGATCCAGGGTGGGAGGCGGAGGAAGGGCTCCGGTCAGGGAGACCCAGAGGAACTTCCTGATCTTCAGGGACCACTGAAGATGGTGGTCTTCTAGCCCAGCTGACCCTCCATCCATGCATCCACGTCTGCCCTGGGCCCTGTCTCTGGGACGCTGCTCCTGGGCCCCACATTGGCAATGACTGTCTCATTTCACTTAGGGCAACTCCCTCTCATTTGCCTAGCACGGATGAGTCCCACTCCAGGAGGGAGACCTTCCAGAGGCCCAATCCCGTCTAACTGCTGTTTGTTTTAACGTTCCTCTGGCATTTGTTTGAAGGTGTGTTTGATGTTCCATTTCCTGTGGTCTGGTGTTGGAGTTTTCCGAGTGTCTGTCTATTCCTTGGTACCACGAGGTCGGGGTGGGGGAAAGCTGGAGTTCAAGCTTTGGTTCTGCCGGGACCTGGCTGAAGGGCTTTTGGCAAGTCCCTTCACCCTTCCAGGTCTCAGCCTCCTTTCATTCCCAACTTCCTTTGATCCCTAAAACTAGTTTATTGGTTTATTGGGCAGTGATTCCAGGCAGGACCATGATACAAAAAGGGAAGTGAGACAGGGAGAAGAAAGAATCCCAAACAGGGTACATTATTCAACAAGTGACTACACTGGGAAGCTGGAATTCAATCCTGCTGGACAACTTTGGGAGACAGTATAGAATACCGCTTCCTAACCTGGCTGAACATTGCAGTCACCTGGGAGCTTTAAAAAGTGTATGATGTCTGAGTCCTACCCACAGAGGTTTGGATTTCATTGATTTGGGATTTGCTTGGCACGGTGCCAAATGTCTACAATCCCAGTGTTTAGAGAGGCTGAGGCAGGAGGATCTAAAGTTGCAGACTAGCCTCAATAACTTAGTAAGACCTTAAGCAACTTAGTGATATCCTATTTCAAAATATAAAATTAAAAATTAAAAGGGCGGGGAATGTAACTCATGGTAAAGTGCTCCTGGGTTCAATCCCCAGTACAAAAAAGAAAAAATTTTTTTTTCTTAATTGGTCTGGGACTGTGAACTGGGCATCAAGACGTTTCTTATATTCTCCAGGCGGTCTAATGTGGAGCTGAGTTTGAAGTCAGTGATATAGAATACATCTCACTATATTTCCCGGGCTGGCCTTGAACTCCTGGGCTCAACAATCCTCTTGCCTCAGCCTCCCAAGTAGCTATGACTACAGACCAGCCCCTCGTGCCAGGCTAATATCCATATTTTACAAATGAGGAATTCAAGTCATCAGGAAGAAGACTATTTCAGAGGCTTCCTGATGTTCCAGGCAGAGTGCCAGGCACTCTACATCTGTCATTAATAATAGTAATAATATCTTATGTACACTGTGCACCTACTATGTGCCAGGACCCTTCCAAGTGCTTGTTTAAATCCTGATAACACTCCCATGAGGCACATATGGGCACATATTTGTAATCCCTATTTCACAAAGGTGGCAACTGAGGTTTAGGGAAGTAAAGTGACTTTCCCAAAGTCACAGAGGTGGACGCAGGACTGCCACGCAGGCTGTCCAACGGCCGAGCCTCTTCCCTTAACCATCACACTGATGACCTCCATCACCCGTTCCAGAACCCAGGGACACTTACCCACTGAGTCACATTCATAGGCCTTTTTATATTTTATTTTGAGATGGGGTCTCGCTGAGTTGCTTTGGGCCTCACTAAACTGCTGAGGGTGATCCTCCTGCCTCAGCCTCCCAAGCCACTGAGATCACAGGCATGTGCCACTGTGCCCAGCTCTGGTTCTCTTAAGCATGCCCAAAGACCAGCCCAAAGAGCAGACCCTGTCAGCTGTCTGATGAACCTCACTGGGTCTCAGCTACAGCTGGGACCACCTGTCCACAGGCCTCTGCAGGAACACCCAAGGGCATCAGATGCGTACCACTCAGCACAGAACTGACCTCCCAGACCCACAAGGCTGCTGGTGGGCTCCGAGCAGGGCCTGCTGTTCCTGCTGGGGTGTGCCATGCCCCCATTTCCATCCTATTTTTAAACCAGGGCTGTGGGGGCGGCCAGGAAGTCTGTGCTTGCCTGGGGTGAGCACAGCCAGGCCTGTATCCGGCACCCAACAGCTCCTAGGTACCCAAGTGACCAGATTCATCAGGATTCCGCCTTCTGTCTCCTCCCAGACTCAGTGCCCCCATCCCTTTGAGACAGTCCAAGGAGGGCTGCTCCACACTCTGAGAAACACTGTTGACAACCTAAGGGCTTGTAATGAACCAAATCATGCTGAATTAATTGGATGTCGTTAGCCGATGTCAGGGAGGGGGCTGGGGAGCAGCAGCAGCCACCAAGCCTGGGGAAGGGAAAGGCGGAGGCAGGACAGCCCACAACACAAAATGCTCGCACAGCTTGTTCGAGAGAAGAATTCCTATTGTCAGTTCTTGCCGAAATAGCCAAGGCACCCACTCTCGCCTCAGACAGCACCTCTATTCTGAAACAGGCCCCCCAGCCTGGAGCTTCCTCCAACAGTGCGCCTCGCCTCCTCCAGGTGCAGCTGTCCTGGTTCACAAGAGCCATAACACAGCCAGGATGACAAGCAGGAGCCAGCCCCCACAACCAGCCCCCACGTCCCGCTGAGTTTCAGGGTCAAATTACAAAGGAATCAAGAGACCCCAGCTCTTGGCTGTCCGTCCTATTTCCTGTCTGGATGGGACAGCAAATTAAGAGTCCTGATGTTCATCACACCTAGTTCAGTGTTGGGGGAGGCTCTGGAGTGCAGGTGTGGGAGCCCAGAGGCTGTGCAGAAACAAGAACATGGGCAGCTAGGAGGAGCCCAGAAGTCTTATTCTAACTCTGCTACCAATGGGCTGTGTGACCCTGGTAAGTCACTCCCCTCTCTGAGACACCAGAGTCTTCAGCTGAGGGGTGACAGTGTTGGAGTGAACAGTTCATCTCAGGTTCATCTCAATCTGTGGATCTCAGACACTGGAAGGAGGCAGGGATCTTATAGGCATTGCTAAGATTTAGGAATACTTTCTTTCTTCTTCTCCTCCTCCTCTTTCTTCTCTTTCTTTCTTTCTTTTTTTTTTAAATTTTTCCAATACTGGGGATTGAACCCAGGGCCTCATGCATGCTAGGCAAGTGCTCTACCACCAAGCTACACCCCGGCCCAATTTAGGGATCTTTACATGCACCTTACACTGTCTGTGGGTGGGGAAAAATAGCTCCTGTGCTCACAGGTAGTATTATTTTTCCAAATGAATGTAGTTATCAATGGCCATTGATAGATGTTTATCTTAAAGCAGCCACTGCATTATAGGAATTTATAGGAATTTTGGTTGTTGTTTAATACTTTATCTTTTTTCATTTCTTTCAGTTGTGGTAAAATACATAGAATCTAAAATTTGCCATCTGAACCATTTTTAAGTGCAGGATTCAGCAGCATTAAGTCTATCTGCACCATTGTGCAGCTACCCCCACCGTCTGTCTCCTGAAGTTTTTTGTCACCCCAAACTGAAACTCTGCACCCATTAAACACTAACTCTCCATTCCTCCCTCTCTCTACTCCCTGGGAACAACTTTTTTTTTTTAATCAAAAGAATCTAAAAATGCAACATCTGTTTCTAGGGAAATGCATGGAATATCCAGATTTTGAGGAGTTTCTGATTTCCTGAGCAGGTGGGGGCCCTTCTCCTAAGTGTACTATACCCCTTCTTGAGCTGATATCTAATGATTTTCTATTTTCTAATGTCAAGAGAGAAAAATCAACTTGCTTATTGTTTTTTCCTGGGATGAGGATGAATTCATTCTTTTCATTTCGACACAGGATGGAAACATGACAGTTGAGTCTACAGAAAGAGACTGCAGAGGAGTTGGGGCTGGGGCTGGGCTCAGTGGCAGAACACTTGCCTAGTGTGTGAGGCACTGGGTTCCATCCTCAGTACCACAAAAATAATAATAATAAATAAAATAAAGGTATTGTGTAAATCCACAACTTAAAAAAAAATTAAGAAAAAGAGCCTACAAAGAAGTCAGAGTAGAGTGTCCTCTGAGGGGCTGGCAAGGTCGTAGGGAGGTTTTGGGAGATTTTGATCTGAGGGTAGTCCCCTAGGTGTATACCTACATAAAAACATCACTAAGATGATTGCTTCAGATTTATGCACATTTCTGTATGCATATAACACCATTTTTAAAAAGAAGCGAGGCATTTGGTTTAAGTATATACAAATAACTTTGCAGGCAGGGAAAGGCCATACCTTTTACCTGCCAGGTTATTACATAATGCTGTACCTTGGTTGTACAAGCAATGTGGAATTTGTTCTGTCCTGAAATAATGCCAGGTAATGGCAAAGAAAAATATGTGGAATGCCTTCTATGAGCTGGGCCCTGTGAAATGCCCTGGGGACAGAAGGAAGGTCTCTGACCTCACGGATACACGTTGCTGCATTGATCATCTCTATCTACTCCACTATCTCACCACTATCTCCCTCGTCCACCCTGAAAACATGTGTGGTCAAGTTTTTCCACCTGGCCTAAACGGCTTCTGTCACAATCTAAGCTCATTTCCTCTTGCTACTTTCTCAGCAGAGGGCATCTTAAAGATTCTCTGAGGGCATACAGTGAAGCTCCAGCCAGATGATCATTAATGGGGAATAATCCTCTTTGTCAGGCAAAACAATCTCTATTCCTTTGTAAACCTGTCCAGCTTCAAACTCTGACCATTCTTGGTTTTAACAAGGTGGTATTGCAACTTACCTGTGTTTCTTTGACTCGGACTGCTTTTTTTTTTTTCTTTTTTCTTTCTTTCTTTTCTTTTTCTTTTCTTTTTTTTTCTTTTTTTTTTTTTTTGGTGTGGCAAGGGACTGGGGATTGAACCCAGGTGTACTTAACCACTGAGCCACATCCCCAGCCCTTTTTAAATTTTTTATTTTGAGGCAGGGTCTCGCTAAGTTGCTGAGGCTGGCTTTGAACTTGTGATCCTTCTGCCTCAGCCTCCCGAGCTGCTGGGATTACAGGCATGTGCCATCATGCTGGGTTCGACTCAGAATTTATTGATGATCATATTTATCAAGTACCAAATATGTGCATAGCATGTGCCTGTTACATAGTAATCACATGCAAATGAGTTACATAGTAGGTGCACTTGCAGACATGCAATTCATCATATGGAGAGGTGAGTTTATAAGTGGATCAGTGGAAAAGC
The DNA here is from genome assembly GCF_964194105.1 of Spermophilus citellus. Taxonomy (NCBI): domain Eukaryota; kingdom Metazoa; phylum Chordata; class Mammalia; order Rodentia; family Sciuridae; genus Spermophilus; species Spermophilus citellus. Next base: position 32,059,864 of record NC_138199.1, on the reverse strand, counting down.
CATAATCTTAGAGAGGTTAAAGGACAAACTGAGGGTCACACAACAGTGGCTGAACTGGGAAACACCTGTCCCCAGACTTAGGCCCACCCGTTTTGCTTTGGCAGGCCACAGACACACCATAAAACTTCCCATCTATCCCTTTGAAGAGGTAAGGTTTGATTTACATCAGCCATCAAGGCAGAAAAAATATGGGCCTTCAACTTTTATTTCCTTTTTATTATTCCTGGTGATGCACAGAAACATCATCCAAAACATTAGCAATTACTTTGAAGCTGCATGTTTCAAAGGTTTAGGGAGGGGGTATTTTCCAATTTGATAAGTCAGGTTGTTTTCTGCCAGGCAGGCCCAGGGCCATCAGCAGGACTTGGAGCTGATTCAAAAGCAGAATTGATCTTTCAAGCCTCATTTTCATTTCCATCAGCACCCTATCAGACACCTTATCCCTGAGCCAGTTCCTATCCATGTATAATTTATACACTTGATTTCAATAGATTAATCTCTGCCTCGTTCACTGCGGGGTGAAGCAGGGAGAAGTCTCTTTCTTGTTTTCCATTGGGAGAATGAGCATGTATATTTCCATAGATTTCATTCTGTTTCCATCTAGAGAATTACTTTTTTAAAGATTAATTCCAAGATCACTCTCATATTTATTTCGTTTTTAGGAACGGGTGGAATAGTGGGCACGTATGATGATTTCTATTTATGTGGGCCTGTCCCAGGTGTATCTGTCAGGAGGCCAACCTGTCACCTGCTGATGCTTAGGAATGGCCATTCACTTTAGGGGTGAAACAGGGATGTGGGGAGATGGCTGAAGCCTCACCTAGCACCACCATCTATTAATCTCTAACCCAAGAATAGTTCCTATCCCTTGAGCTCCCAGGGTTTCCTCAAATAGCTTAATTAGATCCCCTGGAAGAATATCAGGACATTGCCAAAGAAAGATCAAGTTCTCTGTCCCTAACCAATTTCCAGAATACCAAGTGCTACTGTTCCTCTCTTTCTCTCTCATTTTTCCCCCCTAGCCTGTTGCCCTCTGGGAGAATATAATTCAATTCTGGAATCCCAGGGTTTCAAGAACTACCTCTTCTCCCATACCCGAAGCTTCTCCTCTAGAAATCTGTGCTTCTCTGCCACTAGCAACTTCAGCCCTGGAAATCAAGCCACAGCCTCCCTTCTGGAAGTTCCTTCAGGTTGGGGAGTGTAGCAGACTGTACTGTCTATGGATGGCTATAAGATCTCCCATCCCACATGTTCTTATAATGTGACATTGATGTTTCTTTCATCAAGAGTTGTGTGGTGAAGATGCTATCCTTCCTCCATTGCATGCTTTTAGCCCCTTTATCAAATATAAGATAGTTGTAACTTTGTGGATTAGTCTCTGTGTCCTCTATTCTGTACCATTGGTCCACCCGCCTGTTTTGGTACCAGTACCATGCTGTTTTTGTCACTATTGCTCTGTAATATAGTTTGAAATCTGGTATCGCTGTACCACCTGATTCACACTTCCTGCTTAGAATTGCTTTTGCTATTCTGGGTCTTTTATTTTTCCATATGAATTTCATGATTGCTTTATCTATTTCTATAAGAAATGCCATTGGGATTTTGATTGGCATTGCATTAAACCTATAGAGAACTTTTGGTAATATCACCATTTTGATAATGTTAGTTCTGCCTATCCATGAACAGGGTATATTTTTCCATCTTCTAAGATCCTCTTCTATTTCTCTCTTTAGGGTTCTGTAGTTTTCATTGTATAAGTCTTTCACCTCTTTTGTTAGGTTGATTCCCAAGTATTTTATTTTTTTTGAGGATATTGTGAATGGAGTGTTTTTCCTCATTTCCGTTTCAGAAGTTTTGTCGTTGATATACAGAAATGCCTTTGATTTATGTGTGTTGATTTTATATCCTGCCACTTTGCTGAATTCATTTATTAGTTCTAGTAGTTTTTTTGTAGACCCTTTTGGGTCTTCTAGGTATAGAATCATGTCATCCGCAAATAGTGATATGCCCTTCAATAGATGAATGGATAAAAAAAATGTGGCATTTATACACCATGGAGTATTACACAGCACTAAAAAATGACAAAATCATGGAATTTGCAGGGAAATGGATGGCACTAGAGCAGATTATGCTTAGTGAAGCTAGCCAATCCCTAAAAAACAAATACCAAATGTCTTCTTTGCTATAATGAGAGCAACTAAGAACAGAGCAGGGAGGAAGAGCAGGAAGAAAAGATTAACATTAAACAGAGACATGAGGTGGGAGGGAAAGGGAGAAAAAAGGGAAATTGCATGGAAATGGAGGGAAACCCTCATTGTTATACAAAATTACATATAAGAGGTTGTGAGGGAACGGGATAATAAACATGGAGGGAAATGAATTACAGTAGATGGGGTAGAGAGAGAAGATGGGAGGGGAGGGGAGGGGGGATAGTAGAGGATAGGAAAGGTAGCAGAATACAACAGTCACTAATATGGCAGTATGTAAAAATGTGGATGTGTAACCGATGTGATTCTGCAATCTGTATTTGGGGTAAAAATGGGAGTTCATAACCCACTTGATTCTAATGTATGAAATATGATATGTCAAGAGCTTTGTAATGTTGTGAACAACCAATAAAAAAAATAATTGGAAATGAAATATCTTAGAAATGAGAATTTAACAATTGTCCATGTGCCATGCCAGTGGGTGAAATAAAGCTATATCAGTTAAATTGCAAAAAAAAAAAAAAAAAAGAGTTGTGTGGTGCATGTCTGTGATCCCAGTGATTCAGGAGGCTGAGGCAGGAGGGTGGCAAGTTCAAAGCCAGCCTCAGCAACTTAGCAAGGCCCTAAGCAACTTAGCGAGACCATCTCTCAAAAATAAAGAATACAAAGGATTAGGGGTGTGGCTCAGTGGTTAAGCGCCCCTGGGTTCAATCCCTGGTACAAATAAAAAGGAGTTGTGGTCTACATTTTCTCCACCTGAATCTAGACAGACTGGTGACTATAGCAGAAGTAATGTTTTTGCTTTCTCATGGTTCTTTTGGAACTCTTATCCTTAGAGCCCAGCTGCCATGCTGTGAGGAAACCCAGACCACATGGAGAGGCCACGTGTAGGTGTAGGTGTTGGTGTCTGGGGGACTCCTAGCCAAACAGCCAGCATCCATGTCAGTCATGTGAGTGAGGAAGCTCTTGAAATGTATCTAGCTCCAGCAAACACCTGAAGGTAACCACCCAAGAGAATCTAAGCAAGAACCACCTGGTCAACCCCAGTTCACCCACAGATCCATGAGATGAGAGTGCAATGATTGCTGGTATTGTTTCAGGCCACTCATTTTAGGCGGTGATTCATTTTGCAACAGGAGATAACTGAACCAGGCAGGGTTAGCAGAACAAGTGAAGAAAAAAGACAAAAGTGAGCTCTGGCAGTGTTTCCACCTCCCCAGCTTAAAAGGCATCCCACATTTATACAAAATCGCATGCAAATGAGTGCTGGCAGACTCGGTCCTCCCTGCCCCCTCTCCCTCAGCAGACATTTGGAAAGGAGGAGGAGATGGGGAAGAAAGAAGCAACATTCGTTGTGTGCCTGCTACACACCAAGGAGGGTCTTCTAACCCATGATACAGCAGTAGAAACTGAGGTCCAGAGAAGTTAAGGTCAAGCGCACTGACTCCTAGCAAGTGTACTGTTTGCGAAGGGAAGTCTGAACAGAACTGAGTGAGACACTTTGGAGACAAGAGGTGTTCAATAGGTGTTAGTCAAATGAATGGAAGAGAGATGCCTGTGCTCCAGCTATTTTCTCTGGGCAGCCTTTTTCTTTCCTGGTGGTTCAGAGGACAACCCACCTGGTTTGCTTTTCCTAGGAAGGATGAGGGAGCGGCTGTGAGTGGAGGTGACCGCCTTTCCTTACAAGATGGGGGTCACCATCCTGTCCTCCCTCTCCAATCGAGTCCACAGAGAAGCAGCGACACAGGGCTGGGAGGCTTCTTTTTGTACCTGTGTCCTCTCCAAGCACAACTGGGATCAGAAACCACTTCCTCCCTTTGACATAGGCATTTAAGGAATACCAGAGACCCTGTAGTGACCACAGCTTTCTCCTGTTCCTTTCTTTCATTCTAACAAATCATATTTTCTCAGAAAAGGAGAGAACAAAGCAAACACGGAAAGAAGGATAATAATACTATGCGGTCCATATTATTATTATTCATATTTTACAGTTAAGGAAACTGAGGCCCACAGAGGTTAAATAACTTCCCCAAAGTCACAGAGCTCATGGGATTTTAGTAGAAGATTTCAAGCTCAGCTAAGCCTGTGTATCTCCTTTCAAGATCAGCTAAGCTGTATCTCCTTCCTGGCAATCAGAATCTTCTTGCCCTAAGGCATATGGGACCATCACAGTGCCCGGAGATAACCTCATCTCCCCTACCCAAACATCACACATGGCACAGGGATGATCAACACTGGTAAAAACCACTAGCAACTTACTAAGTACACTGTGTCTAAAGCTACCTCTGATTCTTCACTTCACTGCAAGACAAATGAACTTCAGACACATATCTCTGCCCTGAACGCATTCCTGAGCCTACTGCCTACCACGGCCTTGAGCTCAGACCAAGCAAATGAGAAGTCCGCGCTCGTTCATGTGTCTGACCTCGCCTGCCATGAAATTTCATTTCTCATGTTAGCATAGTCCCGCCATAGCACAGTTGAGCACCCAGGCTCTGGATATTACCAATACTACCTGGGTTCAAGCCCTGGTTCTTAGCACTAAATAGAATCTCTAGCGAGTCACTCGGCCTGTGTCCTTGGCTCAGTTTCCTCACTTGTAAAATGGGGCTAATGAGAAAACTCAGCTCACAGAGTTGGGAGGAATCGGTGAGTTAGTATGTGGAAAGTGTTGGAAGTTTGCTATTGATGCTATTTCTGGTTTCATCTAAACACCACCTGAGCCTACATCATTCATACCCAGAAAAGAATCCCTGCCAGGGTATGCAGCATCTTGCTCTGGAGACCGCACTGAATGGGCCTCCCTGTTCAACCTCTGCACTAAGGAGAATGTTCTCTGACACTGGCTGGGTGTGGCCTTAATAACTCACAAGGCAGGGGCTAGGGATGTGGCTCAAGCGGTAGCCCGCTCGCCTGGCATGCGTGCGGCCTGGGTTCGATCCTCAGCACCACATACAAACAAAGATGTTGTGTCCGCCGAAAACAAAAACACATAAATAAATATTTAAAAAAACCTCATAAGGCAGTTGTCCCTGTTTCCCTTCCATGTGGCACAAACGGCCCCCCAACCACCACCTTCAGGCTTCACCTTGACTCCCCAGACCATTTTCTCAAATTGCCTGAGCCTGACCTGGAGGCAGTGCCACACACTGAGGAGAAGCAGTTGCTCCTTCTGTCGCCTCCTCCCTTCCATTACAACCCGAATCAACTCCTCAGAAGGGACTCAACAGCCAGAAGGCGAATTGGTGATCTCAGAGCTCGGCTCACTAAGTTCCAGGCATCTCGAAATGCCAGTGACCTTTTCTGTCTCTCTGATGCATTAATGCCAGGCTTTCCAGTGGCTGGGATCCCTCCCCCCAGCACACAGCCCAGTTACAGAACCACCCTGGCATGTCAAAGGATTCTAGGTTCCAAATGGCACAGGTTAGAATTTACTGAACGCGTTAGTGGTTTTCTCCCATCGGTATGCTGACTGTTGAAAGCAAAGTTCACCGCAGGGTGGCCCAAGCTGCAGAAGCAGAAAGTGGTTTTTATATCACACCTCCCTTCTTCCTTCAACACGGCCACCCTGAATGTACCAAGATAACCCTATGGTCTTGGTCCATTCTGGCTGCTGCAACAACATGGTATAGACTAGGTGACTTATAAACAATGAAAATTCATTTCCCACTGTTCTGGAGGCTGGGAAGTCCAAGGTCAAGGTGTCCGCAGATTTGTTTTCTGGGTTTGTTTCCTGTTTTATAGAGGGCACCTTCTCTCACTGTGTGTTCACGTGGTGGATGGGGCAAGGGATCTCTCTTGAGCCTGTTTTATAAGGGACACTAATCCCATTCATGAGGGCTCTGCTCCCCATGACGAATCACCTCCCCAAAGTCCTGCCTCCTAATATCATCCCCTTGAGGGTTAAGATCGCAGCATATGAACTTTGTAGGGGACACAGACATTCAGACCATAGTACACCATCCATCCACCTGTGCACCTTGTCCCTGTTCATCTGCTTCAGTGTACAGCATGCACATGCATCCCCTGGTCCCTGCTCTCAACGGACATCTCTGTTTCTATATCAGACCTGGCCCTTATTTGAAGCAGGTCATATGCTGATTGGCATGTATTGATTGCCTCATTTGTTCCTTAAAAATACCCTGGTAGGGCCGGGGATGTGGCTCAAGCGGTGGCGCGCTCGCCTGGCATGCGTGCAGCCCGGGTTCGATCCCCAGCACCGCATACAAACAGAGATGTTGTGTCCGCCAATAACTAAAAAATAAATATTAAAAAAAAATTATCTCTCTCTCTCTCCCTCTCTCACTCTCTCTTTAAAAAAAAAAAATACCCTGGGAGCTGGGCATGGTGGCACACACCTGTAATGACAGTGGCTTGGGAGGCTGAGGCAGGAGGATGGTGGGTTCAAAGCCAGCCTCAGAAACTTAGAAAGACCCTAAGCAACTTAGGGAGATACTGTCTGAAAATAAAATATAAAAAGGGCTGGGGATGTGGCTCAGTGGCAGAACATCCCTGGGTTCAATCCCCAGTATAACAATGATGATGATGATGATAACAATATGAAGAAGGTTTTGTTACTAGAGGACTTTCTGTGGTGTACTCATTAACTAGTGTTGTCAGAAACACCAAAATTAAAGGCCTAGATGAGCCCCACAAATAGCTAGATTCAAAAATTCAATGCCCTGACACCAAGATCTAAACACACAGCCTGGTCACATAAACTCAGAAAGCAAGAAAAGCGTTGGACAGAGCTCTTCCTCCAAGAGATTTTTACACCAAAAAGTGGTCCCACAGTCCTGAGTTGTTGCTGGTTCTTTCTTCAGGGTGGGGTGGACTAGGGATTGAATCCAGGGCCCTGTACATGCAAGGCAGGCACTCTACCTACTAAGCTATATTCCCTAAGTTTTGAGAAACATTAGATACTCTAATTCCTGCCTAAAGATTTTCAAAACTCTTCAATCAATTATAAATTTGAGATCCTTCAGTATAGACATTGGTTTCCCTTTATTTAACTCAGTGCTCCTCTAGCTTATTTAATTCCAAAACCCTATTTTCCTTTTCAGGTTCCATGGAATCCATGTGCTATGAAACAGGCATTTGGAAGACTGTTCTGGTATTTCTTCCCCCATACCCTCACCCACCCCTGAATCAGGCTAGGTTCATCTGCACATCACCAACCTTCCAGCTATAGCCACGTACTACACAGGTGTGCCACCAAGGCCAGAAGTACATGGCTAGAGCCCAGAGTAAATGCTTACACTTCTGCTACTCATAGTGCCCTTTGGTCACCCCTCTGGCCCCAGGGTCCTGGGGGCAGGGCTAGTCCAACCTGGAATGGACCTTCTTTCACTTGAACACTTGCCTTTGGGCAATTCCGGTCCCCCAGGGCTCCTAATGGCAGCCCTGTCAGATGGCCTGCCTGCTTCCTGCCAGATAGGACACGCTGTATGAAGAAAGGCTGGTGATAAGCCTGGCTGGAAGGGGAAGGACTTACTAAGACAGCCCTTGAGCTGGGGAATTGGCCTCGGTTTGAGCAGAGGCATCCAACAGCTTGCAAGGCACAGAAGCAAACAGCTCCCCAGCACAGAACGCCTTCACAAGTGCAGGGCGTGTGAAAGAGCCCACCTGTCTCAACACCACCCCACCCACCCAGGTAACACCCAAGCAGCAGCTGCAGCAGCCACCACCGCCTCCGCCCCCAACAAAGTCATGTGAATGCTACCAGCTCTTGCCTGTCAGTGCCTAAGAACAGGGCCAGTGTGACTGTTACATTTTGTCTAGCACAAAGCCCAGGACCAGGGATCAAGAAATAGTAACAAATGCAAAAAGGCCAGGGCAATGTGGGGGTGGGGCTGGAGGGGCCAATGGAATCAATACAACTTCTATTTCCTTATGAAATTTGCATTCTCAAGCCAGGCATCCTTGTTTTAAAGCATCTGGTTTAACATTGTCCATGCGTATCTCAAACTGGCCAGTCTGAGACTTTGTGGAATGGGTCCACCTTGTGTGTATCGTGTGTTCTTTGCTTCTGGATATCCAAGTGTCTGCTTGAGTGGCAAGAGGCCAAGTCCTTGACCTTGGACTTCCCAGCCTCCAGAACAGTGGGAAATGAATTTTCATTGTTTAGAAGACACCCCCTCTGTACCATGTTGTTGTAGCAGCCTGAATGGACTAAGACCATGGAGTTACCTTGGTACGTTCATTGTTAAAGGAAGGAGTGAGGTGTAATATTAAAAACCACTCTCTGCTTCTGCAGCTTGGCAAGAACATAAGAAAAAGCCAAAATGGAGGAAATCTGCTAGATAACATTGTCGGAAAAAAAAATTGATAATTAACATTGGCATCAGTGGCTGCTTGTCTTTCCAGCCTCCATTCCATCCCAGAAGAGGTTTCCTATGCCAAGAAATTTACAGCCCCTCTCTTGGATTGCTACACTCCACAGTAAGCATAGGACCAACACAATAATAGAGGGCAAAGCAATTAACCATTTCCTCAGGCCAAAGTTCCAGCCTCTTATTGCCTTGATAATTTACTCTGCAAAGTGGCAGGAGGCACCTTGGCTCAGAGTCACTTCCAAATCCGTTTAAAAGTCCCTGAATATTCTGCTGAGTCTGATTTCACTCTATGAACAGGACAAAAAGCAATAAGGTCTTCAACACTCCATTGTTTGGTGCTAAATATCACCCCTGATACTTATTGAAAAGCCTATAATTATAATACTACTTGGTTTTCCTGCAAAGCTTCCATTTCCTGGTATACTAGGAGAGAGAATTAGTGGTTTTATTGTTTTTGTGTGAGTCTTTAGAGCAGTGGATCAAAAATTATATCACAGGGTGCCATCCCTTCTCTATCCCATCTTCTATTTCCATCGAGATCTTAGATCTCTCAGATCCAGCCTCAGGTTCTCATGGAAAAGTTGTGGAAGTTTTGAGCTTTCAGGAAACATGCAAGAAATGGGAATGCAGGATGTGGTGATGCACGCCTGTAATCCCAGTGACTCAGGATCACAGGTTCACAGCCAGCCTCAGCAAATCAGCGAGACCCTCAGCAACTCAGCAAGACCCTGTTTCAAAATTTAAAAAATAATAATAAAAATAAATGAAGGGCTGGGGATGTGGCTCAATGATAAAGTGTCCCTGGGTTCAATCCCGAGGACCACCCCCCCAAAAAAAGGGAATTCCAAGTCAGAAAGAAGTAGAAATCATATCACAATCTGATCAGTTCTGTTTTGTTGTTGCTTGCAGTACTGGGGATGGAACCCAGGACCTTTGTGCATGCTAGGCAAGCACAGTAAGCTCTCTACCCCTGAGCTATACTCCTAGCCTGATTCTGAACCTGTGATCTCATCATCATCTCTGACTCCTTTTGGCCCCTAAGTACGTCTCCCCCCATTTCCTATTCAGTGAATGATTCCATCACCCATCACTGGCTCACATCACACACGTCAGCTCTCTGGGACCTTTCCATCTCCCTCACCGCCCCCATGCCATACCCAATAGTCCCCTACGTTCCAAGTTCCAAGACCATCCTTTCTCCACCAGCCCATCCTGCCACCTTTATTTCAGCCACCATCTTTGCCCTTCTGGTCTAACAACCACTTCCTAGGTGGTCTTCCTGCTTCATTCTCTCCATTCATCATACTAAAGCAAGAATGATCTTTCTGAAATACAAATAAGGTCATTTCATGGCTCTGCTTAAAATCCCTCGGAAACTGCCTGTGCTCACCTGGATAAAATTGGAATCCCAACGCTGGGACCCAAGGTTCTTCATGTGGGTGCCTCAGGTCACCTCCCCAGCTTCTTTTCTTGCCATTCCCTCTCTCTTACCAAACTATTAAACGACTTGTAGTTCCTAGAATACACCTTGCTCTTTCATGCCACTGGCCTCTGCCCCTAGAATAATTTTCCATCTTATTTCTCCTGGTTACGTCCTATTTATTCTCCAAGACTCAACTCATATATAACTTCCTCAACTCATATAAAACTTTCTAGAGAGGTAAAACCCCCCTCCTGCCTCCTCACTGTCCCCAGGTACACACATAAAAACATGTCATGCCTTCCAGCTTAGCTGAATCCTTATGAAATGTGGTAGAATGCAGACCCCTGAGCACCTCCTAACCCATAGCATCTGAGGAGCTGAATCCCCGGCATCACTTTCCTCTTCCCTCTCAGAACCCCAATTTCTTCTGATAGTCATCCTCCCCCAACTAGCCCAGCTGCCTCAGGGAAAGCTGACTTCCCTATAGCGATGGAGAAATTTCATTTTCCTTCACAATTCCATTTTCTTTCACAATGATTGGCTCAGGAATGTCATGTGACCTCCATTCTGGCCAACCAGATGCAATGTGTCTTCTCTGTGTAAGGAGGAGATAGACTCTCTGTCCTCCACATAAGAGCTGCTTTTTTAAAAAAATCAATATTAGAAAAAGTCTACATTATTTCTTTATACGAAGAATGAGTAATTGTGCTTTTTGAAAATACAGATTATAATAGCAATAAAACAACATATGCTTAGAAATAAAACACTTCAGAGATTCTTTTGTGGTTGCTGTTGATGATGCCAGGATCTCTTTGGCAGTCAGGTGAATTCTAGGGACCTCTTTTTTTAGAATGATATTTTCAAATACATAAGTTGCAATTATAATGCAGATATTTATTAAAATATTCAAATGACTTATTTATGATGTAATAAATAATATATGTGAAACTTTGCTATCACATTCAATAGCAAGATCTAGTGGTGGGTCTAAGTAACTATCATGATATCAAATTGAGGTTGAGCATAAATTATATTTTATTATATATTCATAATTGTAATGTTACATAGAAATGCATGTAATTTTTCTTGATGATAAAGCTATAGCACACTACCACTGTAGTTGTGGCCTGCATTCATAAAAGAAGGAAGTTCCAACTTTCAGTTTGAGGTAACTGGTAATTCTTTTTCCCACTCGGTCCATGGCTTATGTGCTCCAGGCACACCTGTAATCCCAGTTGAAGAGGCTGAGGCAGGAAGATCACAAATTTGAGGTCATCCTGGGCAATTTAATAAGGCCCTGTCTCAAAATTAAAAATTGTTTTAAAAAAGGGCTGGAAATTTAACTCCATGGAAGAGTGCTTCTGGGTTCACTCCCCAGTAAGGGCAGGGGAAGAAGAAAACAAACAAAAAAGAACACTTGCTCTGGATTTTGTACTCTCTGGCCATGATGGTGTGAACCACCGTAGCCATCTTGCCAATAACCTGAGCATGGACCAGTATGGAGGTTGGCACAATAAAAAGTTAAAAACAGTTTGGGTCCTTAATGCCATTGCCAAGCCTCTAAACTAACAAAACCCAAACCCATGGACATTAGTTATGAAAAATAATAAAGGACTGGGAGCATGGCTCAGTTGTAGAGCACTTGCCTAGCATATGCAAAACGCTGGATCTGATCTCCAGCACTGCAATAAAAAAGGAAATAAAGGAAAAAGAAAAATTATAAAATCACTTTTTGTTTAAGCCCATTTGACTGAGGATTTCTGTGACTTCAGCTCATTTACAGCAAGGGAAGACTGTTTCACTTTATATCAGAGTCCAGGTCACAGGATAGAATAAATGGAGCATCTTCATTGAGCTCCCAATCCAAGCAGGAAGCCCCTCTGCTGACTAAAAGCAATTTAAACCGCCCCCGCTGTGTTCACAGTGCCAGAGAATACTGATCCCACAGAGCTCGTGTCAGCGCCAGCCCTGGGGTCAGAGAGACTGCCAGGAGCTCCTGTACTGTAATGCCTTGTGCAAAGCCTGTTGGATGGAGGTGGAGGCTTGCACAGGGACGGATTGATGATAACTCTTCTCCTAACCGCTGCGCTTTGAGCGCGCCTGGAAGTAGTAACAAGGGTTCTGAATACTAAAGCTGACACTCCATCACCCACAGCATGGGGCAAGAACAATGTGGGACACACCAAAGAGCAGAACTGTTCAAACCGTAGTCATCAGAAAGGAACATCAAACTTGAGGATGCTTCAGTAACACACTGAACATCACCAGGAACATCAGGAACAGATTGCTGGGGCCTGTCCCCAGAGGTTCTGATTCAATAGGTTGGCCATGGGCCCTAAAATTTGCATTTGTACTAAGTTTGAGGTTATGCTAGGCCTTTGGCCCCAGGGACCACACTTGAAGAAGCATCAGTCAAGGGATTTCATGATGGCCTGGAATGACTCCCTCGGCCACATGGCTAATGATCCCACCTAGAGAAGAGGAACTGGCCTTAAAAGTTTATTAGGTATGAGTAGGCTCTTCAATTAATCTAGTTCTCTTTACCAAGTTGGGTTCAAGCCAGGTGCAACAACCTTTAATCGTGGAGTGCCAGCTTCTGACAGCTCAGAGGAGCTAATTACTAAAATTTCAGGAATTTTGTGAGCTAGTTATTAAATTTAGTCATTATTAAAAATTAAATTACATGTTCTTGTAATAAGATAAATATTCAAAACTCATCCCTTCCTCGTTACTTTATCATATTTTAGTAACACCTGTGCTCTTGAGGTTATTTACCTCTATGGTATCTATCTGGTGAAAATATCATAAGATGTTGTGCTACTGCACATGTCCAACCAACTCCTCCTTCAGTGATTCAATGTTGTAGATTAGGAGCAGCCATGATAGGAATATCTGCACCATGGAAATTGTTGATTGCATGATTTAAAGAAAACAACTGAGAAGACAGGCTTGGTGGCGCATGCCTATAATTCCAGCAGCTCTGGAGCCTGAGGCAGGAGGGTCACAAGTTCAAAGCTAGCCCCAGCAACTTAGAGAAGCTGTCAACAACCTAGTGAGACCCTGTCTCAAAATAAAAAGGGCTAGGGATGTGACTCACTGAAAGTGCACTTGGGTTCAATTCCTGGTACCAAAACAAACAAACAAGAGAACAACTGAGAAAATGCTAATGATGCAGATTATAAATTCGAAGGCATGCTTTATCTATAACTGTCACATCGTGACTAGCACCAAAAAAGTGAGAAAATATTCTTCCAGCATTCAAAAACTACTACCTAGTTGGGCACAGTGGTGCACAACTACAATCCTAGCAGCTTGGGGGGCTGAGGAAGAAGGATCAAAATTTCAGCCAATCTCAGCAATATAGCAAGGCCCTAAACAACTTAGCAAGACCCTGTCTCAAAATAAAAAATAAAAAGGGCTGTGGTTATAACTCAGTGGTAGAGCATTTGCCTAGCACGTGTGAGGCACTGGGTTTGATCCTTAGCACCACAAAAAAAAATAAATAAATAAAGATATTGTGTCCATATACAACTTAAAAAAAAAAAATTTAAAGCATGTGCCATTCCCTCTAGAGTCTCTCCATAAGGATTTGGGGAAGGAAATGACCTTCTCATCATAGGTCAGGGCAGTGGGGCAGCATGCTAAGGGGCAGTCCAGAGTCAGGCAGTGCTATAGGCAGAAGGTCACTCTGGGCAGTGGCAACAGTGTAGGCAACACAAGGCCTTGAGCTGGGGGAGGAAAGGTCTTTCCAGAGTGGTGGAGATGGTGCAAGACTGGACATATGCACAAATACTCTCAAGGACTCCTTAACATGCCAGAGAGGGGAGAGACCCAGTCCTGCAGCTGCTCAGGTGGGGCCTAGTCTAACATGAGAGCTCATCTGTACCTCATTTGTCAAAATTCATCTTCATTTTGCAGTAAGAAAGTACAACTTAGGGGAGGAGACGACTCAGCCAAAGAGATCACACAGTGAGTCAGGGCCCAGTGCTATGGGTGTGTCTGGGTTTCACTGGGCCTCTGCTCTGGGTAAGCTTTCTCCTTTAAGTGAGCAGAGGAAGCATCAGCTCCTTGCTGAGAAACACACAGAGCCAGCTGGTGTGGCTGTGAATCAGCATTGTGTTCCTCCCAGACCCTTCACAGCTTCTGGGGAGGACAGTGCGGGTGAAGGTGCCCCAGAAGCACGCAGCTTTTAGACAATGGCCTAGCTCTTCCTGTCTTGACTCCTCCTCCACCTGGCTCATTCTTCTCAGTCTGGCACCTCAACTGAGTGCAAGTTCCTATAAGCAGGGAACAAGATGTGCTTGAGCCCTGGAGCCGGAACTGTGTTCAAATATTGATGCTTCCACTTACTAGCTGTGAGATTGGGCGAGTTTGTTAAATAGAAAAAGAAAGGAGCAAAATTTTACGGAGGGCCTTGTGTCAGTCAGAATCTTTTTGAGTGGTGACTGAAATCTAATTCAAAAGGTTTTAAGCAAAAAGAGAAAGCGAGAATCTATTGGCTCAGCAAATGAACTATCCTTGGAGGCCTGTGGTGTGGCTTGAACCAGGGGACTGAGTGATGTCCCCAGGACCCAATCTTGCTCTCTTCCTCTCTAGACTCCACTTTCTCTGTTGGCTCCACCGTCTCAGGGATTTCTACTCAGGGTGGAACGTGGCTTCCCGAACTCTAGTCACATAGACAGTCAGGCTCCTGTCCAGGGGTGAGGAAAACCAGAGTCTTCCTAATAATACCCACACAAATCCTAGGCTTTGCTTTGGACCAATGTGGGTCATGATCTGCATTCCTAAACCAATTACTGTGGGTGAGGTGAATATATAACACTGATGAGCTGGGCTCACATCACTGGCTCATGCCCTAGAATCAGGAATAAGGCCTGGCCAGAGGGCACAGGAACTACAAATGCAGTAGGAATGGGTTCTCAAAGAAAATAAAGACAGTTACTGAAATAAAAAGCAGTGGATTCTGAGTAGCTGAAAAGACAACAGAAGTCTGCTATACCTACTGTCTCTCAGGTTCTTGTTCTTTTTTTTTCTTTCTTTCTTTCTTATCTCCCCCCCCCACACACACACACACACACAATTGAACTATCACACAAAGTAAATTTACCTTTAGGATCCACAGTTTCTTTTTTCTAATTTATTTTTTGGTACCCAGGGGTGCTCAACCACTGAGCCACAGCCCCAGATCACTTTAGTTTTTGTTTTGAGACAGTGTCTTTCTAAGTTGCTTAGGGCCTTGCCAAGTTGCTGATGCTGGCCTTGAACTTGTGATCCTTCTTCCTCAGCCTCCAGAGCAGCTGGGATTTCAGATGTGTACCACCATGCCCAGAAGTTTCCTCTTTTTAAAATAAGGATAATGATAATTAATAAGAACTAGTGCCCAGTACAGATGTTGCATGCCTGTATTCCCAGGAAACTCATAAATTCAAGGCAGCCTGGCCAACACAGGGAGACCTTATCTCAGAATAAAACATAAAAAAGGCTGGGGTTGTAGCTCAGTGGTAGAGTGCCCCTGGGCTCAATACCCAATACAAAAAAAAAAAAAAAAAAGAATAGATCACCCTACTACTTATTTAGTGGTATGTTCCAGGCACTGGGTTAAATGATTTTATATATTCTACCTCATTTAATTATTTGTGCTATAAGATTGTTGTTGGACATAGATTAAAATAGATGACATAAAGCCAGATGTGGTGACAAACACCTGTAATCCCAGTTACTCAAAAGGCGGAGTCAGGAAGATCACAAGTTTGAGGCCGGCCTGGGAAACTTAGCAAGTTTAAAACTGTCTTAAAATAAAAATAAAATAAAATATAAAATATCCTATGCATAATATCTGTTATATAACAGGTATTAAGTGTTGAAGTGCATTTTATCTATATCAGCCACTAAAATACTACAGTATTAAATATTATCAAATATTTGACAGCTGCTGATTTTTTAAAAGTTGAATGAATTTTAAAAAGTTGAATGAATCAATCTTATGAATGTTTGTACATTTACTTATTTATACTCTACTTATTTGTACAAAGGATTTGATACAACATATCAAGTAGACAGTTAACAATAGAGCATAACATAAATAGAAAAATACAATCAGAACCCAGGGAATAAGTAAATTAGAATAGAATAACAGGATAGGGTGGAAAACGAAGTGCATTCAAGGAGACCATGAAATTAGTTTGTGAATTGTGCTCTGAGTTTCCAGGCAAAGAGAAAAAGGAAAACCCATTTAGTTGCAATCCTACAGTTCAAAAATGAAATACATATATTCCTCAGGGTAAACAATTTTTTTTATTGGTTGTTCAAAACATTACATAGTTCTTGACATATCATATTTCACACTTTGATTCAAGTGGGTTATGAACTCCCATTTTTACCCCGTATACAGATTGCAGAGTCACATCAGTTACACTTCCACTGATTTACATATTGACATATTCATGTCTGTTGTATTCTGCTACCTTTCCTATCCTCTACTATCCCCCCTCCCCTCCCCTCCCCTCCCCTGTTCTCTCTCTACCCCATCTACTGTAATTCATTTCTCCCCCTTGTATTATTTTTCCCTTTCCCCTCACTTCCTCTTGTATGTAATTTTGTATAACCCTAAGGGTCTCCTTCCATTTCCAAGCAATTTCCCTTCTCTCTCCCTGTCCCTCCCACCTCTCATCCCTGTTTAATGTTAGTCATCTTCTCATGCTCTTCTTCCTTACTCTGTTCTTAGTTACTTTCCTTATATCAAAGAAGACATTTGGCATTTGTTTTTTAGGGATTGGCTAGCTTCACTTAGCATAATCTGCTCTAATGCCATCCATTTCCCTCCAAATTCTATAATTTTGTCATTTTTTAATGCTGAGTAATACTCCATTGTGTATAAATGCCACATTTTTTTTTTATCCATTCGTCTATTGAAGGGCATCTAGGTTGCTTCCACAGTCTTGCTATTGTGAATTGTACTGCTATGAACATCAATGTAGCAGTGTCCCTGTAGCATGCTCTTTTTAGGTCTTTAGGGAATAGACCCAGAAGGGGAATAGCTGGATCAAATGGTGGTTCCATTCCCAGCTTTCCAAGAAATCTCCATACTGCTTTCCAAATTGGTTGCACCAATTTGCAGTCCCACCAACAATGTACAAGTGTACCCTTTTCCCCACATCCTCACCAGCACTTGTTGTTGTTTGACTTCCTAATGGCTGCCAATCTTACTGGAGTGAAATGATATCTTAGGGTGGTTTTGATTTGCATTTCTCTGACTGCTAGCGATGGTGAGCATTTTTTCATATACTTGTTGATTGATTGTATGTCCTCCTCTGAGAAGTGTCTGTTTAGGTCCTTGGCCCATTTGTTGATTGGGTTATTTGTTATCTTATTGTCTAATTTTTTGAGTTCTTTCACAATATCCTCAAAAATAATAAAATACTTGGGAATCAACCTAACAAAAGAGGTGAAAGACTTATACAATGAAAACTACAGAACCCTAAAGAGAGAAATTGAAGAAGATCTTAGAAGATGGAAAAATATACCCTGTTCATGGATAGGCAGAACTAACATCATCAAAATGGCGATATTACCAAAAGTTCTC
Organism: Spermophilus citellus; assembly: GCF_964194105.1. Classification (NCBI taxonomy): domain Eukaryota; kingdom Metazoa; phylum Chordata; class Mammalia; order Rodentia; family Sciuridae; genus Spermophilus; species Spermophilus citellus. The sequence goes on along the minus strand of NC_138199.1, from coordinate 32,042,317 downwards.
TATAGGTTTAATGCAATGCCAATCAAAATCCCAATGGCATTTCTTGTAGAAATAGAGAAAGCAATCATGAAATTCATATGGAAAAATAAAAGACCCAGAATAGCAAAAACAATGCTAAGCAGGAAGTGTGAATCAGGTGGTATAGCGATACCAGACTTCAAACTATACTACAGAGCAATAGTAACAAAAACAGCATGGTATTGGTACCAAAACAGGCGGGTGGACCAATGGTACAGAATAGAGGACACAGAAACCAACCCACAAAACTACAACTTTCTTATATTTGATAAAGGGGCTAAAAGCATGCAATGGAGGAAGGATAGCATCTTCAACAAATGGTGCTGGGAAAACTGGAAATCCATATGCAACAAAATGAAACTGAATCCCTTTCTCTCGCCATGCACAAAAGTTAACTCAAAATGGATCAAGGAGCTTGATATCAAACCAGAGACAAGGCATCTGATAGAAGAAAAAGTTGGCTATGACCTACACACTGTGGGGTCGGGCTCCAAATTCCTCAATAGGACACCCATAGCACAAGAATTAATATCTAGAATCAACAAATGGGACTTGCTCAAACTAAAAAGTTTTTTCTCAGCAAAAGAAACAATAAGAGAGGTAAATAGGGAGCCTACATCATGGGAACAAATCTTTACTCCTCACACTTCAGATAGAGCCCTAATATTCAGGGTAAACAATTTAATGTATTAACTTTTTAAAAAAATTTAGTTGTAGATAGACAAAATACTTTTATTTATTTATTTTTTATGTGGTGCATAGTGTTGAACCCAGTGCCTCACACATGCTAGGCAAATGCTCTACCACGGAATTACATCCCCAGTACTTCTCACAGGTTCTTGCTAAATTGCTGAGGCTGGCCTCAAATTTGCCAGCCTCAGCCTCAGCCTCCCAAGTAGCTCGGATTACAGGTATGCCCCACAATGCCAGCTCTGAGATAACCTTGATAACAAGATGAGGTGCCACTCGAGGTATCCAATATAATAATTCAACTCTTTACAGCAAAATACCTCCCCAGCCTTGGGAAGAGCTCTCTGCTGACAGATTGAACCTTCAGAGGAGTAGAAGCTTGTCTGCACGAAGAGGCTGACCCTTAGCACCTGAGCTCCACTCGCAAGAAGAAACCCCCGGTGCTCTCCCTAAAGCCTAGGGAAGGGAAGGCAAGGGGTTTCCACCTAACCTGTTCCTTTAGGTCACCTCCTCTCAGCCCCAAGGCCCCTGCCATACAGCTGGGAAAGAGTTAATTATGGTGACCCAAATCTGCAGTCCCATTTTCAGCATGCTGAAAATTACTTTTTAATCCTGGCTTTCAAGGCTTGCCTGGGAAGCCATCTGCTGCGCCCTCCCCCACCTCAGGCACTCGGGATTACTCCCACCTGCCCCGCCTCCCTCACTTTTGTGGGACCTAATTCTGCTCCTGCTCCTGCCCTTCCAGTCAATAAGAACTTGGAGAATGACAGTTTCATTTGTGTGGTGGGGGAAAGTGCACAGATTTTTTAAACAACAAAAAGCAAGATCTTCCAGACCAGACCAGACCAGATTACATAGAAAACAAATTTTTTTTTTTTTAAATTGTTTTGCTGTGCTGGGGGTTGAACTCATGGCCTCACTTACGCTAGCCAAGTACCGTTCCACTCGCTGCACTACACATCCAGTCTCAGAAAACAATTTGAAAGATCAGAATCCACAGAGTAGATAATCAGACTTCCCAGTCTGAGTGACACCCTGCCATCTGCTGCAGGCATGTGGGACTGGGCAATGTGGCACCTGGATTTTTTTTTTTTTTCTAGGCTCCAATACAATACTTGGGGGGCAAGATGGCCCCAAAAGTGAGTGACGTCCTCATGATTTGCTCCACCCAAAGAAAATGAACGAACACCTCTGAACTCCCACCGAAACAAGGATAGGAGATTATGCCCCCACCTCTTTAGAACCTCTCTGGACCAATTTATGTAGGCCTACTATGTGTTTTAGCTACCCCTTCAAGGGCCTCACTAACCAGTGGGGCAGAGAGGAGTCAATGAAGAGGAACCAGTGGGATGTATGCTACGGTGGGGACTTTGAGCCAGTTCTTAAAGATTAGAGTTGCACAGGGTGAACAAGGTAAGACAGGACATTCCAGGGAAAGGGATTCGCAAGGATAGAGGTCTAAGGTGGGATGGTGCTTGTGAAGAGGGTACAGGAAAAGAAGTTCCTTTCTACATGGCCGGTGGAAGTATTGATTGGCTTGAGTGCAACTGCTAAAACAGACAATCCAGCAATAATATTTGAGATTACAAACATGCATATCCTTTCACACTGAAATTCCACTTCTGATCATTATTCAGCAGATATACTCCCATATGTGCAAAATGACGGACTTACAATGTTATTCAATAGCGCATTGTTCACAGTAGCAAGAGGTAGGAAACGACCTACACGTTCACCAACAGGAGACTAGCTAAATGAATCCTATAGTACATCCATACTCTGCAGTGGGGAAAACAATAAAGTAGTTCTTTATGTTCTAGTATGAAATGATCTCCTGGAGTATTGTTAGGTGACAAAAAAATAAAAATAAAATAAAAGCAAGGGGATCAACCAAGTGCAATACGTGGCCCTTGCTTGAATGTTGATTCAAACAAAGCAGCATCTGTTAGAAAATCAATCAGGGAAATCTGAATGCTGCCTGGATAGTTTATGACATTAAAGAATCACTGAAGTAGAATGAATAGGACATAACTTTCCTATGTTCATATATGAATACAAAACCAGTAAATCTCCATGTCATGCACAACCCCAAGAATTGGATCCTAATTAGAATAAGTTTTATTCCGCATATGTATAATATGTCAAAATACATTCTACTGTCATGTGTATCTAAAAAAAGAATGAATTAAATAAATAAATAAGATCTACAAAAAAAGAAAAGAATCCTTGAAGTAGTATGGGTGTGTCGCAGCATGTCTAACCATTTACTCATTAAAGGACACCTGAGTCATTTCCAATTTGGGACCATTACAAATAAAGCTTCTATAAATAAACAAAAAGAATCCTTGAAGCCAGGCGCAGTGGCACACACCTATAATCCCAGCTACTCAGGAAGAGGATTGCAAATTCAAGGCAAGCAGGGGTAACTTAGACCCTGTCTTAAAGAAAAAGAAGAGGCAGGTGTGGGGATGTAACTCAGTGGTAGAGCACTTCCTTAGCATGTGCTAGGCCCTGGGTTCAATCCTCAGCACCACAAAAAAAGAAAAAGAAAAAGAAGAAGAATTGCTATTTTTTTTAACACGTGATAGTTGTGGTTATGGTTTTCCTTCAGGGTCCTGGGGATTGAACCCGAGGAGTCTTCCCCAGTCCTTCCCCCCCCCACCACCACCCTTTTCTTTTCTTTTTTTGAGACAAGGTATTGCTAAACTGTCCTTGAACTTGCAATTCTCCTGCCTCAGCCTCCCAAGTCGCTAGAATTACAGTCATGTGCCACTGTGCCCAACCAGGCGGTTTTATAAAGCCATTTTCTTTTAGAGATATGTGCTGAAGAATCTATACATGAAATTATATATTGTCTGGAATTTTCTGTGAAATAATCAGGGGCAGGGGCACAGGGTAGGGGCAGGAGAGTATAGATGTAACAAGATTGGCCCTGTGTGAGTAATTAGGGAAGTGGGCTAATGGCTACATGGGGGTTCACAATATTTTCTCTTCTGTATTTTTATGAACATTTCCTACAATAAAAAGTATTTAGACAACAAGGTGCATAGTATTTTATTTAATATGCTGGTACTTAAAGCATCAAGATTCTCACCAAAAAAAATAGTATGTGTGTGTGTATGTAAATGAATAATGAATGAAATATCGTCCTGGGATCTCTGAGGCTATTTGGAATACAGTCAGTTTAAAAAAGTTAGTTAGTTTCAAATAGTTACAGGGGCTAGGGTGTGGCTCAGAGGTAGAGCTCTCGCCTAACATGCATGAGGTCCTGAGATTGATCCCCAGCACTCAAAAAATTAATAATAATAATTATAATAATAAGTATTGTGAAAGTGTGGGGACACAAAGAAGAAAATGAATAATCTTTAAAGGGGGAAAAGTGAGAGTGGAAAAATCTTTCTCAAAAGACACAATATCTGTGCCACATCCTGAAGAATGTGGAGGAGTTTGCCAGGTGAGGTGTGTGAGTGAGTCAAGCATTTTGTATTGTGGAAAAAGCAAGAACATAAAGGTAGGAAAATCAAAGGAATTTAGCATGTTTGACTAAAAATAGTGCTTTAATATTAACACGGCCGAAATCAAAACTGTGCTGTGGTCCTATGTATAGAACTTTAAATTCCTATCTTCAATAAAAAGGGATTTATGCTCCCAGGTGCACATAAAAAGAGCAGGAATGACATACCTGCCTATTTGCTTGAATATATAACAAATCTCTGGAAGAGAATTCGTACAGCTGGTAAAATTGAGTCCTGGAGGACAGAACTGGGAAAGAGATTTTTCTCTGTTTTCTTTTTTGTATCTTTTTAAAGTTTTGAGCCAAGAGAATATATTACCAAAAATTTTTAAAGCTAACTTTAAACAAGAAAAGAAAAGGAATTGTAGGAAGCAAGCCTGTCTACTTTGATAAGTTATTCACCCTCTACCTCTATGAATTTATTTTCTTCTTTATGAAATGGGGACAATAACATTAATATCTGTCTCTTGAGGATGTTGTGGGATTACATGAAATAATGTGTTAGGTCATACATTAAGTAGTGCATTCAGTTAAATAACTTAATTAAATTCTGCACAGAGAGCACCCTTAGGAACACTCATTGATATTAATGGTAAGGCCAGGACTTGACCCAGGACTGTTAAATTCCGCAGCCCGTATTCTTTCCTTTCCAAAAGTGAGTCATCGAATCACGTTGAAGAGGGGCTGGCCATAGAGGAGAATGGTCCTCCTGTTGAAGATAGAAATGGGGTCAGTGGGATCTCTGAATCTCCAGAGCTAAGGCCTCATGAGCCTTTATTGTCCCTGGTCATCTCTGCCAAGAAACACACATGAATGCTTCCATCAGCTCACAGACACTTTCATGAGCCAATCTCCCATGAAGGGTCTTTGGAGGTCAATGGATGAAACACAAGGTCTTGTCTGTGATTAAGACCAAATCTTTCCCTCTGAGAGAAGGTTTTCAGACACCTAGATCCAATAGCAGAGAATCCTGCCCTGAAATTCCAGGAGTTTGAGACCCAGGTCTGGGAGTGAAGGGGCCTTAGACACTATTGAAAAGACCTATCACATAAATCATGTACCTAACCTCACTGAGCCTCAGTTTTCTCTATAAAATAAGAATAAAAATGCCTACCCTAGCTTCCTCTCAGGGTTGATGTGAATGGTTAATGAAAAGAGATGTGTGGAATACATCTTCTAATCCAGACTCTACACTCGTAGGATCTTCTCTAATCCACTTTACTGAGACATTCCCCCTTCCCCCCAGGGCTAGAGACTGAACCCAGGGTATGGCATATCCCCAGCCCACCCCTGAGCCACCTCCCCTGCCCACCCAGGCATATTCTTTGACTCCACTAATATATAATTTTAAAAATGTGATCCAAGAGAAGTTGATAAAGCTGACCCTACATTAGCAAGCCAGAGTTATCACCTTGAAGTTCCTTATGCTGTCCCCCTCTCCTCTAGATCACAAACACACAGGTGGGTGGGGAGGATCCTATCCCCCATAAATAATTATAGGCAATATCCATATATCTCAAATGTTTGTCCTTGGCAAGAGCTGCAGCTGTCTCCTAATGTGGCTGAATGAAGTAGAGGAAAATCAGAAAAATGCAAATGAGATTCTTATTTTAGGCAAATCAATCTCAGCAATGCTCCTATCTGATCAAGCTTATCTTAGGACGATCATTAGGATAATGGATTAATGCAAAAGTTTATTTTTACCCTGTCTGCTCTGACTCCTTAAGACCCTTCACGCCTTATCTCGGCTCTGCCTGATACTACTAAAGGGAACTCCTTAGAAGTCATTTTAGGGAAAGTATCCCCAACACTAGTAGGAGAGGACCCTGGCAATCACAGGGTCCAGCTCACCACAAGGTCACCAGCACCACACTGCCCCCACCTCTCATCATGCATGAGTCAACTGCGGCCCCAGATTCTGCGACTTTTCCTTAGGAAGCCCCAGAAAGGGATGAGGAAAACACGTGGGACTTTCTTTACAAGAAGGTTTTTAAGGGACAATACAGTATAAGAGATTTAAAGCTGTCTCGCTTATTGTTGTGTGACCCTCATTTTCCTCATTTGTAAAATGGAAATGATAATGACATCTACTTTGTAGGATTATTGTGCCACCTAAATGAGAATTGCATGCAGAAAGCCCTTAGTGAAGTAGCCAACATGGGGTGAAATGAGAGCTACTGAGCACTTACTGTACATTCAACACTGTCCTAAGTCTTTTATATATATTCATTCATTTAACATCAGCAACAACTTTTTTTAAAATTTTAAATTTTTTTTAGTTGTAGGTGGAAACAATACCTTTATTTTATTTATTTTTTTTAATGTGGAGCTCAGGATCGAACCCAGTGCCTCACCTATGCTAGGCAAGCATTCAACCACCAAGCTTACAACCCCAGCCCCCAGCAACAACTTTATTAGCCAATTCGAAAAAAGAAAAAAAAAAAAGAGGTCCTGAAAAGTTGAGTGACCCAAACAAGTGGCAGAGCCAGGTTTTGAACTCCCTGCTCTCCCTCCAACCCCAAAGCTATGGCCCGCTATGGCTTTCACTACCTGAACTGGCAGCAAAGACAGAGAAGCATCCCCCTGCCTGGCACAGAAACAGGACTTACAGTGAACCCTTCTTGAATTCTGCTTGAAGAGGACACCAGGTCAGGAAAGAAGAGGTAAAGGGGACAGCATAGGAGTTCAGTGCTTTTGCAGCACAGTTGGGAGAAAGAGGGGCAGTCTGTGGGAAGCCACCTGGGAACCATCTCCAGGTTACAAAGGGCTACCCCTTCTGGCCGAGCCCCTGGCAACTCTTCCTGAGCCTGAAGCCTTGGCTGAGGCTCTCTTGGGCGTTGGGGAGGGGGCTTGAGGTCTGCAAAAATGAAAGTCATAGCATACCCCCCAAGGCTTTTTCCTTTCAAGCATTAACTCACTTCGTACCAGAGCCAGATGAGACTAAAGGCAGGAGTCAGCCTGCAGGAAATGATATTTGCATCTGAGTCCAAAAACATCTGCCTGTAGATATAAGGAAAAACCCAGATTCTTAGAGAAAAAAAAAAAAACATAATCATTGAGGACAGTTTCAACATGGACCCAACACTAGTCCTTGGGCCATCATCTTGACCCAGAGTCTTAGGTTTTTGGCCATATAATGGGACTAACAAATACCTACCTTTTACAGTTTTAAGGATTAAGTATTAGAATATATGTGCAAAGTCTAGGTAGGGGCTAGCATAAGGTGATCTGTTAGTAAGCAGTAGCTACTTATTATTCTATGTGGTATGTTTACATTCCCAAGAGACAAAAAAGATATATCCTCTGACTGATTCGGTGTTTGTGGAGGAAAATTTGCACACAACACATAAACATGCATTTATACATATTTACTGAAACATGTCGCTATAAAAAACAAAACACTCAGAAATTCCCATAAAACAGAACAGGGCATAATCCACCTCTTCCTCAGTCCAGGAGGTTGTACAAGACAGTGATTATTGTCCCCATTTTAGAGATTGGAAACCTAAGGTACTTGACAATGTCTAAGCAGGTTGCTGGAGGATTCCAGGCTGATCCAGTGTCCTCTTCTGTTAAGTCTTCCTAGCCATTTGTATCCTCTACCCCATTCTTCATCAAGCTAGAGGAATATGAGAACCCTTGAGTGTGCATGTGCGCACGCGCACACACGGCAAAACCTAGCCTGACTGTGGGGAGAAGATGCCTCAGAAGGATAAGAGGAAAAGAGAAAAGAGGAAAATGGAGGAGGGCGAGATGAAGAGATGTGTTTTGTTCCTTGTTCCCTGAGACTGAGTTCCCTTCTCAAGGACGTGAGCCTGCATCCAGCCATAAGGTGTCCCTAGCCTTATCCATTCATGCTTCCCTGCTTTGTCCGCCAGGGATTACAGGGATATCCCAAATGTGTCCCCCAGAGATGGGTCCCTGCACTGGATTCTTGGTCAGTGGAACCCTGAAATGTTTGCCAGAGACCCTGCTGGTCCCATGCATACCTGTGCACACTCAGGCCTGCGAAGGGACAAGGCCTAAGGAGGGCTAACCTTGGCTGTTCCTGCAGCACCTCCTTCCTCGGCTCCCTGCAGAGTCATTGGCACACAAAGTCAAGTATTCCCTAGGTGTCCCTGACAGTCTTGATTTTCCACCAAGGACGTGCACAGAAGCTGCCATCTGATGAGGAAAGAAACGTGAAAGTGTCAGGAAGGAGGGGTTAGCATGAGGAGTACACGGAACTGTGTGCGCTTGGCACACAGTAGGACTTTGCATGCAGAGGGCTGTCTTCCCTGTCCCCACAGAGATCTCCCGCTGCCTACCAACATTGCATTTCAATTTGTCTCTTACACTGGGGCTCCACTCCATTACACATGGAAATTTGGCTTCATTGATATGAAGGGGCTAATTACTACATGAGACATAATTACAAGACAGGAAATGGATTTACAGACACTGTCAGCAGGAGGCAAAGCTGCATCGGCTTCAGGCTGCTCTGTGCTCCTGCCTAAAGGGCTAAAGTTGCCCCCCAGGACACTTGGCTCTTGCCCTGGGAATTCTAACTTTACTACAAAATGTGCTCCTAGAGAGTTTGGCCGTACTACAGATTTCTGGAAATCAAATCCAATTTTCCCTCTGAGTTTGTTCCATCAATGGTGCTATGTTCCCTCAGGATCTCTCCACATAATAAAAATTCTACTTAAGAATGTAGTCAGGGTTTTTTATTTTGTTTCTGAGTACCAGGGATTGAACTCAAAGACCACGGAGCCACATCCCCAGCCCTATTTTCTATTTTATTTAGAGACAGGGCCTCCCTGAGTTGCTTAGTGCCTCACTTTTGCTGAGGCTGGCTTTGAACTTGCCATCCTCCTGCCTCAGCCTCCCGAGCCTCTGGGATTACAGGTGTGCGCCATGGCGCCCGGACAGAATGTAGTCTTAAAGGAAATTTATTATTTATTTATTGTTGGCACTGGGGATTAAACCCAGGGCTGCTCTACCACTCAGCTATATTCCCAGCCCTTTTTATTTTGGGATAGGGTCTTGCTAAGTTGCCCAGGTTGCCCTGGAACTTTTGATCCTCCTGCTTCAGCCTCCTGAGTCACTGGATTACAGGTGGGCGATCACCCCAGCTTAAAGGAATCATTTAAAGAAGAAGAATGACAGTCTGAAGCTAGATCCTAAAATTACCCAAAAGGGGAGATGCAGAAACTGTAGGGCACTAATTCCTTGCTTTTCTTTGGGGTCAGATAAACCTTAAGAAAGAGGAACATTCCTGCTAGGTTGCCTAATACATGGTTCCTGTTAAAGTCCCTAGGTTTTAGTTTTTTTCACCAGAAAATAATACATTTTAATTCATAAACACAGAGAACGGATAATAATTATAAGTGAAAAGGTTCATCCTCATTGATAACAAAAGATAAGCAGATTAATAGCATCTAGTATTTATGGAGGACATTCGATGCCAAGTGCTGAGCTTTGCCTACATACTCATTCGTCTTTACAACAGCACCATGGGGAGGGTAAAGGCATCACCCCCAACTGGCAGTTAAGGAGCTGAGACTTAGAAAGGTCCACCAAGGTGCCCAAGTTCACACAGGTGAATGCCAGAACAAGGGCTGGCACTCAGCCTGTCTGAATCCAGAACCTAAATTCTCAAAGACAAGAGAAATTTCCCCAAATTAGCAATGGTATTTGTGTGTGTGTGTTTGTGTGTGTGTGTGTATGCACACGCGCGCTGGGGATTGAACACAGGAGTGCTTTACTACTGAGTCATATCCCCAGCACTTTTTACTTTTTATTTTGAGACAGGGTCTCACTGGGTTGTTTAGGGCCTTCCTAGATTGCAGAGGCTGGCCTCAAACTTGCTATCCTTATGCTTCAGCCTCCCGAATTGCTGGAATTACAGGTGTGCACCACCTGCGCTGGCGGCTTTGGTATTTTCTCAGGAATCTTAAGAATGCTGAGATTCAGCATTCAACTCCAGATCGCCTATCTTTAGGAAATAATCTAAAACATGAAAAATGTTTAATGCACAAAGATCTGCTTGGCAGAAAGTGAATTAGACATTAAATGATCAACATTGGGGGAATGGTTAATAAATGAGGACATATCCATGAAATAGAATATTGTTTAACCACTAAAACTGATGTCTATGAATGAGTTTATGACAACATGGCTAAATGCTTATGTTAGGAATAAAAAACAGCAGTATTGAAAATAAAGATGCTCCACGATCTCTACAAAAAAAGAAATATGCAAAAGAGTACTGCTAAAAGGAAACATACCAAAATGTTAGTGTTTTGTTCTGTTTTGCTTTTTCCAGTACTAGAGATTAAACCAAGAAGTGCTTGATCACTAAGCTACATCCCCAGACCTTTTTATTCTTTATTTTGAGACAGAGTCTCGCTAAGTTGCTTAGGGCCTTGCTAAATTGCTGAGGCTGATCTGGAACTTGCCATCCTTGTGTCTCAGCCTCCCAGCTCTCTGGGATTACAGGTGTGTACCACTGTGCCCAGCTTTGGTTAGTTTGTTTAATAGCATACTCATGACTGTAAGAGGCAATTTTCTTTCTTTTGTGGCAGTTCTTCACTGTTTACTTGCCTAACAATCTTCCCCAAGCCTTGCCCATGATCCTAAGGCCTGTAGAGTAAGGTCTTGCTTATTTTTTTCTCACAGATGTCTACTAAAAGAACCACCACCATCATCATTTATTATTGTCATAACTGTAAGTGTTCACAGTGAACTTCCTCTGAAAAAGATATCTGTGCCAAAGGTGCCTCCTTTGTCTTGGCTGATGGCATCAAGGACAGAGTAAGGTCCTTTATTTTATTTTTATTTTTTTTGGTACCGGGAAATGAACCTAAGGATACTTAACCACTGAGCCACATCCCCAGCTCTTTTAATATTTTATTTAGACACAGGTTCTCACTAAGTTGCTTAGGCCCTCTCTAAGTTCCTGAGGCTGGATTTGAACTCTCATTCCTTCTACCTCAGTCCAAGTTGTGTGCACCACCACACCTGTCAATCAGGGGCCTTTTCAAGATCAAGAATAGAGAGGCACAGGCACTACCATACGAGGTTGCACTTGTTATGTTGTGTGCATGTAGCAACAAATCTCATCATTAAGTACAACCATAATGCACCAATAAAAAAAAAAGTGTGAGGGGGGAAAAAAAAGAAAGGAAGGAAGTCCTAAAGGAGCAGGGCCGCAGAGACCTATGAATCTCCTTCACACCTGAATGGTTATTGGTTCATCCATTTATGCACACAATCAACTTTCACTGCATGCCTGCCACGTGTCAAGCACCACTCTGGGTTCTGAGAAGATAGAAATTAAAGTACATCCAATGTAAAATGACCGCACAATAAAATAGGAGGAACCTGATAAGGAGACAATTGGGGTGCACTCCTGTAATCCCGGTGACTCAGGAGGCTGAGGCAAGAGAATTGCAAGTTTGAGGCTGGCCTCGGTAATTTAGTGAGACCTTGTCTTAAAACAAAAATTAAAAAGTACCAGGGGTGTAGCTCAGTGGTAGAGTGAGCTGGGTTCAATCCCCAGTATGATAAAGAAGAAGGGAAGGAGAAGAAGAGGAGGTGGGGGATGAAGAAGAAGAAAAAAAGGGAGGAGAGGGAGGGAAGGAGAAAGAGAAAGGAAGGGAAGGGAAGGGAGGGAGGGAGGGAGGGAGGGAAGAAGGAAGGAAGGAAGGAAGGGAAGAGGAGAAAGCTGAAGCCAAAACAAGTAATATACTCTGTCGAAAGTCATTGGTAGGACAAAAAAAAAAAAAAAAAAACTAGAAACCAAGTTATCCAGCACTCTGTATTGACTCTTTTCTGAGCAGAAGGAGGAGAGCTGGGGGATATGAATTGTCCTTGGGGGTCTGGGGAATTGTCCGTGTTGGTCTGGGATGGCAGCCTCTTTGTAATAACAATAATTCAATTAGTAGTTTCTGATCCCTGTGGAGAAATCATGAATGGCTTGTCTTCCATGGACCAGGATTATTTCTAGGGACTCACAAACTGGTCTTTCTAAGACAGATGGTCCCCAGGGTGGTTGGTAAACTTGGCCCACCTAGAAATACATGCAGCTTCTGTACTTCCAACCCAGGAGGTCACTTTACACCCCACTACCTAGGGACTTCCAGGCCAAGGTAGAGTAAGAATGAGTCAAAGGCAGGTTCTGCTCCTACCCCATCACTTAGTCGTTGGGTGACCCTGGGCAAGTCACTTGTCTTTTTGAAGATGTAGGGTTTTCAGGAGAGGGGTTGAGGTGAAGAGGAAATGGGATCCTGACAAAAATGCCTGAAGCCAAAGCATCATTTGAGGAAAGTTCACCCTGTCCTTGGAGATGGAATGGCCTGTTTCCTCATACTTCTCAAGCCAAGAAGAGATGGCTGGACAGTTGCCTCCAAGGGCTTTCCTCAGATAAGAGCTCTGACCCCAGGCCACTCAGGCAGTCTGCTCACTTACAGTCGCCATTTAGCTTCCCACATCTAATTCTTTCTAAAGGGACAAGGCTTTCCTTGTGACACATCACGGGAGTCACTCAGCTCTAGCTTCTGACTGCTGCCAGGCCTCCCCTGCTGAGGTCCTTGGTTCTGGGGTCCCAGATGCCTTGCCAAGGCTGAAGCTCTCCTTCCACTAACGCAGCCTTCATACAGAAGAGGATTGCCCTGTGTAAAACTGCACACTTGCCAGCCAAGGGGCAGGAGAGGGGGACCCACAGGGAAGGAGGGCAGAGAAGGAGGAGAAGCAGAAAGCAAAACTCTGCTAGCAGAGTCACCAAGTAGATATGCGTGGGCTTTGGGGCCAGAAAAAGAAAGGGTTTTGCTTGAGTGACCTTGGCCAAGTGTTATAAATCTGAGGTAGTTTGGCTACCAAAATGGAAAGAGTGGCAACTTTCTACTGTGACAAACAGTGTGCCCTGGGAACAGAGATTCAGAGAGGCATTCCTAGGGAAGGACAGGCGGCTCACCCGATGGACATCAGTTCACCGTAGTCTAGAATCTGCTTATGGTCTAGGAAGTTCTAAGGCCTGGTTAATGGATGATCAGCTTCCCAGGAGTCGGAGAATCATCCCAGAGTGGAGTAACGGAACCGAGACAGTCACTTGGCTCAGAACAGGGTTCCCACACTGAGGCGTGGCTACTCAGGACCCCATGGGAGAGTCTCGATTGGTTTATCTCAACCATGGTCTCCTGTCTAACGTAGCTAGTGACCCTCTCCCCATCTTTTAATGCTTTGTCCCAGGAAGGAAAGTTTCTGTCCAGTCAACATACCTCCATTCTCTTCAGTGATTTGGTGCTGCCATCCAAGAACAATTGCTGATTTTCACTGTTCAATTACAGTTCCTCTAAGGATGCCTTCCTAGTCCCCTTCAATAGCCTTGAGGATAGAAGACAAAGAGGTCTCAAACTCCTTGCTCACAACTTCATAGATAGGTTTCCATTTCACTCTAAATAGCTATTCTCATCCATTGTGTAACCATCTAAAGACTCTGACTCTCAAAATGAAATTTTCTTTTCCTTATCTTCATGGTCTGGGTAGAGGAGTCCCCATTATCATGTAAGGACATTTTCTTCACAGGGTGGAGGTGAGGATTAAATGAGATAGGAGTGTGTGTGTGTGTGTGTGTGTGTGTGTGTGTGTGTGTGTGTTAGAGAGAGAGAGAGAGAGTTTTCTTGGTCCACTGCCTCATACATCACTCAATAAATAATCATCCTAGCTCTCCATGTACTTAATGAGAAATAATTGAGGCAAGAAGAGCAAATACAAGGGCCTAGAAACCTTGACCTTTGCCAGAAATGAAGCCGGGCTGTTGAGTATGAAGGAAGGGGAAACTGAGGAATGGTTAATGAAAGGAAGGAACATGTGAAGCTCAAAATTCTCTGTTCAGTTCAAAATAGTTTTGCGTCATGCTTTGTCTCCTGGGTCCCAAAGAGGCACTGAACTCAGAGTTCATGAAGTTTTTACCAAAAAGATTTTGAGACCTTTCATTTTCCCCTCTGTGACCCAGACCTGGGAAGCAACTACCTGCTCCTAACCCAGTGAGAGTAGATGAAAATAGCCAATCAGCTAAAAGCTGCAGCTCCAGCTCAACCCTACCCACCAGCCAGAGCAGTCTTAGAGCTGTGTGCTTGGCTTTGAGGACAGGCAACCCTGGGCGCTACTGTCAGTAGCTCCCTGTTTGTTTGCTATTTGACTTAATCTGGTTTCCTCATCTGTAAAATGGAGACCATAATGGTACCAGCTTCAGAGGGTAATTGTAAAAATTAATTGACATAAATCATGTTAAGCACCATTTCCCCAGCTTGCCACATCATAGAAAGCAATGGGCTGGCTTCTGTTAAACCTGTGGGGTCCAAGGTTTCACAGAACCCAGAAATAGGGAATCTGATCTCCAAAAGGGGCTCAGAATCTGTATGTTTAATGAACATCTCTAGTAGTCCTTATGACCACATGGTAAATGCTCAGTAAGTAAGTGGTAGGGCTGCAGAGTCATAATTTACATTATCAATATCTGCAGTCAGTTAACAATGACGTCACCATTTCCTTCGAGAACAATAAATCAGTGCAATGTTTTGCATCTAGGTAATTAAAGGATCATTCTGAGATTTTTCTTACAGTAGCAATCTTCCCCGAAGGTGGAGTAGGTCTTTAAATTTAGATATATAAAATGATCTGCAAATTTTAAGTGAGCAAGTTTTCTGCTTCTACCTAGCATTTCAAAACCTTTGGGGACTGATCATATATAGGCAACCTCATATTATGCTCTGTATGGCCTTGTGTTCTATATTTCTTCGTCAGAATTGTTTTTTTTTTTTAAAGAGAAAGTGAGAGAGGAGAGAGAGAGAGAGAGAGAGAGAGAGAGAATTTTTTAATATTTATTTTTTAGTTTTCGGCGGACACATCTTTGTTGGTATGTGGTGCTGAGGATCGAACCCGGGCCGCACGCATGCCAGGCGAGCGCGCTACCACTTGAGCCACATCCCCAGCCCTCATCGTCAGAATTGTTAAATTCACATATGCAACATGACCACAGGTATAATTTTCAAAATATAGCAAATCAGAAAACAAACCTTATAAACCTTGGGAAGTGGTTATATACGTTTTTATTACTTAATTTATTCATCTTTCAAAATGTTCACACCTAAATATGATAGATCATTTTTATCCTTTATAATCATGGATTTTCTGTGATCTTTTCTATGAAAAAATTTTCATATCATTTCTGAAGCATCACTTCTTTTCTAATATTATCTGGTTTTCCAACTCATTAGACTGATACTTTCTCCTCAGTGTGAAATTGCTGACATCAATGAGGTGTAAATTTACCCTCCTGGGTTTTGCTTCTGTATGAATTCTCTGGAGAACCATGAGTCATGACTTCCAGATGAAAACCTTTGCCTATTTTTGTTCATTGACTCTTTGAATAAGCCATCTGTAAGAGTCTCTTTATGTCAAATGAGGGTTGAGCTATATCTGAAGGTTTGCTCCCTGTTCCATAGACAATAGGCTTTTCCAGATAAATTCTCTATGGTTCCAATCCTCTTTTGAGGCAGTGTCTGAAATGTCCATTAGCCTTTTATTCATACATTTATTTCAGAGAGGGGCTCACTAAATTGCAGTACGCAGCCCTGCTTTGGAGGGCCCTGCTGGCCCATTCTATCTACTTGGACCCCCAGTGCAAATTATGTAGTCAGCACCTCCAACTTGGGCCCTTCTGCAAATAATGGCAATATCAACAATTCGCCTGCATTCTGAGAAAAGCTTTCCCTACATTGTCCTATTTAATTTTCAAAATAACCCTTCGAAGTGGATATTATTACAAAGTGGACATTATGTAGAAAGTTCAACAATTCATTCAAGGTCACACAACTTGTAAGCTGCAGAGCCTTATGCTCTGGACTCTAACAACAGCTTCCAGTCTCAGTACTGCTGCCCCAATTCCTTCTCACTTTTCATCCTGTCCCTTGTGACCTGCTGGGAGCCCCAGTCTTGGCAAAAGGAAGTCCGTAGCCTTTAACACTTTCAGTCCAAGCCTTGCACTGAGACCTCGCCCAGTCCAGCTGGACTTGTACGACAGAGAGGCTTTATTCTCCAGGCCTGTGTTCCTCCACAGCCATTCTCTGAGGGATGAGGTCATCATAGAATTACTTTCTGCTGCTCTGATCACTCTCCTCTAATTCCCGTGCACTCAACGTCCTCTAGTCTCCCAGTTCTAATTATCACCAGCCTCAAGTGAGCCCTTGGAGAAGCCCCAAAGCAGGAGAGGACTAAATTAAAAACCAAGGCAGCAATATATCACCTACCTCTGTATTCCAACACACTCCAGAGTTTAGTGGTTTAAAACAACAACAAAAAAGTTATTATCTCTCAGTTTCTATGGGTCAGGAATTTGGATGTGGCCTAGCTGAGTGCTTCTGGGGCAGGTTCTCTCATGAGGCCACTATTAGACAGTTGAACAGAGATATAGTATCATCTGAACACCAGACAATTCCAGGCTCACTCATGAGAGTGTTGGCAGGTGTTAGCTCCTTGTGGGTACTTACACTGAGGACCTTGGTTCCTCATCACATTTCCTGGGCCTCTCCATGGGGCTGCTTACAACAAAACAGTTTGTTTCTCCCAACACAAGTGGCAGTGGGGAGCACACTTGAGGTACAAACCGCAGTCTTTTTATAACCCAACTCAGAAGTGCCATCGTGTCACTTCTGTAATTTGTTTGCTAGAAGTGAGTCATTGGTCCCTTAAGGTAAGAGGATTACACCAGGGCATGAACAGCAGGAGATGGGGATCATTGGAAGAGAGTAGATGGTGGGGGAAGGGTCAAGACCTTGTGATTCCACCACAGGAAAAAATAAATAAATAAAGTTCTTGGTCCAGTACTTGCTTCTCAAGATGTAAGAATGAAAGATCATACCCAGAATTTTTGAAGAAGCTTGTAAATTGTGCCACTAAATAACTTGTAAATTGTGCTGCTCTCAAGATGGGTACGCATGTATCACTACAGCATGATGACTTTATAATTCCTTGGGATAAATGCAAAAAAATGGCATAAGAGGCTGGAGTGATGGTTCCTGTCTCTGTTTTGGAGAAACCTCCACACTCATCTCCTCTGTGGTTGTGCTAACAAATCCTCCCACCAAGTGTGTACAAGTGCTCCTTTCCCCAACGTTCGCCTGGCTATAGACACTTTTGAAGTGAGATTGGCCTCCCTGGGATATTCCTGCCATAGGCTTTCTACTTTGTAATTTCTGAAAGTTCTTCTAGAGTAAAAGGTGAAACTTTAATCATTCCAAAAAAAGAATGAGAGATCATGATTTCAGTAACTAAGTCCTGTAGAGAAGAAAGAATGGGGATCCTTCTTGGCTGCCAAATATGCCTCTGCCACTACTTGATTTGCAAATGTAGGCAAGGCACTTTGCTTCTCTGATTTCCATCCCTGGAATG
Source organism: Spermophilus citellus (assembly GCF_964194105.1). Classification (NCBI taxonomy): domain Eukaryota; kingdom Metazoa; phylum Chordata; class Mammalia; order Rodentia; family Sciuridae; genus Spermophilus; species Spermophilus citellus. The sequence continues at coordinate 32,024,661 of NC_138199.1, read as the reverse complement.
AACTCTTAGACTGTAGGCTCCATGGGGACAAAGTCCTGTCTGCCTCACTCTTCTCTGTATACATAAAAAACTGGCAGAGCATTTGGCATACAGTAAGAGTTTAATGAATATTTGCTAAATTAATTACACTATGAAAGGATGTAATGATCAAATAAGGTGGTTGAGTGGTATAAGTCATCAGGTCTCAGAGATTTAATGCTACAGAATCTCAACCACATAGAGGTTTGATTATGAAAAAGAAATTGATTAAACTATGCTAAAAACCAGAAAACTATCATTTTCCCTTCTTTCAGTGTCTGAAATAGGATATCCTCTTTCTCAACATGGTAGGGCTTTAAATTACCTGGTTTTTGTTTGTTTGGTACTGGGGATTGAACCCAGGGGCACTCTACCACTAAGCTACATCCACAGCCCTTTTTATTTTTCATTTTGAGACAGGATCTTGCTAAATTGCTTAGGGCCTCACTAAATGGTTGAGGCTGGTCAACAAGAATTTGCAATCTTCCTGAATCGCTGGGATTACAGGCATGTGCCACCATATTCAGCATATTACCCGTTGTTTACATGATGGCTTTTCTGGGGCTGGGGATGTGCATTAGAGGTGGAGTGCTTGCCTAGTATGTGTGAGGCCCTGAGTTCGATCCCCAGCACCATGAAACAAATAAACATGGTGGCTTTTCTTGTCTTTTTTTGTTTTGAATGATGTCTTCTACGACTTCACTTTTTTTCAACTCAAATGTCTTATGATCCTTAATGGAACTTAAGTTAGTCTGTCTCATATGTAAAGTATAGTGGTGAACTCAAGGATAGTGAAAACCTCTGGAATTGGGATCACTCTCCTGGAAGCCCTCTTCCCAGAAGTGAAGGCAAGATCAGTGGAACTGAGGGCAAAATTAGTGGTGGTGTCCAGTGTGACCTCACTGAAAAGAACATAATGCCCAGGAAGGCAATCACTGCATACTTTTCACTCTTCATCGTGGGACAAGAGTCTTTGTTTGTGGTGCTGGGGATTGAACCCTGGGCCTTGTGCATGTGAGGCAAGCACTCTACCAACGGAGCTATATCCCCAGCCTGGGACAAGAGTTTTTATAGGGCAGAGGAGACTGAACAAAGAAGAGATGGAAAAGATAAGTGTAGCAATAATTTATCTACAGTATCTTCATAAAGTTTCGTCATCAATGAACTTGAGATGTTACATCATTTCTTCTTGTGCAGCCTCTTGGCTTCATGAAGACAATACATTTCCCAACTCTCCAGTGAGTTGAATTTGTTCCTCTACATGTCCTGAAAGTCGTAACCAAAACTAAAAGGGTCGTTGGACAGGTAATGGAGATACGGAAGGGAACATGTGTGGAACCTGTGAAGCAGGTGTTTGCATGCATGATCCACAGGCCACCTACACCAGATCACCTAAAGAACTTGTTCAAATTCAGATGCTCAGTGTTCACATCCACCTTACTGAATCAGACCCCCTGGTGAAAGAGAGAGGAGTAAGAGTAAGGAAGAAAAAGGAAGGCTGTCCAGTCCTCCTTGGTGGGAAAGTGAGAGTCAGGAAAGACCTATGCATGTGAGTGTCCAGCCAGGTAGGGTATTATCCCAATCCAAATGACTGCAGATGCAGCACAGCCCTTGAAACCACAAAAAGTCAAAGTAGAGAAGCTGAAGGTCATCTTTAAATTCCAAAGAGCAGAACTGAAAGCAAGAGATAAAGGCAATAGATCAAGAACTCGAAGGATTCTTTCATCAGTCAAGGGCAGGAGCAGGCAGAAAGCCTGAACAAGTACTGCTAACAGAAAGGACCTTGTTGTTGGCCATGTCGGTGTGACCCATGGGCAGATCTGCCTAATCTAAACATTTTTTCTTCACTTATTACACACCCAAGAGGAATGCTGCCCTGGCCCTCCATCTCCCTTGCCGTCTCCTTCCATGACTCTAGCTCAGATTTGCTGAGATTGACAGAGCTGCCAGAGGAGCCAGCCCGGCTGTCTGGTGTGTGTAGTTAAAAATAATCTTTAGAGTTTGCTAAGCTGGCTTCTGAATATCTGTGGCTCTAATTGATGAGTGATCTTCCTGCTGTTATATATGAATTCAAAAGCTCCTGCTTCCTCAATGTATTGTTGCACTGACTGCTATCTGCCAAGCCTCCCCACATCGTCCTTATCACCTGCTGGCCAAGCCTATCCAATCTGTCACCTCCAGGGACCACAACCTGGGCTTTGATCCACTGGACTATAAATCCTCACCTTTAACCCAAAAGATACATCTGGGGGAAAAAAACAAAACAAAACCAATTTGGACATAAAGAATATCTAAGGAGCTTGATCACTGTGCATTTAATTTATTTATTTTTCTCTAGGATTTCTCTATTTCAGCCGCCTCGGGGGGCAGGTACAACAAAATGACAGAAACAAAACACTGAGCCACATTAAAATGCTCTGCCAGCAATAGTCAAATCCAGAGCCTTTGGAGAATAAACTGACGGCAAGTGCAGCTGTCCCTCTGCTAGCGACAGGGAGTACAGGCTCAAATTGATGGTTTTGGGCTTAAGCCCAGGAGTTTAATGATAATGATGATGGTGATGTTGATAATTATTATAATAATAACTAACCTTTATTGAGTGCTTTCTATGTGCCAGATACTGTACTATGCATTGTATGTATTTCTATCTGTGTCTTTCTCTATAACATCTATTCTATGTATCTAAAAATCTCATTTATTTCTGCACAGTGGTGAATGCCTATAATCCCAGCTACTCCAGAGGCTGAGGCAGGAGGATCACAAGTTCAAGACCAGCCTCAGAAACTTAGCAAAACCCTGTTTCAAAACAAAAAATAAAAAGGACTGGGGATGTAGTAAAGTGCTTGCCTCACATGCATGAGGCCTTGAGTTCGATTCTCAACATCACCAAAAACAAACAAAAAGAACTAAAAATAAAAAGGATTGGGGATGTATATAAGTGGGTGGTAAAGTGGCCATGAGTTTAACCCCCAGTACTGCAAAAAAAATGAATTAATAAACAAAAATTCAATCTCATTTATTTCTTGCTACATTTATATGAAGTAGATAATAATGTTGTCCCTATTTTTCAGAAGAGGAAGCTGAGACACAGAGAATTTCAATAACTTAATAAATGACTTGTGAAACGAGGACCCTCATGGTTTATCCATAATCATCACTTAAATCTTCTGAAGAAATATGAGAGACTATATTGGAGGAAAAAAATGGATTCCAGCTGTTTAAATCCATTCTTGGGTTTACATACCAGTCTCAGCATTTACTAATGACATCACCTTGAGATTGTCACATGGCCTCAGCTTTCTTAAACATGATAAGAAATTATTTTGACTGTTTTTCCCCCCCAGTTTGGTTTTTTTTTTTAAACTGGGAATTGAACCCAAGGCTTCAGGTATGCAAGTCAAATACTTTGCCACCGAGCTACATCCCAGCCTTTGAAATAAGGAATTAAATGCCGTACTCATCCTTTAGGTTAGAACTTTTGAATGTGAATTACAGACTCATTTAAGTTTCCCAAGATAGGGGAATTTATTCAAAAGATATGTTTCGTGGATGTACTATTTGATTATGAGTTTGCAAATAACAAGAAACCCATTCAAATTTAGCTTACTTTGAAAAGGAGATTTGTTGGTTCCTAGAATTCAGAAGGATGAGTGGAGTTCCGGTTAGAGTGAGCTTCGCACACATCTAGAGTTATGGGTTCAAATGATGAGCAACTCTGATACTCTTTCCACCTCTCAACGCTGCTTCTCCCTCTATGTTGGCCTCATTCCTTGCTGCTCTTGCTGAGTTTCCTTACTTGAGCCAGCAAAGATGATCATAAGCAATCCTGGCTTCCATCACTGGAAAGAAACACAGGAAGATTCTACCCAGAGTCCTGGAGGGAGAGTGGCCCTGCTAACCTTTTGGTTTTGGGCTTCTAGAATGGTGATAGAAGGAATTTTTGTTGTTGTAAGCCCACTCCTACCCAGATGTTAGTAGTACTTTGTTGTATCAGCCTGGGGAAACATACACATTGACCTTTCCTTTCCTCTTCTCTTGTTCTCAACTCAGGAGGTAAGCCCTGGCAGATGATCTATGTTGGACTTCATGTATCTGACCATGAACTCTGTCCCTTTCTATATCCTACCATCTCGGCTCCCATCACAGAGCAACTCCCCAGACTAACTAGTGTCTAGAGCATGGACACAGACCCAGATGTTTCCTCTGGCCAGCAAACCTTAGCATGGGTTAGCCCTGACGAGGCACAGCAGATTGCCATCCCAGCCCACGATGGATTCTCAGTCGGTCAGGAAGCTAAGTTTGTGCTTTGAGAGTGCAGTTCTCCTGCCTCACCCAGTCTCAGATCTGGTATTACTTTGTTTCTCGGGAGTCAGGAGTTTTGCATTAATGAGTCTTTAATGGAGCAAAACCTGTGGTGATACCTAATGATGCCTGGGATAAACTGAGCAGGGGGGGGACAAAAAAGTATGATAAGAACCATATAAAATATTCTATACAGCCCTGCTTTAGAAATTTTTGACTCCTCAAAATTTTTTAGACTTTATATTCCATACCCAAAGAATTATTAAATCCCGCCAATTCTACTTTTCAAGAGGGGCTTCAACAATAGTTACTGAGTGCTCACTATGTGCCAGGTACTGCTCTAGGCACTGGGGACACAGCAGGGAACAGAACAGAGAAAACCCTTGTTGCATGGAATTTCTGTTCCAGTGAGGTTCTGAGAAGAGAGATGGTAAGCCAAATAAATAAATATTCAATATATCAGGTGGCTGTGTGCTATGAAGAGAAATAAAAATAAAAGGAATGTGAATGATGGGGTGCTTTTTTATAGAGGGCATTCAAAGAAAAAAATTATTTGATGAGGTGATATTTGGGCAGAGACCTGAAGGGAAGGGTCAAAGGAAGCCAAACAGGTATCTGGAGGAAGAACATTCCAGGCAGAGGGAGGGATAAGTTTAAGGGACTGGAAATGGGAACAAGCTTGGTGTGTTGGATAATGAAGGTAGGAGGCTAGTGTGGTTGGAATTTGAAAAACAGGGTCGGGGGAGTGGTGGAGAATGAAATCTGAGAGGCAGGTGGGGGCCCAATCCCACAGGCGGAGCAGACCATTGTTAGATATATTATTCTCTGCATGAGATGGGAAGCCACTTAGATCAGAGGAAGAACACACGCGGCTTATACGTCTGGCTGTTGTGTAGAGCAAGGAAGGAAGAGAGAGGCAAGTTAGAAGGCCATTGTAATCATCCAAGTGGGAGGTAATGGTGGCTTGGACTAGGGTGGCCATAGTACAGGTGGCAGTAGTACTTGTGACAAATATTCAGATTTTAACTTCATGTTAAAGGTCATACTTATAATATTTGCTGATGGATTGGAGGAGGGGAATGAGAGAGAGAGAGTGAGGAGGAGCTGGGGGAAATTTCAAATTTGGAGCCAGAATGGTTCCCATTCTCAACACCCCATGTCTATTCCCTCTTCATGCCCACTGCCGCTTTCCCAGTTGAGGTCACTGTCTCACCTGGTTTACCACAACATCCTAACCTGTCTCCAGTCTTCAGATTTTTCCCTTTACTTCTTCCTCCCCTGGCAGCTGGACCCCCAACTGCAAGCATACCACTCTCTTCCTGAAATCCTGTCCCTGCCCCATCCATCATCACCTGTAAGGTTCAGTCAGATCTCCCTAGCAGGGCCCCCCAGACCCATGACCAGACCCCTGTGCTTCTCTGACTTCACCCCTTGGCCCTCCCTGCAGACACCCCGTGTTCCTGGCAGACTGCACCACTGACACCTCCAGGGTGTTCTTTCACACCTCCATGCCTGTGCTCCTGCTGCGTCCTTGACCTGCCGTGCTCTATTTCTGATGCTTCCTAGAAAATGCTTATTCATCCTTAAAGATTCAAATCAAGCCTTTCTTCCTCCATAAAGCCTTTCCTGGAGCCCCAGGTGTAGGTGACCCTTTCCATCATAAGCCCCCTCCCCCCTTTTATAACTGGCTTTGTCTAATTGTAGTGAAAGTGTTTTTCTTCCTGTCTGCTTTACCAGTCTGAAGCCCCTTGAAGGCTGGAATCGTGTCTTACTTGTTTCGTTTTTGTTTTCAGTACTGGGAATTGAAATCAGGGTCACTTTATCACTGAGCTATAAACCCATCCCTTTTTATTTTGAGACAGTGTCTCGATACATTGCTGAGGCTGGCCTCCTGCCTCAGCCTCCCAAGTAGCTGGGATTACAGGTGTACACCGCCATGCCTGGTATGTCTTACTTATTTCTGGAAACCTAATACCTGGGACACAGCTAGCACACAGGATGGTATGTTCAATAAATGTTTGTTGAATTAATGAATGGATGAATGGGATGCATGGATTCATTTATGAATTTATCAGAGTGCCTTGAGTTGTAAGATAAGGAGGTTAAATACTGATGTTGGAATACGACCCCTCCAAAAAGAACTAGAAAGAAAACTAGCATAGCAGTTGAAAGCATGAGTTGGGGAATTAAAATCTAGATTTACTGAGCACTGTGACACATGCCTGTAATCCCAGAAACTCAGGAGGCTCAGTAGAAGGATCACAAGTTCAAGGTCAGCCTAGACAACTTAGTAAAACCCTGTCTCAAAATTTAAAAAAAAAATTTTTCTTAAAAAGTGGGAGGAGGTGGTACTGGGGTCATAACTCAGTGGTAAACTGCCCCTGGTTTGATCCCTAGTAAGTACTGAAAAAAAAAAAAGAATCTGGATTTGAATTCCAACTCTGGACTCTCTTGCTTACTGTGCCACAATACTTAACTACTGTGAGTCTCAATTTCCTAACCCTGGGGGGAATTAGGAGTAATAATACCTGCCACAGGGGTTATTGTTCGGGATTAAGTGAGATAATGTATACTTGAAGCAAGACTGAGAAAACTGAATTATCTTAACAGCTGGCACCAGAAAATCCTATTAGGGAGAGAACTGCTTTTGCTGAGAAACTGTCCCGAGAAGGAGGTTGGGCAGAAGGTGGCACTGAAAGAGGTGGTGCTGTGACATCCTCAGAGAAAGGAAAGTACTTTTTCAAAATCAACCTTTTATTTTGGAAGAATTTTTCGGTTTACAGAAAAGTTGTAAAGATAATCCAGAGAATTCCTGTATGTCCTCCAACTACTTAGTTTCTCCTAATGTTACCATGGATCATTTGGTACTATTCACTCAACTATAGACTTTTCATCCATTCCAACCATTTTCCCACTGAGATCCTTTTCTGCTCCAGGATCCAATCTGGGACACCACACTGCATGTAGCAGTGACTTCTGGACTAGAGAGAGGGCAATGACGAAGGTCTCAAGGCAAGCCAGGGTCAGGAGAGGAGGAAAACAGGGGAATAAGGTGAGAGATGGAGATGGAAAGAAGGAAAATAGAGATACAGAGGGCAAGAGTGACTCCAAATGCACTGTGTGACCCCCTTTGACTCCTCCCCCATCCCATGCTATAAACCTTGGCATTGCTGGTGGAAGAAATGTGCTGAATTTCATGTCTGGAATGGTCTGGTGCAAAAGCGAAGCCATCTGGGAGGACAGAGGAGCAAGGGGAGGTTTGGCCCTGGGAGCACACATCCCCAGCCACAGATGTCTTCCACAGGCTACAGAGTAGGCGGGGTGGTGAGGAGCGGCTGATTTTATCCATAACTTAAAAGGCAGAATAATCTCTCTGGATGACATCCATTTGACACATAGAAAGTTCTCAAAATGCTCATTATTAATATTAGTAGTCAAAAGCTCTAGTTCTTTTATTTATTTGGGTTTAGATGGGGGGAGCAGGACATGAGGATTGAACTCAGGGGAGCTCTAAAGTGTTAAATTGCCCAACTTGGCCTCGAACTTGTGATGCTCCTTCCTCAGGCTCCTGAGTCACTAGAATTAGAGGGGTGCTCAGGTCCCTTCGGAAGGAGTGCTGTTCAGCTCTCCACCCAACTCCACAAAGCTAACTCTAAGATTAAGTAGATTCCACACCACTCATCGTTCAGGCTCCTCCCCTTAGAATCACTCACTTTGTGAGCTGGGGTTGTGGCTCAGTGGTAGAGCATGTGTAAGTCCCTGGTTCGATCCTCAGCACCACATAAAAATAAAATAAAGATATTGTGTCTATCTACAACTAAAAAAATAAAATGAAATATTAAAAAAAATCACTCACTGTGGCTTTATGCAGACCACAGGGGATTCACCACCAAGGGAACCCACTCCAGCCCCATGTGGTGGCACACACTTGTAATTCTGGCCACTCAGGAAGTTAAGGCAGGAAGATTGCAAGTTCAAAGCCAGCCTGGACAACTTAGTGAGTCCCTGTCTCAAAATAAGAATAAAAAGGGCTAAGGATATAGCTCAGTGGTAGAGCCCCCTGGGTTCAATCTCCAGTATCACCCAGGGTGGCAACTGGGTGGTGGTACTGGGATTCTCCATGTATTAAACTATACCTGGGTTACTGACAATGAGTTCAAGATAACTTGAGGATCCCCAGCAACAGTGAGGGAGGATGAGCAAGTGATGTGGGACAGTATCAGTAGCCATGATAATGACCTCAAAACCTGCGGCTCAGAGTAAAATCCTAGATGCCTAGCCTTTCTTCCACCTCCCAAGAACCTTTTTCTTCCTCCTTTCTCCAATCCCAGTCCCCAGGTGAGTCCCTGAGAAATTCACTGGCTCTGTTCTCTTCAGAGATGGGATGATTTATGCAGAGGGCCCTGCCTAAGAGGCCAAGGTCAAAGACTAAGTTCCAAGGGCAAGCACTAACATGATAAGCCCAAAGTTATTTCTTTTATTCTACTGAATTGATCAGTATTTTGAGTACCATGAAAAAAAAAATCCTTTCCATTTCCAAAGTGCTGTTAAATTCACAGTTCTAAGAGGTGTGTGAAGTGTGCCTATTTTATAGATGAAGAAGTGGTGAGTCCAGGATCAGACATCGCCAGAAGGTCATGCAACTTAGTTGCAAAGGATCTAGGACCAGAAGCAGGTCTCTCCCTTGGACCTGAGTTCCTTTTAACTACCATCACCCATGCTGCCCCAGCGAGAGTCATTCCTAGTCTCTTGGCAGAGAGTGGGGGAGGCTCAGATTCAGAATATAGGGAATTTCCCAAATGTCAACATTTTAGCCTTAACAAATTTATTTGAAAACACATTTCTTCAAAATAATTTATTCCTAAACAGCTAAAGCAGGGAGGAAAAGCAGTTGTCAAAGAATGAATTGAGCAGACAGGATAACAGACAGGTTAAGGGGAATAATTAGAGGCTTTTTTCTCCTTATTCAACAGCTTCTTTTTCAGGCCTGTCAATCACTGTTTATCACACTTGAACCAAAACAATGATTTTTTTTCCTTCCCTCTCTGAGGCCAGGAGGACCTACTGGGGAGATAGTGACTAACAAACAGTGATGCAGGACCAGCGTATTAGATAGGCTGGAGCTATGGCAGCTTAAATTTGTTCACAGCAGCTTGGAACCACCATTTCCGTGGCAATGGGAAAGGCCCATGTCAGTAGCTAGTATGACACCTGGCAGAAGCACATGTCCTGAGCTCCCACTATGGGGTAGCATTCTCCCCAGGCACCATGAACCTTAAGAATCCAGAGCCTTAAGCATGCTAAGCAAGTACTCTACCACCCTCCAGCCCCCAAAGCTGGCATTCTTTATTTAAACTTCTCAACAACCCTGCAGATGGACACTTCATCTTCACAGGTGAAAACACTGAGGTTCAGAGAGTTTAAAATCATGCACAAGAAAGAAAACACACAGGATCACACCTTTAGGTATCTGGATCCCAATAGTGGCAAGTCTCTGTCCTACTGGGACCCTGGGAACTGTGGCAGAGCAATCAACCTAACTCCAGATAAGGAATGAGGAAAAATAGGAGCAATTAATGAGCTCAAGGGCCACAGGGTTAAGAACAGAGCTCACTCTTAGCAAAATAGGTATCTAGATTGATTTGTAGCACAGTCATATTCCAAAGCTCATTGAAACAAGTTCTGGGCCTCTAGGTAAAGCTCAGCCGATGACCTACCTTGAGGACCTGCGCCTGATGGAGGAAGAGATTGAAAGGTGAGTATACAGGAGAGGATCTGGCCCAGGGGGCACTGGGTTAACTTTCTAGAGGAAGGGGTGGCCAAGTTGAGTAGTAGCCATGTAAGTTAAAGTGGAGAAAAGGAAAAGAGAAAAAAATTCCCATCAAAGAAGACAATAAACAGAGACACATCTGCTGGAAACAGCACAAATGGGAGAAAACCATAGCTGGATGTAACTTAAATGTTGAACCTGAAGTAAGAAGTGACCATTAATCCCAGCAGCTCCGGAAGCTGAATGAGGAGGATCACGAGTTCAAAGCCAACCTCAGCATCTTAGAGAGGCCCACAAGCAACTCAGTGAGACCCTGTCTCTAAATAAAATATAAAAAGAGCTGGGGATGTGTCTCAGTGGTTAAGTGCTCCTGGGTTAAATTCCCAGTGTGTGTGTGTGTGTGTGTGTATATATATATATATATATATATATATATATATAAAAGAATTGGCCATTAATGAGGTGATAGCTGATAATAGCCAACTTCTATTGAATGCTAGTTACATGATTTGCAGGTGAAAAATTTCAGTGCAAGGTGAGTGAGCATACCGGGCCCCTTTTTCAAAAGTATGAAAAAGCTTTTTACTTGCTTTCACAATCTCTCTCTCTTCTGGTATGTTTTTTTTTTTTCTATTTAATGTTGTGTTCCTGGAGCATAGATATACTGCCAAGATGAGTAGAGACCCAGTGCCCAGCCCAGCCACAGATGCCTTTCTCTGACACACCCCTTCCCGATGCCCAAGGCCTCTCTGGGGCATAATATGTCAGCAGTTTCTGGGAAGGGACAGGGGAGCAGGTTGATGAGAGCCCATCTGGAAGAAATGAGGGACAGCAGAGGCAGGATCACATATGAATTGGGGCACCAAACCACCAGTACATACTCCATTATCCCATCAGATTTCACTCATAAAACAGATTCAAAGATAAAATTCTTATGAATTTCAAGGTGGCAACCACAGAACATTAAACTCCAAGTGCAGGGTCCCCTTGGGAAAGTGAAACCTGTGCTCCTGCACTGGTTCCGTGCCATTGAAGCCATCCCTGGGTACCACCACGTGCAAGGGTCCTTGATTCTAGGATACAGCAGTGAAAACAAAAACTAAAAAAAGTGGGGGCTGAGGTTGTGGCTCAGTGGTAGAGCGCTCACCTAGCATGCCCAGGGCCCTGGGTTCGACCCTCAGCACCACATAAAAAGTAAATGAATGAAATAAAGGTATAGGGTCCAACTACAACTAAAAATAAATAAATATTTTTAAAAATCCCACTGTCTTGCGGTTTACATTCAAAAGAGGGAATAAACCAACAAAATTAATGGGGCAAATACATGGTATATTTAATGGTAATAAGTACAATGGAGGTAAATGATGCAAGAAGAGGGCCTTTGGGAGGTTTGACAAGAGAAGTAATATGATCTGACATATTTTCAAAGGCTCACTCTGGTTGCTTTGTGAAGAACGATGACTGCGATGTCTGCGCTGAGTGGAGGGTAAGGAAAGGGGAGGAAAGCATGAGCTAGAAACTATTGCAATCATCTGGGTAAAAGACGATGGTGTCTTGGACCAGAGTGGTAGCAGTACAGGGTGTGAAATGTGAACTTATTATGGATGTATTTTGAAGACAGAATCAACACATTTCCTAACAAATTAGATATGAAATGTGAAATAAAAAGAGGACACAAAAATTAATCCAAAAAATCTAGCCCCAGCAACTGGAAGAATGTTGCTATTAACCAAAATATGGAAGAATGTAGATGAAGCTGGATAAAATTGGGAGTTGGGTTTCAGGAAGGTGAAGTTTAGATGACTGTTAGACTTTAAAATGAAGATATCAAGTAGATAATTCTGAGACTGGACTTTAGGGAGAGAAATAAGAGAGTGTTCAGCATAAAATGGTATTTTAAAATAATAAGATTGGGTGAAATCTTCGAGGAGCTTGAGGTTTAAAACAGTTCTGAGGGACTTCAACATGAGAATTTAGAGAGATGAGGATGAATAAAGGAGACTGAAAATGAAAGTTCGATGAGAAAAGACGAAAATCAGGAGAGTATGATGTCCTCAGAGCCAAGTCGAGAAAATGTTTCAGAGCAGAGAGGCTCACTCCCAGTGCTGACATTGAGGAATGAAAGCTGGACTTTGCATTTAGCAATCTAGCATTCATTGGTGACTTCAACAAAAGTAGATTCAATGGTATAGTAAGGTGAAATCCTGACTAGAACAGGTTTTGGAGAGAATGGGAGTAAACCAAGTTATATTTTAACAATTAGTATGTGGGGGCCAGGCAAGGTGGTAGACACTGGTAATCCCAGAGGCTTGGGAGGCTGAGGCAGGAGGCTCATACGTTCAAATTCAGCCTCAGCAACTTAATGAGGTCCTAAGCAACTCAGCGAGACTCTGTCTCTAAATAAAATTTTTAAAATGGGCTGGGGATGTGGCTCAGTGGTTAAGTGCCTCTGGATTCAATCCCTGGTACAAATAAAAATTTGTAAGTGGGGAAAATCAAATCAAATCAAACATTTATCCTCTTTTTCCTCAAGGCAACCAAATAGTTAAGGAGGAGAAATTTCTTCTTACAAAAGCATTCAGCTAACAAACACAGAAGGAACAATGGAAAATTGTCATTTTATACTATCTCATGAATGAATGGATGCCAACAGTGCTCACCCAAAGCATTATGAAATGACGCTAAGTACTCCTGCATAAAAAGGGATCTAAACATGACTAAAACTATAGAACTAACCATCAACTTACAAAAGCCATGTGGAAAGAGGAACTCATTTAGCAACACCATAGGGATGCAATGAGGAAATCCATTCTATCAGATACTCTACAGGATAAATAGTGTGGTTTCTTCAACAAAAATATTGCAAAAAAAATTTTAAAAAGAGAGAAATGGAGGGGCTGGGGATGTGGCTCAAGCGGTAGCGTGCTCGCCTGGCAAGCGTGCGGCCCGAGTTTGATCCTCAGCACCACATACAAACAAAAATGTTGTGTCCCGCGAAAACTAAAAAATAAATAAATATTAAAAATTCTCTCTCTTTCTCTCTCTCTCTCTCTCTCTCTCTCTCTCTCTCTCTCTCTCCCCCTCTCTCTCCCCCTCTCTTTAAAAAAATAGAGAAATGGAGAGAGAAACCTGTAGATCAAGAGAGATTTAAAAATAGGTCAACAAATTATAATGAATGGTCCTCATTTATATCTTGATTTAAACAAATTTTTAAAAGGATGGCATTTCAAATAATTGAAAATCTGCACATGTTTAGCGTTCATGAGGCCTGGGTTCAATCTAGGAGAAGGAGTAGAAGGAGTCATAAATTTGATATTTGATTATATTTTTAAAAAATCACTGTTATTTTTTGGATGTGATATAGATTTGTCTTTTTTGTAGAATCCTCTCTTTTAGAGATAGGGATGAAGTTATATGATTATATGTCTGATATTTGTTTGCAAAAAAAACCCAGGAGAATAAGTAGGAGATAAAACAAGACAGGTGGACTGGGATTGTGACTCAGTGGTAGAGTGCTTGCCTAGCATGTGTGAGGCACTGGATTCAATTCTCAGCTCCATATACAAATAAATAAAATAAAGGTCCATCAACAAAGAAAAAATATTTTAAAAAAAGACTGGCAATAAATTGACAATTATTGAAAATTGGGCAATGGCACATGGGAATATATTAAACCATTTTCTTCTCTATGTATGCTTGAGATTTTGTATAATAAAAATATTTTAATTTAAGAAAAGGAAGAAATTTGAGGCAATGAATATAGACAATTCTTTCAAGGAGTTTTGGTGTAAAGGAGACCAGAGAAATGAGGCAGTGGCTGGTATTATGTTATTTTATCCTCAGTTTCAACTTCTGAGGGCAGTACCGTGATTACCATTTCCATTTTACATATATAGAGATTAAGGCTTAGGAGAGTTAAATAACTTGTGAAGGGATAAACAGTATGGTAGAACTAGGATTAAAAACCAGCTGGTTTGGCTCCAGGTTTTCACCCTTAACCACTATACTATGTTCAGTACATTAAATGGAGGGGGAAAACATGATCAGCTTTGCATTTTGGGTCACTTTGTCAGACTTGCATGAAACAAAATTGGAAGCAAGAAGATAATTTTGGAGTCTGCTGCAATGGACTAGTCAAGAGATAAAGGTGACCCAAACCAGGGCAGTGGCTACAGAAAGGAGAGAAATGGAAGAACTACAAAGATGCATGGAAGTAACACTGACCAGATGATCTTGGTAGTTAAGTGAACAAGAATTAAAAGGTATCAAACATGCATCTCAGATTTACATCTTGCTTCCGTAAAATAGCTGACAAGAGGACAAGAAGAAAATTAGAGTGAGATGAAGAATGAGTTCCATTTGGGACATACCAAATGTCTCTGGAAAAAGGATATTAGAAGTGAAATCACCTTAGAATTGAAATCACCTCCACTTACTGGCAAAGTCATTCTCATTGAAAAGCATCTTGTTAGTAATTAAAAATGATGGGTTCTTGATTAAGGAAGAAGGTGAGCATTATTTCCATCGGATGTCCCTCTTAGATAGAAAAGAGGCAATGAGGTTACCATGGTACTTCCAGTTTCTGGACTGAATACCTGCTTTCTGAGTCTGCTTTTCCACAGCCTTCCTCCTTTCAATCCAATAGGCATGGTTCTGCCCAGGTTTTGGCTTCAGTCCTAAGTAAATTTCACATGATGAAAGAATTCAAGCTTGGAAGTTAGACAAATTTCATATATAGAGGCTGAGGTTCAAGAATAATGACACACCATTTTTTAGTTGTGAAACATTGAGTACTTTTACCTAATCTTTCTGAGTCTTAGTTTCCCCAATTTAAAATAAGGATAAAGATAACTGTCTCTTAAGATTAAATGAAAGTAAAATGTATAGCAAAAGCCTAATAGAAGCAATCAGGTGTTCTTACTCCATTCTCTTTGTAAGATTCTTGGGATGTGATATTCCTACTCCTTAGTGGGTTTTCGGCGTCATGGTCTACATCTGAACAGAGTGAGGAGAGTAGGCTTTGATGACTTTAACTGATTTGAGAGCATTCCATTCTGATCTAAGAATACTCTCACCCCAACTTGGGCTATATAAATTCACTAAGTAAGACTCTCCCATGACCCCAAGATTGTCTAACATACAGCTTCTGCCTGCAGCCTCATGGTGGTAATGGGGTTGTCAGCACCAAAGAGGCGGACAGCTCCTTCAAGGAGACTTTCTTAATTCTAATTCCTGAATCTGACCTCTGCCCACGGGTCTGATCAAGATATCCCTGCTTTTCTTGCCTTAACTTTAAGCACCGGGGTCAGAATCCATAGGTGTGGTATTTCAGAAGGTATCTGAAATTAACTGGTTCTAAAATAAATCAGATTAGACAACATGAAACAAAAACTTTCTTAGGTAAATAAGCCTTCTAAAGCTGTATCACTGACTTCAACTTCTAAAGAAATATTGCATTGTTTTCTATTGAGGCTGATTCTGACATAAAGTTTATATTTTCCAAATGTATAATTTTTTAAAGTTTTTAAACGAATCCCTATGGGTTGGAGTTCCTGTCTTTTATACTTGTATTCTCCCTGGCTTTATTTTCCATGTCTTCAGAAATGCTTGTGTAGCTGCCTCAGCTCTATACAAATTTTTACGTGAGTAAGGACACATTTGGGGGGGGGGGCTTGGTTTCTAGTCTTATTTTGAGAGTATGAAGCTTAAAGAATTCTGTTCTCTCTTCTCCCCCTCAAACAGGCAGATTCCAGAAGGAGGAGAATAATAGTTGTTGCCATGGGGAATAGTGTTTGTTTTGTTTTAGGGAAATGAGCTGAAATATATATATATATATATATATATATATATATATATATATATATATATATATTTCACACACACACATTAATAATTGCAGTAGGTTCTTAATTTTCGACATATGATGCTATAAGGCCAAGCAGCAAGTTGTCTTCAGAGCTCCTTAAACTGGGGTCTTTCTTCTCTAAGTTGGGTCCTGGATTGACATCAGCACTCTGGTATTAGAGTGCCTGCTGGAAGAGTCCCAGTTGAGAAGAGTCCAAGAATACTCAGCTGACCCCACTTCTGGAAGGCTGAAAAAGCAAACCCTATTACAGCATAAATACCATGAACCCAGGTCTCAGGCAGAGGCTTTATTCATGTAAACTTTTTTAAATCTTATTTTTATTTAAAAATAAATAAATAATTTATGACCATCTGTTTAAAAAAATTTTTTTTAGTGGTAGATGGACATAACTTTAATTATTTATGTATTTTTATGTGGTGCTGAGGATCGAACCCAGTGCCTCAAGAGTGTTAGGCAAATGCTCTACCATTGAGACCCAGCCCCAGCCCTATTTGAGTAATCTTAAGGAGTCCTCACAGCAATCCTGAGAGGTAGTATCACTATCACTATTTTGCAAATAGGGAAGCCCAGGCTTGAGAAGGGGTTATCATTTACCACGCAGTTTGCAAGTGGCAAAGCCAGATTCAAACTCAGTTCAGCTTTCACACCAGACTATGGTGTTAAGTCACTGTCTGTTGCTTCAGAAACTTCAATAGGGAAAAGGCTCTGATGTCACAGGAATAACTAAAGCTGAGCCTTGGGGTTGCTGATTCCAGGAAGAATGTGGGAGATTCAAGAGCATCCTCCACATCTGTGAATCAGTGCCTCTCTAAAGTGTTTAGTTCAGCACCACAGATTGGTTCCAAAGTGGCTGTATTAGAATCATCTGGGCATGTGAAGAATACACATACTTGGACCCCGTCCCCAAAGATTCGTGTGTGTGTGTGTGTGTGTGTGTGTGCGCGTGCATGTACAAATGTGTAACAACAGATCCCATAATCACACAGAACTATAATGCACCAATAAAAATGTGGAAGAATTCACTAGGTATGTAACAGAGCCCAGGAATTTAAATTCTTAAAGATTTCTAGGGGATCCTGATGCTCAGACAGACTTGGGAACCACTGTTTCAGAAGTCTTTATAAGCCCCAGGATTTTCCCTTCTGCCTTTCATTATAAAACAACACTCAGGGACTCAGAGAAAGGGTTTTGAAGGAGGACTAGAGTCACTATAGATGTGATCACACAGCACTTAAAGTGGTTATGACAGTGGTGCTCAGTCAGGAGTGGTGGCATATTCCAGTACCAGGGACACTTTCTCAGACTCCAAAAACACTCACCTCAGTTGAGAATCACTACATTAGGACTATCCAATGAGCCTAGAAATGAACTTATTGGGGGTAAGCCATAACTGTTTCCTGAGGGATTAATGCTAAAGCTTCTGCATTATTACAGAGCAGCCACGGTATTTCCCACCATCTGGCATATCTTCTAGGAGGACTTCTAATCTACCTCCAGGGAACTTCCCCAAGTTTTCCCCATTACAACTAGAGGGGGTTAACACTTGAGGGTTCTCTTTGGGCATTTCTGAATATGTGTCTGAAGCTTCTTCCTGTTTTAATATATTGGATTTGGAGTGGTCTGGCAGGCATTTGCAGCTACCTGCACATGCAGGAGGTGTAGATATAAAAGCATACTGATGAATTGTGTGAGTGGTGGGAACCAAGGCGAACTCTTTAAAGGGAGATGCTACTTCTCACTTCCAGTCAATCCAGGCAGATATGCAGGCTCATTATCAATAGAGCTCATGAGAGAGAGGAGAGGCGGGTGGAAACAGATATTAGGATGTTGACTCAAATTAAAAATTTAAAATATCTTTTGTTTAATCCAAACAAAAGTCTTTTGTAGACCACACTGGCCAGATTACAAATTCTGTTAAGAACAAAACTCAGCAAAAAACCAACCTCTTCCCGATTTGTGCTTGGCTTGAGGGCAGGCTGCCACACCTGGCTGTGCCTGCCAAAGGAGTCAGTTCCATTGTGGAAGCTGCAATTCCAAAGCACCTAATCATTCTAGGCTGTGTTGATTTGGCCACTTGTCAGGGTGAAGCTTTGAGCATGGTCTTTGCTTAGAGCTAAAAGCTCTGGGACAAAGCCAGTTCTTACTATCACCAAACCAACCCTGGTAGATTGTTCTAATACTTCTTTCTAACCTGCTAACAGACTTAACATTTCATTGCTAACATATATGATTGTTGTCTAGACTCAAAAAGTCAAGTGGCCAACTCAGTGCTGTTAGAATGCCAACAGTAATACCAGCTTCCTTTCCTCTTGTATTCCAAATATCCCATGCAAAAGGATCATCTCCATTCACAAGCACCACCATCCACAATTGGAGTAATTTGAAGTTGGCATTGAATTCTACTTATCTCACCAACCCACATGCCAAGTGAGTTGAGGGATTTGACCATTTGTAAAGAAGATTCACCCAGCATGTTTATCACTTTTGATTGATCACCACAAAAGTGATCGTGAATTCCATCACCTTTTTAGTATTTAAAACCTTTTAATATCAGGTTTTTCCTATTGCAAAGACACAGTGGAGAAAGGAATCAGTTAGCAGGAGATGAAAAAATTTTTTCTTGTAGCTCTATTTCCACCAGTCCTCTTCTTTCCCACTCTCTAGTGGGTGAAAACTCTGGAGGTTACATGCCTTTCCTGAGAAAGAAAACCCCAACTAAGTGGGTGGTTCTGAAGCAAAAATAGTGGCAAAGACCTGCCTGATGGAGAAGTATCTGAACAGTCTTGTAGGATCTTCTTTTCTCTTCAGAAGCAGCTGAACTCTGAATCTACAGATTAAAGACACAACTTCTTTGATTAGGGATCCTGTGTGTCAAGTTTCCACCCAGGGTCAATGGCTCCTTGGATATCTAATAGTGCTCACAAGGATAGAATAGGAGGAGAGAGATTTTCAGACTTGTCTGCTGGCTTATCCAGAATACTCCTTCTTATTCGGTTCCCTCCAATCCCAACCCTCTGGCTGAGCCATTTTACATTGCCACCAGCAATGTAAAAGGGTTCCATTTTCTCAACATCCTTGACAATGTTTGTAATTAGCGCTCTCTCTCTCTTTTTTTTTTTTTTTTTTAGTACAGGTTAGGATGTGCTCCACTGAAGCACATCCTAACCCATCTTGTTTTATTTTGAGGCAAGGTCTTTCTAAGTTGCCCAGGCTGGCCTTGAACTTGTGATCCTCCTGCCTCAGCCTTCCAAGTAACTGGGATTACAGGCATGCTCCATCACACATGGCTTGATAGCCACTTGTTTATCTTTAGAGAAATGTCTACTCAAGTCCTCTGCCCATTTTTAAATTAGTTTTTGTCTTTTTACTGTTGTTCTTTCTGGATAGTAGATCATTATCAGATATATAGTTTATAAATACTTCCAACCATTCTGTAAATCATCTTTTCACTTTCTTAATAATGTCTTTTGATGTACAAAAGCTTTTAATTGTGATGAAGTCTAATTTATTTATCTTTTCTTTTATTGTTCATGTCCTCAGTGTCATATCTAAGACTCCATTGCAAATCCAAGATCAATAAGATTTACCCCTTCTCTCTTCTAAGATTTTATTGCTTTTGCTCTCATATTTAGATCATTGATCCATTCTGAGTTAATTTTTGTTTGTAGCATGAAGCAGTTTTCATCTTTTTTTTTTTTGCCTTTTTTTTTCTTGTGATTCTCCTTTTGTACCAACCACATTTATTGAAGAGACTATTCTTTCTCCATTGGATGGACTCAGCACCTTTTTCAAAAATCATCTGGTCATAAATGTATGACTATATTTCTAGACTCAACTCTTCATTGGTTTATATATCTTCTGCCAGCAATGTAGAGTTTTGATTATTGTAACTTTGTAGTAAGTTTTGAAATCAGGAAGTATCTTTCAACTTTGTTCTTTTTCTATACCATTTTGGCAATCTGGGACTCCTTATAATTCCCTGTGAATCTGAGGATCAGTTTTTCAATTTCTGCAAAACAAATGGTCAGTGAAATTATGGTACAGATTACATTGAATATATAAGTCATTTGAGTAGAATTGCTATCTTAAGCAAATATTAAGTCTTCAATCCATGAACACTGGTTGTTCCTAATATTGTTTCAGAATGTTTTATATCTATTTGGTGTATGAATCTTTAATTTTGGGGGGTTAAATTGATTCCTGACAATTACATATTGGGAGTGATGCTAAAAGGACCATTCTTAATGGTGTGTGGAGAATACACTTCACAGGAAAAAGAGTGAAATCAGGAAGATGTACTGACTGCTCTTGGTGAAAGGTGGTGGTGACTTGGACAACCTGGGAGTAGTCCTGGGAGAGGAAAGGAGAAGTTGGATTAAGAATACCCTTTGAAGTAGAATAAAAAAATAAAATTGGCTGGGATATGAGAAATAGCTGAATCAATGATCACTTCTGGGTTTCTGACCTAAGTAATGGGTGAATGGTGGTGCCGTTTGCTGGGTAGAGAACACTAGATAAGGTACAAAGGAAAAACAAAGAATTCAATTTGTTTCCGATATTAAATCGGAGGTCTTTGTTAGACTTAGATAGTGTTTATCACAATTTGTAATTATAAGTTTGCTTGTTTATCTCTTTATTAGCTGCTGTGTCCCCCTGTGAACAGTAAAATCCCTGGGGCCAGAGCCAAATCTTTCTTATTTAACCTTAAGTGTCGGTACCTCCAATACCGAACACAATGCTTAGCACATAGTAGATTATCATTAAATTATTAATAAATAAATAAATTGACACATGGCCAATGTTAACTATGTTCCAGGCACCATGTAAAATGTTCCACATCATCTCATTTAATGCTCACAACAAAGGTATTAGCATAATGCCTGAAGCATTGTTTTATTTTTTTCAGTGTCAGGGTCACATGCTTTGGAATATGAGCTTGTCCATATAGCCAAAGGGAACAGTTAAGAAGGGAACATTAATTTAATTTATTTGAGTGACTATATATCAGTGTTATTTTTTTAAAGGTGCTAGCTATGCCAGCATAAATAAAGCTTTGGAGACTCTTGAAATTGGGCAAATGAGTACTTTCCAGTTAAAACCCCATCCAGAAACAAACATTTACTCAGCCCTACTGCATATATATTAGTGGGAGCAAAACACAAAAATAGAGGATCTGGGCTTAGTTAGCCTCTGAGAGTTTATGATTTTTCAATAGGAGGCTTTTTCTCGGATCAGGAGCCATAAAGCAAAGAGTGAAAGGAAGGAGGGAGCTAGAAAGAAAGAAAAAAAGAAAGGAAAGTAGAAAAGAAGGGAGAGTGGGAGGAGCAAGGAAGGATGGAGACTATTTACTACAGTTTAACCAGGAGACTATTGTGTTTTTATGTTGAGTGGCAAGTTTTATGTTCACTGGTTTATGAAAAGGGGGATGATATAGGCATTAAACAGCACCTGGTATCATGTTTAGCATGCATGAGGCCCTGGGTTTGATCCCCAGCATCAGCACCAAAAATAAAACCAAAAGCCAAACAAAAACAAACAAACCAACACCCACCCCCACCCCCTCCCACCCCCACCCGCAAAACCTGCACTTGGTGTGAAATTTCCCCAGCTCAAGGCTGGGCCTTGGAAAATCTAGAACATCCTCCAGGTAGTCCCTGCTGTTTCGTTAAAATTGGTTCATGGATCAAAGCCTGTTGACCATCCCTGACTCCTTGCTCTTTTGAAGGCTTCACCAAGTTTAAAGGATGATGAAAAGGCAAAGATCTACTCCTAGGACCAATCTTATTACAGGGTTTGGGGGACAGCCGGATTCAGAATAGGGAAAGGTCATCAGACAAGTGGTAGAAATCTGTCCATTGGTGGTTTTTCTCTCTCCAGCTCCCACTATAAATTTCAAGGGAGCCACTCAAGGCCCTCAATATCTGAGCTTTGTTCATAAAGATTTCTAAATCTCACCATCCTAAAAAGTCCCCATCATAAATCCGCAGTGATGTGTCTTAGAGTGTGGAGGCTCCAAAAGTGGATGCTATTCTTGCTGAGGCAGGAAGCTGTATCAAAAGGGCACAAACAATCCCCTCCCATCCTGAGTGTGGGCTGTGACTTACTTCTGAAAGTATAGTATGGAAGAAGGGTGTGGGGAGTAACATTATAATGCAGAAATCTGGGGGAAAAAAACGGAGGTTCAAACCAGGTAATACAGATCGATGCAAATAGAGAGAAGTCATCTTGGTACTGT